>NW_006921589.1:5689682-5712946 GCF_000298275.1 Orycteropus afer afer
CCAGAGGTGCAAGCTGGATTCAGAAGAGGACATGGAACAAGGGATATCATTGCTGATGTCAGATGGATCTTGGCTCAAAGCAAAGAATACCAGAAAGATGGTTACTTGTGTTTTATTGACTGTGCAAAAGTATTTGATTGTGTGAATCATAACAAATTATGGATAACGTTGAGAAGAATGGGAATTCCAGAACACTTAATTGTACTCATGAGGAACTTGTAGAAAGACTAGGAGGCTGTCATTTGAACAGAACAAGGGGACATTGCATGGTTTAAAATCAAGAAGGGAGTGCATCAGTGTTGTATCTTTTCACTATACTTACTCAATCTATATGCTAAGAAAATAATCCGAGAAGCTGGACTATATGAAGGAGAAAGTGGCATCAAGATTGGAGGAAGAATCATTAACAACCTGCGATACAACTTTGCTTGCTGAAAGTGAGGATGACTTGAAGCACTTACTGATGAATATTACAGAATACAGTCTGCAATATGGATTACATCTCAATATAAAAAAACAAAAATCCTCACAACTGGACCTGTAAGCAGCATCACTATAAATGGAGAAAAATTGAAGTTGTCAAAGACTTCACATTGCTTGATTCTACAATCGACACCAATGGAAGCAGCAGTCAAGACATCAGACAATGTATAGCACTGGGGAAGTTGGCTGCAAAAGACCTCTTTCAAGTGCTGAGGAGCACAGATGTCTCTTTGAGGACTAAGGTGCACCCGACACAAGCCATGATATTTTCAATAGCCTCATATACATGTGAAAGGTGGATAATGAATAAGGAAGACCGAAGAAGAATTGATGCTTTTGAGTTGTGGTGCTGGCAAAGAACAATGAAAGTACCATGGACTGCTAAAAGAACTAACAGGTCTGTCCTGGAGGAAGTGCAGCCTGAATACTCCTTGGAAGTGAGAATGGCCAGACTTCATCTCATCTACTTTGGTCATGTTATCAGAAGGGACCATTCCCTGGAGAAGGATGTCATGCTTGGTAAGATGGAGAGTCAACGAAATAGGTGAAGGCCCTCAATGAGATGGATTGACACAGCGGGTGCAGCAATGGGCTCAAGTATAGCAAAGATCATGGAGCTGGCATAGGACCAGGCAGTGTTTTGTTCTGCTGTACATAGGGTCACTATGAGTCAGAAATGACTCAATGGCACCTAACAACAACAACAACAACATTAGTAATAACAAACATTAATCTACAGATAGATACATAAGTAGACAGGCTGATCAAGTATTTCTAGGCAAAAGGGAATATACCCTAACCATATAAAAAGTTAGCAAACAATATTTCTACATATGTATTTTTATGTGCCACAAGAATGTCCATATAAATAGAACAGGAGGCAAATTATGATAACTTCTTAGGCACAACCAATCACCTGACGGTGCAAGTTGTTGGACCTGTGGGCTTGAAACCATGGTTGTGGGGGGACATCAAACTCAACTGGCATAACATACTACACAAAAATATTATTCTACATCCTACTTTGGTGAGTAGCAACTGCGGTCTTAAAAGCTTACAAGTGAGGTTGAACAAACAGAAAATAACAAATGCTGGTGAGGATGCGGAGAGATTGGGACTCTCATACACTGCTGGTGGAGCCATAGAATGGTACAACCACTGTGGAAAGCAGTATGGTGATTCTTTAAAAAGTTGAAATTAGAAATACCATTTGACCCAGCCATTCCATTAGTAGGTATATATCCTAAAGAAGTGAGAGCCAGGACAAGAACAGACACATGCACACGCATGTTTATCACACCACTATTTACAATAGCCAAAAAATAGAAACAACCTAGGTGTCCATCAACTGAAGAATGGATAATGAAACTATGGTACATGCACACAATGGAATACTATGCAACCCAAAAGAATAACGTAGAATCTGCAAATCACCACATAACATGGATAAACTTGGAGGACATTATGCTGAGTGAAATAAGTCAACCACAGAAGGACAAATATTGTATTAGTCTGTTTTTGTAAAAAGGAAAGGAAAGGTTTAATCTGTGGAAGGAAATTTTCTTTGTTGGTTACCAGGAGTGGGAGAGTAGAGTAGGGAACACTGTTAGATAGGTAGAGACAAGTATTGATTTGGGTGAAGAGAAGGGCAATGTACCAAATGTGAGTGATCAACACAGTGGCATGGAGGAAGAGAAAGACATAGAGAAGTATACGGGAGGTAGAGACAACAAAGATGAACCCTTTGCACACACAGTACTGCGTGATCAGTGAAGGCAAACGTGGATATACTGGTGGATATATGGGTGGACAGGCTGAACTATTAGGTGTGTCTATGCAGGGGAGGGGAGTGTGCCTAAGATCACGTATAGGGTTGGCAGACAATGTTTCTACAAGTGTATTGTTATGTTCTGTAAGAATTCCCAGGTATATAGTAGAGCTGACAAAGGACAAAGTTGTAGTCACTTCTTGGCCACAGCCAGCTACCCAGAGGGAGCAATTAGTTGGACCTGCAGGCTCAGGACCATAGTCACAGGGGACATCAAGCTCAATTGGCATAACATACTACACAAATATTGCTCCATATCTTACTTTGGCGAGTAGCAAGTGGGATCTTAAAAGTTTGCAAGCTGCCATCTAGATGCAACGATGGGTC
This sequence comes from Orycteropus afer afer, assembly GCF_000298275.1. Taxonomy (NCBI): domain Eukaryota; kingdom Metazoa; phylum Chordata; class Mammalia; order Tubulidentata; family Orycteropodidae; genus Orycteropus; species Orycteropus afer. The sequence goes on from NW_006921589.1 coordinate 5,692,321, forward strand.
TCTCCTTGTTCAGAGCAAAGAAGAATGAAGAATGAAGAAAACCAAAGATTCATGGAAACAATTAGTCACATACCATGTGATCCTCAGCCTATACGACTATGAGACCAGAACAAGATGGTGCCCGGATACCAATGTTAACCGCTCAGAGATCCTGGATAGAGAGGGAGAACAATGTGGAACAAAACTCAAAATCATTTGAGGGGAAAAAAAAAAAGGGACCATGTTTGCGGGTCTGATGGAGCCTGATAGAACCACTGAAACTATGGCCCCTAGCTGACCTTCAGGTCTGGAATTGAACCCACTCCAAAAGACAAGCATATGAGGTGAACATTTACACTAGGTAGACACACTCCTTGGAGAGAACAATCATGGGAGAATAGAAGGGCTGTGTACGCACAGGGAGACGGGCAGGAGTGCATGGAGGAAAGGACATAGGAAAGAGGTAACTACGGAGAGGAAGTGGGAGGAGAGCTATTGCATTGTGGTAAATTGTAGTCAATGTCGTAAGACAAAGTGTATGTGAAATGCTGTATGGAAAGTGAATTTACTCTGTAAACTTTCAACTAAATCACAATTTAAAAAAAAAAAGAAAGGAAGAATCCTACCAACTCATTTCACATTTAAAAAAAGACCATGTTCTACTCTTACTTTCATGAGTAGCAACTGGGATCTTAAATGCTGGTGAGTGACCATCTAAGGTGGAACTAATGATCTCTAGCCAACAGAAGCAAAACAAGAGTGAAGAAAATAAAAGACACAGGAAACAATTAATCCAAGGACTGATGGACCACAAGAATGCCAGCGTGCACGACCCTGAGATGAGAAGAACTAGATGACACTGGCTTTTTCTGCTGACTGCTCTGAAAGGGATCACAATAGGAGGGCCCAGATACAGTGACAGAAAAAAGTGAAACAAACCTCAAAATCATTAAAAAAAAGACTTACTGGTCTGATGAAGATGAGTGGAACCCCCGACACTATGGCCCTTAGACACCCTTCAAGCTGGGAACTGAACTCAACTCCCCTGGCTCAACTTCCAGCCATATGTTAAATAGGCTACTTCCGTGGTGATACCACCTCAGAAACCCAAGGAGGGGTCGCTATGAGTCAGGTCTGACTCGACGGCACACAACAAACAAACAAACAAAATAAGGAAGGTATACACTCATCAGAACAATCAACTGTAAGAAATCAAAAGGGCAGCATTTGCCCAACAGAGCTAAGAAGACAGGAAGCCATAGGAAAGAAAGATGAAGGGAAATGGTAAGGACAAAGGAAGTGGTGGGAGTAGCGTTACATTGCAGGAATTGCAATGAATGTCAAAAAACAAAATGTATGTGCATTGTTGAAAAGCAATTTTCTCTGTAAACTTCCACCAAAATCACAGTAAAAGAAAAATATTAGTGTACCTAAAAAATTATTAGTTTCCTTTTTTTGTACTTTAATATTTGTTTGTTTGTTTTATGTCTTTACTGGTCTGAACATACATACAAGTACAATAAGGGAAAATTTCCCTAAAAAAGCACTTATATATCAGGGCTGAGAATATAAAAGTAATAATCAGTGATGTTTCCATTGGTTTTATATCATTTGAAACCCCAATCTAAAGTTGAAACTTCAGGAGAAGGAAAAAAAAAAAAAAAGCTGAACCTTCAATGTTTGCCTTCAAGGTTCATCCCTGATGGACTTGAGGACATCAGCCTGGGATTGTTCTGCACCAGGGGCCTGCCCATGACCAGCTCTACGGTTGGAGCTAGGCTGAAACGTGCAAAAAAGAAAACTGAAAAACAAAAGCCTATGATCTTCAGGCAGGATGATTATTTTCAACTCTGTTTAAATATTTCCCTCCTACTACTTATATCTTCCTCCCTTTTATTAAAATTTCCAGTGATGTCACATTGCATTGCTTTAGGGAAGTGTGCTTACTCCTGCCAGCTAAGATCCATCCCTACAAAGTGCAGTGAGCACCAGGACTTGACCAGGAAAAGACAAGTCAAGGCTTTGAGTTCCAGTCAGGCTCTTGGGACCTGTAAGTAAAGGCAACAACACTAAGTCAAGGGCTCAAGGCAGCTTGAGGTGAAAGGTTCAAGGGAGACGAACTCTAGGTCTTTTGTCTTCACCGAATAGTGAAAGAGATCACCAAGGTAATATACACCATAGTGATTTGGGGACAAATGTCCAAAGACTTGAGTTATAACATCAGCTCTGGTCCTGTTTCTCATTATAACTTAGAACAAGTCACATAACTGTTAAGGTAGTTATGGTTATGTGTCAACTTGGCTGGGCCTGGTTCTGAGTGGTTGGGCAGCTGGATATAGTTATTTCTCATGATGAGACCAGTAATCAACACCACGGTGGAATCTACTGTGAGCAACTGAGTAGGTGCCTTAGGGATGTAGTCTGCTTCAAGCACACAAGAAGAAACTTCAAGAAAGGTCTCTACTTTTTGGCGCACTTGGAACCTGCATTTAGACAAGTCTTCATCCAGCAGGCTGCCATGCTGCCCCTGCCAATTTTGGGATTATTTCTGGACTTGAACTAGTGGCCTGCCATGCTGTTTGAAAATCACGGGACTGTGCAATTGTATACATTGACCTTGGGTTTGTCAGCCTCAGCAGCCAGCAGCTGCCTGAGTTAAGAGATGCCTCTAGCTTCAGTGAGCCAAGAGCAAGAGGCAGAGCTAAAGCCCAAGGTCAAGGGGCCTTCACCTAGCCCCTAGAGCTGGCACTTTGAACTCAGACTTCTAGCCTCCTAAACTATAAAAGAATAAACTTCTGTTTGTTAAAGCCACCCATTTGTGGTACTTTTTGTTAGAGCTGTTGTTGTTGTTATGTGCCATCGAGTCGGACCCGACTCATAGCGACCCCTCCCTGGGTTTCCGAGACAGCATAACTAACTACAGAAGTAGATTGCCCCATCTTCCTTCCAAGGAGTGGCTGGTGGGTTTGAACTGCCAGCCTTCTGGTTAGCAGTAAAGTGCCTTAGGCACTACACTACCAGAGCTTGTCTAAAGAGCCCTGATATCACAATGCTTAGTGCTCAGCTGCTAACCAAAATGTTAGTGGTTCAAACCCACCAATGGATCTTGGGTAGAAAAGACCTAGTGATCTGCTGCCATAAACATTATAGCCTAGGAAGCCCTATGGAGTTCTTCTCTGTTGTGTAGGGTCAGATATCAACTCAAAGGCAACTGTTTTGGTTTATATCTATCCAACCTACCCACCCACTTCCAATTAGTTGATTCTGACTCATAGTGACCCTTTAGGACAGAGTAGAATTTCCTCATAGGGTTTCAAAAGCTGTAAATCTTTATGGAAGCAGACTCCTTCATCTTTCTCCTGAGGAGTGATTGGTGGGTTCAAATCACTGATATTTTGGTTAGCAGCCCAATGCTTTAACCATAGCACCACCTGAGCTCTCATACATTAAAAAAAAAAAAAAACTCACTGCCATCAAGTCGGACCTGACTCATAGCGATCCCTCCTTGGTTTTCTGAGGCAATATCACTACCAGAGTAGATTGCCCAGCAGTCAAATGCCTTAGACACTACACCACCAGAGCTCCTTCTTATACATATGCATACATATAGAGAGATTTACTTATATTAGTATAATATATATCCACCTTGTTTTCTGAAAGCAAAGAAGACTTGAAGCACTTGCTGATGAAGATCAAAGACTACAGCCCTCAAAATGGATTACACCTCAGCATAAAGAAAACCAAAATCCTCACATCTAGACCAATAAGCAATATCATGATAAGCAGAGAAAAGATTGAAGTTGTCAAAGATTTCATTTTATCTGGGCCACAATCATCATCCATGGAAGCCGAAGTCAAAAAATCAAATGAAATAGTGCATTTGCCAAATCTGCTGCAAAAGAACTCTAAAGTGTTAAAATGCAAAGATGTCCCTTTGAGGATGAGGGTGCACCTGACCCAAACCATGGTGTTTCCAATTGCTTCATATGCATGTGACAGCTGGATAATGAATGAGTAAGGAAGACTGAAGAAGAATTGAGGTCTTTAAATTATCCTGTTGGTGAAGAATCTTTAATAAACCACAGACTACCAGAACAAACAAATCTGTCTTGGAAGAAGTACAGCCAGGATGCTCCTTAGAAATAAAGATAGTTAGACTTCATGTCATGTACTTTGGACATGCTATAAAGAGGGATTGGTCCCTGGAGAAGGATATCATGCTTGGTAAAGTAGAGGGTCAAGGAAAAAGAAGACCTTCAAAGAGACATGGAATGAGGGATATCATTGTTCATGTTGGTAGATGTTAGCTGACAGCAAAAAATACCAGCAAGATGTTTACCTGTGTTTTATTGACTATGCACAGGCATTTTTGACTTTGTGAATCATAAAAAATTATAGATAATATTGCCAAGAATGGGAATTCCAGAACATTTAATTATCCTCATGAGGAACCTGGACATAGATGAAAAGGCTGTCATTCGAACAGAACAAGGGACTACGGCATGGTTTAAAATCAGGAAGGGTGTGCATCAGGATTGTATCCTTTCATCATGCTTATTCAATCTACATGCTGAGCAAATAATCTGAGAAGCTGAACTATATGAAGAAGAACACAGAATCAGGATTGGGGAAAGACTCATTATCAACCTGAGATAGGCAGATAACACAACCTTGCTTGCTGAAAGTAAAGAGTACTTGAAGCACTTATTAATGAAGATCAAAGAATACAGTCTTCAGTGTGAATTACACTTCAACATAAAGAAAGCAAAAATCCTCACAATTGGACCAATAAGTAACATCATGATAAATGGAGAAAAAATTGAAATTGTCAAAGATCTCATTTTTTTTAGACTCAGAATCAACACTCATGGAAACAGCTGTTGAGAAATTAGACCTTGTATGCACTGAGCAAATCTGCTGCAACAAATTCCTCTTCGAAGTGTTGAAGAGCAAAGATGTAACCGTGAAGACTAAGGTTCACTTAACCCAAGCCATGGTGTTTTCAACTGACTCATATGCATGAGAAAACTGGACAATGAATAAGGAAGACCAAAGAAGAGTTGATATCTTTGAATTGTGTTGTTAGCAAAGAATACTGAAAATGTATTATGAAAAGACCAAACAAATCTATCCTGAGAGAAGAGCATCCGGAACCATCCTTAGAAGTAAGAATGGCCACCTACTTTGGTCATATGGTCAGAAGGGGCCAGTCCCTGGAGAAGGATGTCATGCTTGGTAAAGTGGTGAGTCAGAGAAAAAGGGGAAAACCCTCCACTAGATGGGCTGACACAGTGGCTACAATGATGGGCTCAAGCACAGCAAGGACTGTGAAGATGATGCAGGACAAAGCATGATCTTCACAATCCTTGCTATGCCCTACCTTCTTTCCGAGGAGTGGCTGGTGGGTTTGAACTGCCAGCTTCTGGTTACCAGTCCAATGCCTTAGGCACTATGTTACCAGAGCTCCCATTATATGTATACATACATATATATATTTAACATAACACTGTAATAGACTTAGCTCACAATTTGGTATGATTAAATGAAATAATCAAAGAGGTAACATCTATCATAAAGCAAAGCAAATATTAGCTACATGAATTTTGCCCATTTAATCTCCTTCCAAAAATCAACCAACAAATATTGTGAATCACAAAAGTCTGATCCAAAACTAATCATGGGGGTGCCATAAGATCAGGCCTCCTTCTGTCCCATTGTACCTGGGTTTGCTGTGAGTTGAGGTTGACTCGACAGCAGTGAACAACAACAACGACAACAACAATCATACCATGGTGTCTTTAAGCCTTAAGAACACGTGACACAGGTCGAATACTCTTAGATCCTGCCTAGAGAGAGCCTGGGGCCTGCATAGACGAATATTCTACAAATGTTAAAAACTAACCAAAACAGGAACATTTTTATTGGAATTTGCCTATACGGGGACTATGAGTTTTAGGGGGTCAGGCAAGTGGTCACTCATCTTTAGTGCCCAGCATCTATTGAAGCATATAAAACAGAGTAGGCGCTCAAAACACAGACTTGTAGAGACCAGATGAAGTACGTGCTTGGCATGTAGTAACTGCTCAATGAATAAGATGCACTAAATCACTGCCATCTAGTCAGATCCAGCTCATAGCTATGGTTAATGTTATTTTTATTCCTTTTTTTGTGGAATGGAAGGGAGGGAGGGTGAGAGAATAGGGAAAATGCTGTTAACTATATTTGAACAACAGATTAGCACTCAGCTGCTGACCAAAAGGTTGGCAGTTCGAGCCCACCCAGCACCTCCACAGGAACGAGACTGGCAATCTGCTTGTATAAAGATTATAGCCAAGAGAGTCCGATGGGTCGGTTCTACTCTGCCACGTGGGGTCACCAAGAGTCAGGATCTATCTGAGGGCTGGTAACAACAGAGGTGGCAAGGGGATGCATACACTGATGTAAAGTTCTCTCATGTCTCTGAGCAAGAGAAGGCAGGGTAAGAAGCAGCACCCTGGGATAGGAGGACAAGAGCTCAGCCTGCACTGAGTGGGACAGGGAAGTGGAAGGAGAAGAGAAGATGGGCAGTGCAGGACCAAAAGACGACAGTTTCTCCTTGAGTCTCCTCCTCAGTCCTGAGAAGGAAGGTGCAATTGGCTCAGAGCAATGGCCTGGCCAAGGTCCAAACCCCAACTTCATAAAGTTGCCCTAATGCTCCCATGCCCTCAGGCCCAGGGGCTCCTTCAATCCAGTGACCTTGGCTTATTATCTCCATGGTAACGGCTCACATCTCAAACTGTTCCTTCCTGTGTGGGAGGAAGCATTTCAGAAAGGGGGGAGGCAGGCTTGATCAGTGGCTTTTCTCTCTTGTGACCCTTCTCCTCTGGCAAATCATGTCCTTTTTCTGAACATATCCATCTCCTGGGGAAACCATTCACAAAAGAGGAGGTTTCTGTGGCATTGTTTGAGATACATGCCGGGATACATGTTGAGAAGTAGAAGCCCAACATTGCTTTTCCTGCAGCTTCGTGTGGCGTTCAATATTCCTCAGAGTGTTTCAGTATCCTCTTTATCAGAAGCTCCCCAAAGCGGGAGCTCAGCATCTCGGTCTCACGTTGGAAGAGGAAAGTGCAGGTCAGACAGGCCGGCTAGCTTCCCCAAGGCTGTGGAGCAAGACAACAGCAGAGCTCTGCTACAAACCCAAGCTTCACTGGGGGAGCCCTTACTCAACCCACATCTATACCCTGCCTTCCTGTGTTCCAGCCCCTGCTCCAGCCACTGTCATGGTCACCCAGCTGGCATGTCTGCCTCCAACCCTAGATCCTGCCTCCAGTCCCCTGACCCATGACACTCCACTGGGAGTTTCTCCAGCACAGTGCCCAGACTTTAGGGTAAGGATATTGAACAAATCTATGCTCTGTCCAAACCTAGAGTATAAATTACATTTTATGCTCAGTGTTCGGTCCATTCCACAGCGTCTAGGGTCAGAGCAGCAGTCTACAGGATGATAAACGACCTCCCACAGCTGGGTTCTAGAAGTGCGTGCCTGACCACAAAAACCTCCAATTGCAGCTCCAAAGTGCACCATGGGGTCCACTTTGCAACCATAGCCGCAAGCCAAGAGCACTCATTCCTTGGCCCAGCTTCAGCCTTTCCTGGTAGATTGGACCCCATGATTCTATCTGTGAGGGCAATCTTTTATACCACAGCATCCCTGCCTGCCTTTGACGTCTAAAGGTGTAATTAGAACAGCATGGAGCAAGCAGGACGATCCATTTACCTCATCCCTAACATTTAAGTGTTTTAAAATATGGTTCTAATATCTTAGGTGCACAGGGCCAAATTCCCTGTTCAGTTTCTCACATGCATGAGTAACTCCACACAGACCAAACCCCTTGGGTCTTAGGTTCTGCTTAGAACTTTTTTTTAAAAAAAAAAAAAAAAAAAAAGAAAACAAATACTCCATTAAAACGACATAGTGTACTCTGCATATTTTTAGGACAATTAGAGTTCAGAATTCCCTCTTCTTCCGCCCATGGTAAAAATCTTTTCCTTAACTATTTCCTTACTGAGAATGGTATTCAGCTGGGATAAACTGAGAGCTTTTCTCCTCTTTTACAATCACCTTCTCATCTTACATTGTCAAAGTACCAGCTGGTGGATCAGATCCTTGATGCTACTTGGGAAGGAGCCAAGCTCCTTGTATTGCCAGGTAACTCCTCCACCGAGACAGTGTTTTATGGGCCTGATGGAAACAGTCACTTGAAACAAACAGCCAAACTCAAAGGAAATCGAGAAACATAAAAAGTGAGTACACTTCTGCAATCTGCTTGATTCAAAACGGGTCACGGCTTGGTGATTTTTCTTCAGCTTTTCTGATCATGTGACTAAAACCACAGGGGAAAAAAAAAAAAAAAAGACTACAAATAGATTGTCCAGAGACTTCGGCCTGTGGACCAATGTGGGCCAGAAGGAATCAGAACCAAGTGGGAGGGCCCTAGAAATCAGTCTTAGATGGGAGGAGTCCAGGAGAGAAGGAGGGCCAACCCCAGCTTACAGACTTTGAGCTGCATCAGTCCACAGATTTGTGTTGCTACGAATACAGCAATTCCCTGCCCATGAGTCTGTGCTGCTGGGGCCATACGTGTGGATACTATTTGCCAAGCTAACATGCAAATCAAACCTTTTCTTGCAGCCGAATTTGGAGGAACCTCTTAAAGGCAGATGCCATGTCACTGCAGGTTCAGATCCAAAGGCACTGGGCCACCAAATTAAAAACAGAGATGTTGATGAAAGACCGTGTGCAGTTTGTTTTCCATTCATCGCAAAGCATCTCAAAGGACAGACAAGCCAAGCTTTGCTTATGCCAGGCTTCAGACAGAAATAAGATATGCCTTAGAGAGAGTCTGGCTTGGAAAATGAGCAAACCCCAGAGATGGTTTGGAGAATGTGTCTGTACTTCTTAGAAACTGGAAATTAAGTTGAAGAATCAAAGAATCCGTGACTTCCTGGGGAAAACGTGTTTGTTTATTTAAATTAAACAATATTGTGAAAAGTACAAACTGTTAAATACAGCAGACAACTCTGTACAACTCAATAGAATAAGGAAGAAGTATATACATCACTTCTGAATAGGTGCAGAGAGACTTGCACCCCACTTCAGGATAAAGCAATGGAAAATGTGACAATGCACATGTCTGTCGCAGTAAAGTTTCAGAATTCAAGTGATTCCAGGCAAGGGGCCAAACTTAACTTGGCTTCTTTCAACTAAAACAGCCCCCTTTGGAGTAAATCCACACTCCAAATTTTAAAGTGAACAGAGGGCCCTTTTCCCATAAAACATACATTTCCTCTATCTCTGTGTTAGGGCAGACAGATAAGCCAGCTCCTATTTGCTTAACCATTCCCTGGTGATAGTAGTTAGTGCTGTGACTCTGGTCCAGGAAGATTATCTCTCATTTAAAAAAAAAAAAAAGTTCTTCACTAGAATCAAATTTGCCCTTTGGGTGTATTTCTCTTCCTCCTTGCCTTCACGGTTCTGGAAGGTCTAGGTATCTATGGAGACACTGGCAAGCATGCTGGAATGTTTTTCTCTTAGACTTCTCATTCCCTTAACTGGACGTGTTAACATCATGCCACCAGGAATCCCACACCATGAGCTTTGCAGAGTAAAATGTGGTCTCTGCCTCTTTGGATCATAGCAGGGATGGGTTGGTGGTTCACCCTCAACTCCCCAGTTATATGCGCTTGCAGTTTCCAACTGCTCCTTCAAATAAGCAAATCCCAGCCCTTTTTAGACTAACTGGCTAAAATGTTTTGTTCTCCTCCAGCTTCCACACACCAGGCCTTGCAGAGTTTATCACGGTCTTCAAACTCTAAAGACATCCTCCCAGCCCCCTGGGGATACAATTATTAGAAGTCTCTTGAAGGCAGTAAGCCTTCCTGATGACATGCCCAGGACCACACAGCAAAGGAGTGTCAGGGCCCAGGACCAGGAAACACAGAACTTGGCCCCCAGTTTTGTGCAATCTCTGCTGGGAATGTCCTTCCTGATCTCAGCTACGTGACAGAATACCACAATATGGAGGCCCACAGAATGTCCTTCTCAGCTCAGAAGACGAGGCTGGGAAAATGAGTAGCAGCAGAGCTAACAGTTTGGCCTCATTCAACCCCACCATCATCCCTTCTAGAAAGGTCAGCAGAGGCCCCTGCATGGCCGTTCGGGGTGCAGGTCAGATTCTAGATAAGCCCTTCTGACCAAAAGGGCATCATTTGATGCTGGGCAGTCACTGGTCAGAGAGCAAAAGGTCATAGTTCAAACAAGGGGTCAAAATAGTAGATCATCTCATATAACCCCAGCCAATGTTAACAGGTTTTAAAGTTGCTTTTTTTTTTTTTTTCTTACAGTATGTAAAGGGCCAGGTTCAGATCTCCAGCTTTCTCCCAGCAAAAGTCTTCCATCAAACTTTTTCTTCTAATCCAAAAGAAGCTCTGTAACTGGCTGGGAACTAATGCCACAGGCTCACGGTAGAGGTACTTACAGCCAACCAGATCTAGAACAAAGCTCTAGGCAAGTTAGCGAATCGGAACTAGGCCCTCAGCATGTCCAGGCCGCCCTCTGAGTGGGGCAGAGGCTGCAGGAGTTACCAAGGTCATGCAGTGGGACGGGAACAGCACACTCGTCATCCTGCACCAAGTTCTGAACGCAACCCCAACACCCAGGCCCCACAGTCAACATGCTGCAGGCCTTCCAGGCGCCTTCGTCAGTGGGTTCAAGACACAGGCCCGTCGTGCTCCTCTTGCTGCCGCTGCCGGCTCCACAGAACCTTGCCCCTACCCCACCCCCGTCTGGGGGCTCACCTAGGGTCTCTCCAAAGCGGCAGCTGCCCTGGAAAAGGGAAAGCAGACACTTGCAAAGTGGCCTTGCTCTCACTAAGGGTGCTGGCTGACGGGGTCACCTCCAGAGGCCCCGGGAGTGCTAGGAATTCTGGTGGATGTTCTCCGAGGAGCCTTCGCTGCTTTCGTTGGGGGGCGTCTCCGAAGTCTCCCCCAGCTCGTCGTCTGCCCCCTCCTCCTGGATGGTGAGGTGCACGTCGGGAGACGAGGACTCGGAGCTGACACTGTCCCCTTCCATGGAGCAGAGGGTGCAGGCCAGGGCCGGCGCCACGCTCTCCTGGAGCATGTTCAGCATCATGGGCACGTGCACCGACCTCAGGCCCGAAACCATGGGCAGTGGCTTCATGGCCTCGCCCCAGAGCCGCTCCTCGTCCTTGTACAGCAGCAGCAGGCTGGACTTCTTCTCCCGCCGCTTGGACTTCATGTACCCCAGCATGATGCCAATCAAGAAAACACCGTAGAAGGACATGACCACGAGGACGTAGAAGTACTCGTTCCCCTTGTCGCTGTCTGGCTCCCGGGGGTTGCTGGAGGCCGCGGTGCTGGCGTGGGTGCTGTTCACAAGCTCCATCGTCCACATGGAAGCACTGCTCACCCAGCAGGGGGCTGGAGAGGAAAGCCGCAGGTTAGAACTCTCCCACAGCTCAATGCCAGGAGCCAGGGGAGCAGGAGCCTTGTACAACTGCAATATTTGCATGGCTTGTAAAATGCATGCAGACAAAGAGGCTAGAGGCAGCCAAATGGTTAACAGCAGTTGTGCATGAGTTGGAGCGGATGGGACAGGAGACAAGAGGAGGTCAGGGAAGACAGAAGGACTTTCAACTGTTAGTTTCTACCTGTCTGTCATGTTTGCATTGCTTAAAATGAGCTTGTATTACTTTTGTAATACAAAAGGAAAAGTCAACATAAGACAAAGAAGCCTAAAAGAAAATGAATAATATTTCAAGCACTGGTAAACTTTTTTTAACTGAGCAGAAAAAGTTGGTATTTTGCATCTAAAACTTAAAACTATTTTTAATTCAAAGCAGTTTCCTTGGAACAGGAAAAAGAAACAGGATAACCTTACCCACTAATTGCTAGCAATATCACACTCTCAAATGTTTCTAAAGCAGGATAGCACTGCTAACTTACCAGAGACTAAGAAAATCGTCCCAAGTTCTGAATCGCCACGTCGGAGGGCGTCCTTCCTCTGAGCAGGGCTCAACACTCTGAGAAACGGCAGCTGCAATTGGGATATATAGTCAAGAAATGCATCGTCACGTGTCCTGGGAGGGAAATTTACAACAGAGGTTGGGCCTGGGAGTGCACAGGGAGCTGAGAAGCACTGTGTGCAACTTGCTGAGCTCTGCAGCTGGGGAGAGAAAACCAGAGGGGGCTGGGCACTGCTCCTCACGCCGCAGCTCCCCGCCAAAGTTTTCAGGACTCCGTGACCGAGAAGGGAAAGAGGAGGAAAGAACGTGTGAAGTTGGAACTGTTACCCCCAAATCCACTCCCACTGAAAATCAGTGTATCCCACTCTTGGGAGGTTAATATTCTTTACGTTGCTTGCAGGTTTTCCAAGGCAAATACCATCACCTGGATGAAAGAGAGTTGGAATCCAGTGCAAGACAGTCAAGCCACTATGCGTTAAAATCGACTCAATGGCACACAACAATAACAAGTAGGTTTAATTATCAGCTCTTCCACTAATGAGGATCCCAGGTGGTGTAAATGGTTTGCACTCGGTTCAGACCCCCCCTCACACACCAGCCTGGTGAGCTGCTTCCATAAAGATAACAGCCAAGAAAACCTTTGGGAGCAGTTCAACCCCGTACCACGTGGAGTCACCATGAGTCAGACTCAACTAGGCAGCACTGGATTTGGCTTGTTGTTGTCATTGTCGTTGTTGTCGTTGTCGTTGTTGTTGTTGTTGTTTTGGTCCTTCCACTGTCAAACTTAAAATATCCTCACTTAACCTTTCTGCACCTCAGACTCTGGTCTGTAAAGTCATCGGGGCTGGGCGACTTCAGTAGGTAGAATTATATGCACCATGTGACCCTGCCTTTTCCAGCTTTACCATTCTAAGATTTCAGGCTGACTGCTGCAGATTAGGAGTCCTGGGTGGTGCACAGGGGTTAAGTGCTCAGATACCAACCAGAAGGTTGGTGGTTCGAGCCCACACAGAAGTGCCTTGGAAGAAAGGCCTGGTAAGCTGCTTCCAAAATGTCAGCCATGAAAACCCTACGGAATGCAATTTGATTCTGAAACACAAGAGGTCACCGTGAGTCGGAACTGACATGATGGCAACTGGTTTTGGGTTTGGTGCAGATTAGCTCTTTTAAAGCACAGAGAGATTCCAACTGTCTTTCACATCAAGCTCATTATTTTATTATTATTTTTTTTTTTAACATAAAGTCTCATCTTCCAGATTCTTTTCCATAGTCCGAGTGAAGTGGAATTGTTAGTCAGTGAAAGACACTAAACGCACTGCCATTGACTTGAATCCGAATCATAGAGATCCCCATTGGGTTTCTGAGGCTGTAAATCTTTACAGAAGTAGATCATCCCATCTTTCTTTCATGGAGAGGCCGGTGGGTTTGAACAGCTGACCTTCTGGGCAGTGACCAAATGCCTTATCCACTATGTTACCAGAGCTCCCTGAAAGACACTAAAGGCACGATTTACTCTACATCTAAAATGCATAGCTCCTTCTCCAGAATATCACACAGAGACAATTCATACATTTCTTTGCTGTCCTCAGAAGGTCAGATGAAGAGCCAGAATTTTGCTGGTAAGCAACTGAGCACAGTTCTAGTTTTTAAAAGAGAGGTAGACCCTGTGTTTAAATGGCTGCTGTGATTTAAAACAGATAATACACTGAGGACTTTGATGTCAGTAGTCAACCTGCCCCTGGTATGCTTATTCTGAGATGCTCAGACTTGAAGCAAACTGAGGAATCATCTGCCCCTAGTCGTCTGTGGCCTATGAATTCCCATTGGACAATCTTGTAAGCCAATGGAAAGGAAACACCTACCATAGTTCTGCTGTTGGTAAGAGAAAGAGCTGAAAGGAAGCATGGGAACCTCCCTCCGACCCTCTGTTCACTAGAACATATATGGCCCAGGCCACTGCTGCTGCAGGGAACCTCCTGGGCTGCCACCTGACCAAATCCCAATAGGACACTTATGGGAAGAGCTGGAAGTTGAGAACACACTGCTGTTTTTCCCATGGACTAGTCACCTTTGTGAACTGCTCACCTATATGGACCTATGGTTTGCGGCTATGCTCATTGTCAGTTTCTAGCTGGCACTGATGTGTTAACTGCTGACCACTCCAACGCTAAGGTCATCAACACACTAGAACTTTGCTAACAGCAATAAAAACGCCATCACAGCTATATTAAGACTTAAAAAGCTCCACAGCCACTTGTTCAGTTAGATCTTATCGATTGGTGCTCATCATATGCACCTGAAGACTTCTACCTACAGCTAAGCCTATACGGTATGTGGAGACAGTAGCCCAAGAGCAAACCATGAAAGAGATACCCATTGATCCCAGGATTGTTGACTATGTATCTTGGTGTATACGGGATAGTTATCACCTAGGGTTTGTCAAGCACTATGAACCAGAACTGGCTCAGAGCTTTGAAGAGGGAGAGGGGAAGGAGGGAAAAGGGTTATCACATATAAGGAGCAAGAAAATGCAAATCCAGGAGCAAGGACTTCAAACAGAGGCTGGAGCTTCAACCAAGAAAAATCACAAACCTAAGCCAATAGTCTCAAAGACTGTAAAACCAAAAGACATAGAGACACGGACAAATCTAGAAGGGGTCCCTAGAACAAAGCAAGTCAGGGACATGACAAGAACAAAATCCTTTACAGGATCAAGGGAGGGAACAGCTCACGTGCAATTTTGCTAGAGGCCTGCTTATTACTCCCACTGACTCCACATACGGATGTTTCTAGTACAGATACCACCACTCATCTGTCAGTTTGTCATACTGTAGCGGCTTGCATGTTGCTGTGATGCTGGAAGCCAGAGCCTCATATGCATGTGAGAGCTGGACAGTGCATAAGGAAGACCGAAGAAGAATTGATGAATTTGAAATGTGGTGTTGGCGGAGACTGATAAAAATACCACGGACTGTCAGAAGAATGAACAAATCTGTCCCTGAGAGAGATACAACAAGAATGCTCCTTAGAAGTGAGAATGGCCATACTTCATCTCTCAAACTCTAGTCATGTTATCAGAAGGGACCAGTCCCTAGAGGAAGATATCATGCTTGGTAGAGAGTCAGGGAAAACCTTCAAGGGGATGGACTGACACAGTGGGTGCAATGATGGGCTCAAGCACAGCAATGACTGTAAGAAGGGCACAAGACAGGGCTCTGTTTCCTTCTGTTACACATGTGGTCACTATGAGTCTGAGCCAACTTGACAGCAACTAACAACACAACGACACTACAAATAAATAAAATGATTCAAGTAAAGCATTTACCACCATGGCTGCCATAAGGTACATTGTTAATCTATATGCTTACGGTCGATTCTTGAGAGCACCTTGTTGGTGCCAAGGGCTGCAGGCTGCTTCCTGATGTTCATGCACCCAGTAGAAGGTTGTTGTTGTTAGCTGTTGTCGAGTCATTCTGACTCATGGAGCCCCCATGTGTGCAGAGTAGCATTGCTCCATAGAGTTTTCAAGGCTATGACCTTTCAGAAGCATGTCACCAGGGCTGTCTTCAGAGGCACCTTTGGGTGGGTTCAAACCACCAACCTTTCAGCTAGTAGTCAAGCACTTAAGGGTGGTGGCCCATCAATCTATGTTTCCTGACGTGTGCTGTCTCCACACTCTGCTGCTGCTCTTTGTCTTTCCTCCCACCCCCAGGGATGGACATTCAGATGTGGGGTTTGCAACTTCATAACTTGGAGCTCAATCTTCTTTCTAATCCTTACTTGTAATAATATCATGAGAATTATGGCAGGGAATAATGACAGAAATAATTAGAGGGAGGGAAAAGCATCTACAAAGTGCACAAATTATTTATATTGATCCTATGTCAGAGCTTGAGGAAGACAGCAATGTGAAAGGAGACAAGTCCATCTTATAAATATTTTCCCCTAGTCTGTGACTTGCATTTCCATTTTCTTAAAAGTGTCTTTTGAAGAGTAATAGGTTCTTAATACTTGTGAAGGCCAATTAATTATATTTTTTCATGATCTGTGTTTTTGTGTCCTTTCTTAAGAAATTTTTGTCTAATCCAAAGTCAAGATTTTCTCCTACTTTTCTTCTAGAAGTTTTATGCTTTTAGCTCTTAGATATAGGTGTTCCATGTCAAGGTAATTTGTGCAAGGTATGGGTCGAGGTTCATTTTCTTGCATATGATGTCCAGTTAGTCCAGCACCATTAATTAGCTTAATTATCTCGGCACTGTTGTAAAAAATCAATTAACCATATATCTGTGGGTCTGTTTATGAATTCTTTATTAGGTTTCCCTTATCTGTTTATCTTTGCATTATTACCATTTCAAGACAAATGCAATTTAACTTGGCATTTTGAAGGAGTCTAAGATACGCTGCAGCCCATACATAGTTGCGTGTGCACTGTGTGTACCAGGCACCTGGTCAAGACTTTGCTTACACCCCACCCTGGGAGGTAAGCATTATTTCAATCATTTCAGAAGTAAGGAAGCTAAAGTTCAAAGCAGCTAAGCAAATTGCTCAAGGTCATTTCATCAGTAATAGTGTCAGGATTTAAACCCAGTCTATGCAGCTCCAACCCATCAGCCACTCCTCGGAAGGGAGATTGGACAATCTACTTCTGTAGTGAAACTGCCTCAGAAACCCAAAGAGGGGTCTCTATGGCAAATAATAACAACATGCAGCTCCAAAATCATTCCCTTTTCATTACCCTGTACCTAACAGAATGAAATTAGGAGCTCTGGTAACATAGTACCTAAGGCACTTGACTGCTAACCAGAAGGCTGGCGGTTCAAACCCACCGGCTACTCCTCTGAAGGAAGGTTGGGCAATCTACTTCCATAGTGATAGAGCCTCGGAAACCCAAGGAGGGGTCACTATGAGTCAGGTCCAACTGGACGGCACACAACAACAACAACAACAGAATGAAAATTAAAGAACTCAGAAAGACTAGGATGTGAAAACAACCATACTTTGCCAACTTTCTCTGAAGTTTTCATAACCAAAAAAAAAAACCTTTAAACTCACTGCCATCAAGTCAACTTTGACTTACAGTGACCCTCGTTGGGTTTCTGAGGCTGTAAATCTTTACAGAAGTAGGTTGCCTCATCTTCCTTCCATGGAGCAGCTGGTAGGTTTGAACTGCTGAGCTTCTGGTTAGCAGCCAAATGCCTTATCGACTATGCCATCAGAGCTCTTTAAAGCTTTTTTTTTTAAAAAAAAAAAAATGCAGATTTCTATATGACCAATTGTTGTTGTTGTTGTTATGTGCCGTCGAGTCGGACCCTACTCATAGAGACCCTTCCTTGGGTTTCCGAGGCAGTATCACTACAGAAGTCGATTTCCCTATCTTCCTTCCGAGGAGTGGCTGGTTGGTTTGAATCACCAGCCTTCTAGTTAGCAGTCAAGTGCCTTAGGCACTATGCTACCAGAGCTCCTATATGACCAATACTCAAACATAAATCTGAGTGTGCAGTTATAAATTGTTTCTTCTGAAAAAATGCTATCTTCAATATTGGAGGTTACACCAACCTTAGCAGGTTCTCAAAATTTTCAGTGAAGTATTAATCCTCTTACCCTGCACACAAATTGTCCATGATAAGCCAGTTTCTCTTTTGCTTACACATACTGATAGTTTCTTCTGTCTTGTTTTGATCTGTTGGTGTTTTTGTTTTTGTTTTCTTTTTTCCTCCTTGTTTCTGACACACAACTTTCTCTAGAGTTATGAGTATTTTCATTTCCTGGTAACGTCATTTTCACCGCATGACCTAGGAGTGCTGGCCACATGGCTCTGAAATTATGTTCGCAGCTTCTGTGACTAAACAAAGTCCGTGCTGGGATAAAACCTCGGCAGTGACTCTCATCAGATGAAACGTAAGTCTGGAGTCCAGAGACAGGAGCAGTTGCATAATTTCTGTGTTTCAGTTTTAGCCACCCTCAGGCATGTCAGGAGTAGGACAATTAATCATCTCAAGAACCTCAGAAATGTCCCACAATTCCCCTACCGAGCAGACACTGAAAACCAGTGTAGAACAAGCTGTGGGATAACCAGGCTGGGGTCTCACAGAACATTGTGGAATGAAATCCTTGATGCCCACCACTGGGTTTACTTTTTCCCAGAAATCCTTTTTGAGACATTGTGTCTGGGAACTTTCCCTGTGGTCATCCTTTCAAATGCCCTGAGTCACCCTCCCTGGACGTGTACTTTTTACCATTCCTCACACTGTGAAGAAAACAGTGCTGGTATCTTAATAAGGTACTTAATAAGGCTTCCAGACTCTTCCTTATAATACCAGCTATGTCTCAGGGGAATGTGGCTGTGGGCAGGTTGTGCTTGGAAAGCATCCAAAGAAGTTAGAATTGAAGAACCCAGAACTCCTGAAATTCAAGAGTGTCTGCTAGAGGTGCCATTATCTTACTTTTGTTATTTATTAAGCAAACATTTCCCACCTGATATTAACAACAACAGCAGCATTTAACAAATACTCTACTTGCCTCATGCCTATAGTGTCTCAGTCGCTGTACTAAGCACTTTATAGAGTTTATTTTATTTAATTCTCATAACAGTTAAATGTTACAAAAAGAGACAGATTGCATATGAAAACTAATGTTAGAGGGACTTGAACTGTTTAGAGAAATCATAGAGGACTTCCTTGAGGAAGTGATCATTGAGTTGGGCTCTGAAGATTGAGTAGGAGTTAGCAAGATGAAGTGAGAAGGTTAGAGAGTTCTCGTAGTGTTGATATGTGGAAAGACCCTTTGTGGGAAGAAGTGGGGGAGAGGGGTAGCAAGAGTGAAGAACAAAAAAACCTGTGGGGAATCAGCCAAGGCAAGAAGGGGGAGCATGGTAAAAGATGGAGCTGGAGAGGCTGACATTGGCCAGACAGTGTACTTACCTGGGAGGCACAGGGACAGGCGACTAAGGAGGTAGAAGAAAGGATTCTCACCCTTGAGGAGCTCAAATGACAACTCATGAGACAATGTCAAGACCTGAAGTGAGTGTATGATCATGGGACA
Organism: Orycteropus afer afer; assembly: GCF_000298275.1. Taxonomy (NCBI): domain Eukaryota; kingdom Metazoa; phylum Chordata; class Mammalia; order Tubulidentata; family Orycteropodidae; genus Orycteropus; species Orycteropus afer. The sequence continues at coordinate 5,711,367 of NW_006921589.1, forward strand.
CAGTGATGCACAGTTAGAGAAGCCAAGAAAACCACGTGGCAAGCAGTGACTGACTCAACGAGCATGTTTGTGACATAACCTGGAATATGGACTCTGTCTCAAAAATTCTCATCAAGAGCTCCAGACAATTAAAACAAAGCTCTTGAATGTTTCTTAATCACAACTCTGAAGGAGTATCAGTGGTATATTTGGAATATTTCCTGGTCAAAGATTGGACCAAAACTGACACAGAGCTCCCAGAAGGAATAAGACAAAGTAAACAAACTAATGTATGCAGTCTTCAAAGAAGGACAGTACATCCGGGTGTCAGGAACTCAGATCAGGTGGTCTTACAATGCAGCAGTTAACAGACAGGCTCCAACGTGAGCCTGTCTGGGCCCCAGTCATGATCTCCACTTACTAGCTGTGTGATGAGATGGACAAGTTTCTTAACTGTGCCTCTGCAAGAGGTGACTCATAAGAGCACCTAACTCTTAGGGCTGGTGTGAGGAATAAAATCATCTACTATCTCACGCTATTTCACTTTATCTCTTTGGGTGGTGCAAAGAACTGACATGTTCAGCTACTACCCAAAAGGTTGGAGGGTTAAGTCTCCCCAAGGGGGCCTCAGAAAAGGGCCTGGCAATCTCCTTCTGAAAAGTCAGCCACTGGGAACCCTGTGGAGCCAGTTCTGCTTGGACACACAGGGGGTCGCCATGAGTCGGATGTGACTCCATGGGAACTGGAGAGGCTTCATCCTCAGAGCCCAAAGCAAGAGGCCCTTTCCTGTGAACATACAAGAAAATAGTGGAGTTTTTCAAGTGAATCATCAGTGGTTTCTCTGCTCAGTGATGAGAAGTAGTGGGCAAGAGGTGCTTTCTCCTTGAAAGCACCTTGAAAGCCTTTTTGTACAATTGGCGTGTGGTGACCCTGGTAGGTACTTTCTCGGATGATGTCACGTCCTCATTGGTATATAGTAAGAATGTTCGCTAGCAAGCCTAGGGAGAGTAGGGTAAAGGAGTGAAAGTGAAATCATTTGATTAAGCCTGAGGTTATGAGTAGGGTGGATAATGCTCCTAAGCGCGAAATGTCAGATAATGAGATAGTAGGTGAGAAAAAGGTGTGTGTGCCTTGTATATACATATTAATATACATCATATATTACATACCTAGTGCCATCATATCAATTCTGACTCATGAGCTTCAGAGCAGAATGGCTTCATAGGGTTTTCTTGGCTGCAATCTTCACATAAGGAGATCACCAAGCCTTTCTTCCATAGTGCCACTGGTGGACTCAAACCATCCAGCTCTAGGTTACTGGCCAAGAGCAAACTATTTGCACTATCCAAAGACCTAACTCTAAATGAACCTGGCAATTTTTGACCATCACATTGGAGGAGACACATTAATTACTGAACTGAGACTGTGCAGGGAGACTAACGTTGCCAGAGGATTTTTATTACCTAGGAATGACTAGAAAAGGCATGGACCTTCCCCAGATTTCCATCACAGGGCAGGGGAGGAACTGGCCTTAGAGAAAGAGTCTGAAGGAGTAGTGGGACTCAAAAATAGAGTTGCTTTATGATGACATCCTGCAAGCT
>NW_006921589.1:5714054-5725711 GCF_000298275.1 Orycteropus afer afer
GCTGCTCTTTTGAAAAGACAGGCTAAACTGTGGATAGCAGGAAGTGGGGATCACGCTTTGTTGAGGAATTGGCTTCCGGTTGTACCATTTCCCATCACCTTACTCCCTGGAGGGAGAGAGAGCTGGGGTCTAAAGGGCAGGACAGCCCCAGCAAAGGGGCCTACTAGAAACTGCCAGTTTCTGTGGAGTTGATGCCGACTCACGGTGATCCCATGTGTGCAGAGGAGAAAGAGGTGCACTTTGAAGGGTTGTCAAGGCTGTGACCTTTGGAAGCAGATCATCAGGCCCTTCTTTCAAGGACCTACCAACCTCTTTGGTAGTGAAGCTCTTAACATTTGTTCCACCCAGGGGCTGCTAAGGGGCTATGAAGAGTCTATATTTTGCCCCAGCCATGGCTTTTGGGGCAGGGCAAGGAGAGTAGGCAGCAAGTCAAGGAAAACTCACCCACTGACGTCCCACAGGTACAATTTACCCCTCAGGTCCCAGGTGGGATCCAAAGATGTCAACACTGGCTCTTGATGCAGGAAAGCAATTGTGAAACGTGGCCTATCACTTCCTGGAACAGCCAGGAGAGTAGGAGGCTGTGTCACAGGAAGGCTGCAGCTGATACCCAGGGCCAGGCTGAGAGAACAAGTATTACCTCTGAGCTCAAGAAATAATTCTCTCCTGTGCACTAGCAGGAGCACAGCACTGAAACGCAGGCCCAGGGCTGCACACCAGACAGTGAGAAGGAGGTGAGTGTGACCCTGTTCTGCCCTGGAACTTCTGTGGGGAGAGGCAGCCACACAATAAGGTGGTCATTGTTACCAGTCACACAGATGCAGAACTAAATGTCTCAGCTCAATATTTCCAGAAATTTCCACCATATTCACGCCACAGTCCTGACTCATGTTCCACTATGCTTAAACTAATTAATGGCATATCCATTTGACTTATATGTGTTCATTTTTCATTTACTAATTTATTTATTCAAATAAGCTCACATCCTCCAGCCAAAACCAAGAGTTATTTTATGAAATTAAAGGATCTAAACAACAGACAAAAACAACTGCAAAAAAAAAAGGAAATAAGATTTACTAAAGTAAAATAAGAAATCAGTGCCATGCAATACCTGGTGTCAAGACTTTTTCAGGTTCTAGCTCCTTGGCTGATAATACTGGCTCCCTCTTTAAATAAGACCAAACATCTGTGGACGAGGAATCAGACTCCAACCCCCAGCACCACGGACCCAGGGTAGGGATCTCCTCAGAGCTTTGGATAGCCATAGCGCGTCTCATGCCCCCAGTGACTGCTTAGTACAAGAGCACTCAAGGTCAGTCCTGCTAAGACTGTGTGACCAGTAATATAGGCCTGACTCCAGAAAGCCAGTCCCTTTAATGCATGTCTCCAGGGAAAGGAACTGGCTTCTTTCTTCTTCTTTTTATTTCTTTTAACAAGGAAAAAATTATAAAGTTCATTTGAAACTGTAAATAGCCTCATGTCTTTGCTCTTACTTCCGGGGTAAAGAGAGAAGTTTTTCTTGGAGTTGAGGGGATGAATTTTACCTCAGAAAGCTAAACAGAGTTATCACATGACCCAGAAATTACTCCTAGGTACATACACAGAAAATTGAAAGCATGAATCCAAATAAAAGCATGTACATGAATATTCTTAATAACCAACAAGGAGAAACAACCCAAATGCCTATCAATGATGAATGGATAAATAAAATGTGATATAGTGACACAGTAGAATATTATGCAGCCCTTAAAAGAAGCCAAGTGTTGCTGCATTCTATAATGCAGATAAACCTTGAAGACGTTACCCTGTGAAAGAAACCAGCCACAAAAGGCTACATACTGTATGACTCCATTCCCATGAAGGACCTTGTTGTGTTGTTGTTGTTATTTGCCGTCGAGTCGGCCCCAACTCATAGCGACCCCTCCTTGGGTTTCCGAGGCAGTATCACTACGGAAGTAGGATTGCCCAACCTGCCTTCCGAGGAGTGGCTGGTGGGTTTGAACCGCCAGCCTTCTGGTTAGCAGTCAAGTGTCTTAGGCACTATGCTACCAAAGCTCCTATGAAGGACCCAGAACTGGCAAATCCATAGAGACATAAAATAGGCTAGTGGTTTGGAGAGGGAATGGAGAGTGACTACTAACAGAAATGGGCTTCCTTTGTGGGGTGATGAAAATACTCTGGTGATGGTTGCACAGCCTGGTGAATATAATAAGAACCAGTGAAACGTCAAAAGAGAGAGAGAGAGGAAAAAAAGAAAGAAAGCATGCAGGGACTCAAGCAAGAGAGAACTCTTAGCTCCAAGAAGCACAAATGAGGTGGAAATCATGTGCCCAGGAGGTTCAGAAAGATACAGTCCTGCACACTAGGGTGGTCAGGGAAGACTTCATGAAGGAAGTGACATGTGTGCCTGACCTCAAGGGATGGCTGGGAGTTGACTGGGAGCTCAGTGGGAAGGTAGAAGTGTAATCCAGGCGTCTGGAGCAGCCAGGGAAAACAGCTTGTAGAGGACACATTCACGGTCTGGCGGGGTACATGCCAGCAAGCACCATGAGGATAAGGGCCTCTGAAGAAGTGGACAGAGGGGCCCCATGTTCAGATGTGGAATCGCAGCAAGCGAGAATATTTGCACCTGCAACTCAAGAACTCCTCCAAACTGCTAAGCTACTCTGCGAGTCCCCATGAATTACTCCATCAATTGTTTACTTGAGGCTTGGTAGTGTAGGGGAGGGTGGAAGTACACTCCTATAAATCTACTTTGGGGCTGGATCAGCCCAGGGCCTGATCATATTAGGGCACCCCAAAACATGTACAAAGACAGGAAGGAGGTCCAAGGCAACACTGACGTATGTCGTTTGGGTGAACAGAGAACTTGGAAGGATGTGCTCATGCTCTGTTCCCTTTGGATATGAGGGCCCAACAGTGTCCTAATGCTATCTGCCCCACGTTGCACAGAGTTCTTAGATAGTAACATTCCTCTGAGCTGCTTGTCTCCTGGTCCCCAAACTGTGTGCTCTGGAACACTATCTCCATACCCCATCCCAATCCCACCCCATCCCACATCTCCACCTGGTGAAATCCTCCCTACTTTCAAGGCCTAGTTCAAATGCCAGCACATTTTCCCACTATTCACCATCACTTCTCCTGTCCCCTCAACCTGAAGAGAGACCCCTATCCTCTTCTGATTTCTTAAGTGTTTTGCTAGTTATACCTCTGAATATGTGTCTAACTATTTTGCAAAGCAGAATGTGTTGCCTGTCTACCAGGCAGTAAACTCCTGAGCATAATGACTATGTCTTATTCATGTTTGTTTCCTCCACAGACCATAGCCCAGGGCCTGATCATGTTGATATATGTTTTATATGTGTATGTGTGTGTACACATTCATGTACATATATATACACACACATACAAGCACACACTATGGGCACACACACATATATATGGGCATAATCAATTACTCAGTATTTGCACACCTTCATGGACCAAGTATTTCCTCACAAGATTGCTGAAATTGTCAGAAAGTTTTTCTCAAATAAGCCCAAACCTGCCTCCTGGGAACCTCTGACCATTAGTCACTGTTTTTCCCCTTGTGATTATCTTAGAATATTCACCTTCACCTTCAACATGATGGGCCAACAAACATTTAAAGTTAGGATTCATCCCCTGCCTAGCCCTTTTTTTAAACTTCTTAAACACATTCCCTTTTCCTCTTCTTAAATATATTCATAGTCTAAAAGGGACTATAATCCCGACTCAGTATCTAGACATTAGAAAAACAAAAACAAAATAAAGAGAAAATCAAGTTCAAAGAATGAATGACTTGCATTAGTCTGAGGTTTGGATGGGATCCAACTCCCTGATTCCATGCTTCATTCTCAGGGAAGAAAGAGATAAGTCACTGGAATGCTTCGGGAAAGCAGTGGAATTCTTCATGCCTCCAAAGGGCACCCAAGGAAGGACATTTGGTAACCGGACACCAAAAAAAATAAATAAATAAACTGTCGTCAAGTTGATTCCAACTCACAGTGGCCCTACAATTAATTCCAACTCACAGTGACCCAACTCTGAGGAGTTGTTGGTAGGTTCATACTTTTAGTTAGCAGCCAAATGTCTTAACCCCTGCCCCACCAGAGCTCCTTGTACCTGGACACGGTAATGCCAACTCCCCATCAGGTGAATGTAGCTGTTCTGCAGAATGTTGCCTTCCACCATCCATCTGTCAGATCATCGTACTGTTGGTTTATGTGTTGCTAGGATGCTGGAAGCTATGTTACCAGTATTTTAAATACCAGCAGGGTCATTCATGGTGTACAGGTTTCAGCAGAGCTTGCAAACTAAGACAGACTAGAAAGACAGACCAGCAATCTCCTTCTGGAATTTTTTTTTGTTAGGTGCCATCAAGTTGGTCTTGACTCATAGCGAGCCCATGCACAACAGAATGAGTGAAACACTGCTTGGTTCTGTGCTATGCTTACAATTGTTACTATGTTTGAGCTCATTGTTGCAGATACTGTGTCCAATCATCTCCTTTAAACCCCGTAGAATTCAATAAACACAACTCAATGTTCCTCTTTTTCACTGACACTCTATTTTATCAAGCATGATGTCCTTTCTCCAAGAATTAGTCCCTCCTGATGTTGCGTCCAAAGTACGCGAAATGAAGTCTCACCGTTCTCGTTTCTAAAGAGCACTCTGGCTGTACCTCTGAAAGCTAGCCAAAGAAAGCCTTATGGGTAGCAACAGAATATTATCAACTATGCTGTAAGATGAGCCCTAGACTAGAAATCACTCAAAATACACAGTGATCACAATGGATTTGACAACATCACAATCATGAAGATGACACAATACCTAGCAACTTTTACTCTACTGTTACCATGAGTGGGAGCCAATTGGATGACAACTAACAACCAATGCTACCATATGTGGAGGCATGGAGAACTAACAGAAAGATAAGTTGTGCTCAACAGATAGAACCTAAGCAATGATCTAATCTAATTTATAGATTAAAAAAAAAAAAAAAAAATGAAGCGCAAATGGAGGAAATTAATTAAACCATTATCTAAACATATCTCACAGATCTACATTTCTTGGGGTCATTAACCGGGCACACACCCAGCCTCTAACTGTAATTTCAGGCACAAAAGGAGAATTACTCACCCTCCACCTGCCCCCTGCTATTCCACATCATCCCCAAAGTATGGAAGTCCAAGACTAGACTAAGAAATGCCTTCAATGATGTCTCCAACTCCTGGATGTCTTAAATTCACATGGTGGAGTCTATGGATAGATTGAAATTCTAGCTGTGAGGTTGACAAATGGCTTTGTGGATATTAATTATGTTACTTTGATTTATTTTATATATATATATATACATATTACATATTTGAAGATGTATTGTTGTTATTGTTAGGTGCTACTTAGTTGGCTCTGATTCATAGCAACCCCATGTACAACAGAAAAAAAAACACTGCCAGGTCCTGAGCCCATTGTTGCAACCACGGTGGTAATTCATCTCCTTGAGGGTTTTCCTCTTTCTTCCTTACCCTCTATTTAACAAATATTATGTCCTCCTCCAGGATTGGTCCCTCCTGGTGACACATCCAAAGCTTCTAAAGAGCTTTCTCACTATACTTCTTCCAAGACAGATTTGTCCATTCTTTTGGTACTCTACAGTATGTCCAATATGCTTCACCAACACCACAATACAAATATGTCGATTCTTCTTGGTCTTCCTTTTTCACTGTCAAGCTTTTGCAAGCATATGAGAAGATTGAAAATGCCATGGCCTGCATTATGTGCACCTCAGTTATCAAGTGACGTCTTTGCTTTTTAAGACTAGTAAGAGGTCTTTTGCAGCAGATTTGCCCAGTATAATAAGTGGTTTGATTTCCTGACTGCTGCTTCCATGGCTGTTGATAGTGGATGCAAGTGAAATGAAATCCTTGACAACTTCAATCTTTTCTCCATTTATCATGATACTGCTTATTGGTCCACTTGTAAGGATTTTTATTTTCTTCATGTTGAGGTGTAATCCTTACTGAAGGCTGTAGTCTTTGATCAGTATGTGGTTCAAGTCTTCTTCACTTTCAGCAAGCAAGGTTGTGTCATCTGCCTGTTGCAGGTTGTTAATGAGTCTTCCTCCAGTCCTGATGTTGTGTTCTTCTTCATGTAGTCCTACTCAGCACACACATTGAAAAACCCTAACACACACCTTTCCTGATTTTAAACCATACAATGTTCTGTTCAAACGACTACCTCTTAGTCTATGTACAGGTTCTACACAAGCACAATTCAATTTTCTGAATTCCCATTCTTCACAATGTGATCCATAATTTGTTATGATCCACACAGCTGAATGCCTTTGCATGGTCAATAAAATATAGGTAAACGTGTTTATGGTATCGTTTACTTTCAGCCCAGATCTGTCTGACATCAACAATATCCCTAGTTCCAATGAATCTGGCTTGAATTTCCGGCAGTTCCCTGTCAATATACTGCTGCAACCATTTTTTAATCATCTTTAGCAAAATTTTACTTGCATGAGATACTAATGATAGTGTTTTGAAATTTTCACATTCTGTTGGATCACCTTTCTTTGGAATGGGCATGAATATGAATCTCTTCCTGTTAGTCAGCCAGGTAGCTGTCTTCCAAATTTCCAGGCACAGATGTGTGAGCCCTTTCAGCATTGCATCCATTGTTGAAATAGCTCAACACGTATTCCATCAACTCTTGGACCCTTGGTTTTCACCAATACATTCAGTGGAGCTTGGATTTCTTCCTTTAGTACCATCAGTTCTTGATCACATGCTACCTTCTGAAATGGTTGAATGGTTGAATGTTTTGGTACAGTGACACAGAAGAAAAAATTCAAGGCTGGAGCTGCAACACTGAAGGATTGTATGGGTAAAATATTGAACAATGCAGGAAGCATCAAAAGATGGAAGGAATGCACCTGACAGGTTAATGATGTGGTTTTTTTAAGCCACATCAAAATGCCAGGTATCTATTGAAGAGTTCAGAACAGAGTGCTCTCCTAAGTCAGCAATAAAACAAGGTCTGAAGTGGGGGTGGAGAAAAATAATCTAGAGTGGCTTTTCCTGTTCTACTTTGCCAAGGCAGCTTCTCGTTGGTGGACATGAGGGGAGAGATTTGAGAGAGGAACAAGTAGAAGAAAACAAGGCAAGTGAAGGCTGAAGAGGGGAACTCCAGGAGCAGGAGATGGAAGAGGGGGAGGGGAGAGGAAGATCACACAGAATACCATGTTGCTGTTGGTTCCGGTTCCCTAGTGCGGCTCTGACAGGAAATATGCCACAAATGGGATGGCCTTAACAAACAGGAATTTATTCTTACAATTTGGAGGCTTTAAGTCCAAGTTCAAAGTGCCAGGCTCTACGGGCTGGGTGAAAGCCCCTCAACCTCAGGGTGCAGCTCCACATCCTTCTCCCAGCCCACTGGAGCTGGAGGTGTTTCTTCACTCAGCCAGCTGCTGGCTGCTGAGGATGAGAAGCCCCAAGGTTGACAAGTAAAAAGGCACAGTCCCGATGTTACCAGACTACATAGCAGGCCGTTAACTTAAGTCCATTGTAAGTCCCAAGGTCGGCAGAGCATAGCAGGCTGCTGAGCAATGACATGGCTACATGCAGGGTCCAAGCATGTCATAGGCTAGAGACCATTCCCAAAGTTTCTCCTTATATCCCAAAGGCAGCTACTCAGCTGCTTGTGGTACATCCCACCATGGAGTTGATTGCCAGTCTCATCATGGGGAATAACTAACACCAGCTGCCCAGCCACTCAACCAAGCCCAGCCAAGTTGACATACAAACATAACTACCACACTGTTGTTGTTAGGTGCCACCCAGTTGGCTCTGACTCACAGAGACCCTATGGACAACAGAATGAAGCACTCCCAGTCATGCATCATCCTCACAATCTTTGCTATACTTGACCCCTTAGTTGTAGAATACCATACATCAGTTAAAATGAATAATGAGAGCCACAAGTGCCAAGACATAAATCTCAAAACATAAGATGTTGAAAGCAAATTGCACAAAGTTTCAAATTTATCCAAAAATTAAAAGAATATAAAACAATACTGTAAGTTGTGGATACAGGCTTAATAGTGAAAGCATAAAGACATGCACCAGAGTAGTGATCACCCAATAAAGCTGATGGTTACTTCCAAGGAGGGCAGAAAGGAGTGAGGAAAGAAGGAGAAAGACATTAGAAAGGGGTACACAAGAGCTTCAGTTCAATTTGTATGGTTCTATTTTTTAAGCTGGAGGAGCTCTGGTGGCACAGTGCTTAAAGCACTCAGCGGCAAACCAGAAGGTCGGCAGTTCTAACCTCCTAGGTGCTTCTCAGGAAAAAAAATGTGGCAATCTATTTCCATACAGACTTATAGCCTCAGAAAGTTTATGGGCAGTTCTACTCTGTCCTATAGGGTCACCATGATTGGAAACCAACTCTGCAGCAATAGGTTTTATTTCTTAAACTGGATGGTGAAGAGTAAGTGTTTGCTGTTGTTATTCTTCAAGGGTTTCATAATCAGAACAACTATGTGAAAGTTATGTCCCGAAAATCACAGCACCACCCCCACTATTTATCCTCCCTCTTGTTCCTGCTCCGTGTGTGTGTGTGTGTGTGTGTGCGTGTGCATGATAGATAGCACATATTTTACATTCATATATATAGCTATGTTTAGAAAGAGTGAAAGGAGGATAGATAAGTGGTGGGTATGTAGGTAGATGGTAGAATAGATTGAATGAGTGCAAAGATGGATGATGGAAGATAAAAAGGTAGATACGTAGCTAAGTCAGTAAAGATACATACATACATAGACAGATTGATAGATAAAATAGATTGATGGATTGATACAGATAGTTAGATAGATGTGTCCTCACAATGATCAATCTTACAGATGAGATAACTGAGGTACAGAAAGCCTAAGGTCACAAAGTTGTCATGGCAGACCCCAAATCAAGCCCAAGTGATTCTGACTCCAGTACTACACTGACTCCCCAGACAACAATGCCACTTGAAAGAAAAAGTCCAGGAAAATTGAATTGGCACAATTTTGTATGATAGATATATTTACAACAATGACCAAAAAAAGGAAGAGTAGCTGCTGAGGCTAATTATGCACAACCAAAAACCTTATAGGATTTGGTTTCTTGCTTTGGAAGTTTAGGATCATGGTTTCATGGGCCATCCCAGTTAATTGGTCTAATAACGTGTTCAGTGTCTCTACTCTACCTCCGAGTTTAATGTGTAGACTTTAGAGCTTTACAAGCTTGCCAGCAGCCGTCCAAGGCACAGCGGTTGGTCTCTATTTGCCTGGAACAGCACAGGAGGAGGGAGTCAGGCTAGGAGGAGGATATAAATGTGTGGCTAATCCCCTCCATGAGCAATTGCCTCCTATGCTGTGAGACCAGAAAAACAATAGTGCCTGGCTACCATTACTGAAAATTTTAATCAAAGATTCCATAGAGGAATCCTGATCTAATGGGGAAAAATGCAGAACAGAATTTCAAATTCTTATGGACTCCAGAATTCCTGGAGCCATGAAGGTTGGATAAGCCCCCAAAAGTATTACCCTGAGATAGTCTTTAAACCCTGACCCAAAAATATCCCCTGAAGTCTTAGCCAAACAATAAAACCAAACCAAACTCATTGCCTTCGAATTGATTCTACTCATAACGACCCCTCCTTGGGTTTCCAAGGCAGTATCTCTATGGAAATAGATTGCCCAATCTTCCTAGCCAAACAATAGTTCGGCTTAAGTAGCAAAAGATGTCTGCCTTGTGCATTAAGTTCTTTTAAGAACTATCTATGTCAAATCGACAACAGCAACAAGGAAGATTAGATAGGCAACAGGGAGCAGTGAGTTTATGTTAATTGAGGAGAACAGCTCAGAAGAGGAGGGTTACACACAGAGAAGGGTACATGTAGAACTGTTGAATTGGTGGTGTGTGTTTGCTATGTATATTCTCAACAATACAAAATAACTAAAATTATATATTGAAAAAGAAAGAAAAAGGTCAGGGAGTATTCAAACGTTAAAATCCTTTCTTCAGAACTCCAGGAAGGGGGACTGGAGAGCTCTAGACATAAAAAATAAATAAATAACCTGGACAAAACAAAGCTACGCCCTGGGCAGACAGGAACACTGTCCCAGATCCACTCACTGTTGCTCTGACTCCTGCCTGCATCTGAATGGGTCTACCCTCTTCCTCACTGTGCTACAGAGACCAAGTCTCTTCCCACACACAAGTAAATAACTGGTAAGATTCTTATTTGTCAACAGTGGTGCATTACAAATCTTCCCTGCTGATCAATCTCGTCAGTTGGCCTTCAGCACCAAACCATAGATGCTTTTCTGCATTTGTAAACGCAAAGTCCTGTGAACAGCCAAGAGGCAAGCTGGGGACAATTTTAAAAGAGCAGCGGCTTTGCTGGTCCCAGAATGAAAGATGAACTGCCCTGCCCTCAAGGCTCAGGATCAAACCCCATTATGGGCAGTAATTCCTTGGGAAACCTCACCATCCTGGTACCTTTACAGCAATTCGTCTTTTAGAAAATCAACAGTGGCATGAGATTGTTGTTGTTGTTGTTATGTGCCGTCGAGCAGGCCCCGATTCATAGCGACCCCTCCTTGGGTTGCTGAGGCAGTATCACTACAGAAGTAGATTGCCCAAACTTTCTTTCAATAAGTGGCTGGTGGGTTTGAACCACCAACCTTCTGGTTAGCAGTCAAGTGCCTTAGGCACTATGCTACCAGAGTTCTTGATGGCGTGAGACAGTAGGAAAGAAAATTCATCATGAGAAAAAAAATTGACCTATAAGACTGAAATTCAAATAAATTCTTAAAGTTCATCTTCATTGAAACTTAACATGGTTCTCATTTGAAAATTACATGTGTAGGATGTTTGAAACTAAAACTCTAAAATCATGCCATTTAACCATCTGTTTTTATGTGCATGCACTTAGCATTATAGTTGGGGTAAATCGATAGATATTTTACATTTAATATCTGAACCATAGCCAAGACATTCTATTAAGAAAAGTAAAGTGCTTCACTTCCTCTGACTAATTTCTTGAACTCTTCCCTATGCCTTTTCTAAAGAATTTAAAAAAAAAAAAAAAAAGCTATCAAATCAATGCTGACTCATGGCTATCCCATGAGTGTCAGTATAGAATTGTGCTCCATAGGGGTTTTTTGAGGTTTTTTGTTTGTTAACCTTTTACTGTGATTTGGATGAGAGTTTACACAACAAATTGGTTTTCCGTTCAGCAATTCACGTCTTTAGTTCCGTGACATTGATTGCAATGCCCACAAAGTAGCAGCACTCTTTCCATTCCCTCTCTGCGTTTTCCATTTCCGTGCCTCCTTTTTCCCTATCCCTTCCGCCTTTAAGCTTCATCCCTAGGCAAACGCTGCCCTTTTGATCTCGTGTGGTTGGTTGTTCTTAGGAGCGCATACTTCCCTGGTGTTATTGTTCACCTTGTTGTTGCTGTTGTTGTTAAGTGCCGTCGAGTCGTTTCCGACTCATAGCGATCCCATGCACAGCAGAACGAAACACTGCCCGATCCCGCGCCAGCCCCACAATCCCTGCTATACTCGAGCCCATCATCGCAGCCACTGTATCAATCCA
>NW_006921589.1:5727311-5730047 GCF_000298275.1 Orycteropus afer afer
CTTTTGCCTTAGCTCTTACACTCCGCCCAGTGTCCTCCACTGCCTTGATCATGTGGGGCTGACCTCTCCCTTACTGTATATTGTCTTTCCCTTCACCCAAGTTAACACTTGTCTACCTTCTTGTTAGTGACTTTAGTTTTCCCTTCCCGTCCCTGGTAACTTACAAAGAATGTTTCCTTTTGTGTATAAACCTTTTCTTGATGTTTTATAGTAGTTGTCTCATAAAATATTTGTCCTTTTGTGAATGACTAATATCGCTCAGCATAATGTCTTCTACGTTCATCCATAATATTACGTAGTATTCTACTGTGTGTGTATCATAGTTGGTTTATCCATTCATCTGTTTTGGACACTTGTGGTTTCCATCTTTTTGTTATTGTGACTCATACTGTGATGAACATGGGTGTGCATATATCTGTTCGTGGCATGACTCTTGCTTCTCTAGGAAATACACCTAGCAGTGGGATTTCTAGATCATATGGTATTTCTGTTGGAACCTTTCAAGGAAGCGCCTTACCATTCTCTACAGTGGTTGCACCATTTTACAGTCCCACTAGCAGTGTAGGAGATTTCCAGCTTCTCCACACCTTCTCTAGCATTTGTTGTTTTCTGTTTGTTTGCTTTTTTTTAACTTTGCTATTTATTCCAGGGTGAGATGATATCTCGTTGTTTTAATTTGCGTTTCTCTAAGGAGCTCTGGTGGCACAGTGCCTAAGGCATTTGACTGCTTACCAGAAGGTTGGCAGTTCTAACCCACCAGCCAGTTTGTGGATGAAAAATAGGGCAATCTACTTCTGTAAAGATTTACCGCCTCAGAAACCCAATGCGTCTAAGAACCACTGCATGGAAGGCAGTGTCCTTACACCCACTTTGGACTTTCTATGAGTGAGCAGTAACTTCGATTGTATTCAGCCACCAATAGTTGAGTGTTTAGCTGCTTGAGTTGTTACTTATACTGATCAAATGAGGAGTATCTCAAAAATATAAAAATATATCCTGACTATAATTACACAGAGATCCTGTCTGCATGCTCTGCTTGTTAATTCAATGATGAGATTAGTTCCCAAAGGCTGTGAAATCTGTACCTTCACTTTAGAAATAGCACCTACTAAACTCAAATCAGCCCTGGAAAAACCCCACAATAGTCACTTTGAATGATTCTGCTGAGTCACCCAGGTACATCACTCAGATTATATCAGCATGTTGTTGTTGTTGAATATCATCACGATGATATTCAAGGCAATTCTGACTCATAGCGACCCAATGTGACTGACTAGAACTGCCCCCAGAGTTTTCTTGCTTATAATCTTCATGGAAGCAGATTGTCACGTCTTTTTCCCATGGGTTTGAACCGTCAGTCTTTTGGTTAGCAGTCTCGTGCTTAACCACTTGCATCACCAGGCTCCTTTTCATATCAGCATAACAGCCCCAAAATGATTTCTACGTTTTCATAAATAGAGTTACCGACTTAGAAAATACTAAGATATACAATTTGTTTTAAATTTCAAGAAGTTCCTTAAGCCCCCAATAAATAATGAGAGGCTTCCCTAGAAATGCCCTTTACAAAAAGGATCCCCAGATTTTTACATCCTGTCTTTTCAATCTTAAATCAATTTAGCCAAACAGGTCATAATTAAGATCAGAGAGAGGAAAATCAAATGCTGTTGAATTTGTTTGGCACGTAACCCAGTAAGGAAATGGCTATGTAAATACAGTCCTTGCTTCAAGTTCTCTGTTTGTTCAGCTGTGTTTATTTAAATTAAAAACTAGACCTAGTTAAGTCCAATATTTACTACTGAACCCCCATCTTGCTCACCTGAACTTGGCATTTTTAGTTGCAGAAAAGTAGAAGTGAATTAAATACAGGTATGCATCACTTAACATCCACAATGTTGTTGTTGTTGTTGTTATATGCCGTCAAATTGGCTCTGACTCACAGTGACCCTATGTGCAACAGAACGAAAACTGCCCAGTCCTGTGCCAAACTCACAATCCTTGCTAAACCTGAGATTATTGTTGCAGCCACTGTGTCAATTTATCTCATTGAGGGTCTTCCCCTTTTTCCCTGACCCTCTATTTACCAAGCATGATATCTTTCTCCAAGGAATGGTCCTTTCTGACAGCATGACCAAAGTAAGTGAGACAAAGTCTGGCCATTCTCACTTCCAAGGAGTAATCCGGCTGCACTTCTTCCAGGACAGATTTGTTTGTTCTTCTGACAGTCCATGGTAGTTTCAGTATTCTTCACCAACACCACAACCCAAAAGCATCAACTTTTCTTCAGTCTTCTTCATTCATTATGCAGCTTTCACATGCATATGAGGCAACTGAAGATACTGTGGAATGGGTTAGGTGTACCTTAGTCTTCAAAGAGACATCTTTGCTCTTCAGCACTTTATAGAGGTCTTTTGCAGCAGATTCAACCAGTGCAATACATCGTCTAATTCCTTGACTGCTGCTTCCACTGGTGTTGATCGTGGAATCAAGTAATATGAAATCTTTGACAGCTTCAATCTTTTCTCCATTTATTGTGATGCTGCTTATAGGTCCAGTTGTGAGAATTTTCATTTTCTTTATGTTGAGGTGTAACCATACTGCAGACTGTAGTCTTTGATCTTCAACACTAAGTGCTTCAAGTCATCTTCACTTTCAGCAAGCAAGGTTGTGTCATCTGCAAATCACAGGTTGTTAACGAGCCTTCCTCCAATCCTGATGCCACATTCTTCTTCATATAGT
>NW_006921589.1:5730292-5738361 GCF_000298275.1 Orycteropus afer afer
TTTCTGGTATTCTTTGCTTTCAGCCAAAATCTATCTGACATCAGCAATGATATCCCTCATTCCACAACCTCTTCTGAATCCAGCTTGCATTTCTGGAAGTTCCCTACCAATATACTGATTCAATTGTTTTTGAATATCTTCAGCAAAATTTTACTTGCGTGTGATAGTAATGATATTGTTCGATAATTTCCATATTCTGTTAGGTCACCTTTCTTAATGGGTACATATATGGATGTCTTCCAGTCACTTGGCCAGGTGACTGTCTTCCAAATTTCTTGGCATAGATGAATTAGTGCCTCCAGCATAGCATCTATTTGTTGAAACATCTCAATGGATATTCCATCTATTCCTCGAGCCTTGTTTTTTGCCAATTCTTTCAGTGTAGCTTCAACTTTTTCCTTCAATACCATTGGTTCTCAATCATATGCAACCTCCTGAAATAGATGAACATTGACCAATTCTTTTTGGTACAGTGACTCTGTGTATGTCTTCCATCTTCTTTTGACATTTCCTGCATCATTCAATATGTTCTATGAAATAGAACAGTATGTGATGTGGACATTGCATGAACACCAATATGAAATTTATGGGACCCCCCCCCACCGCTGTATATGCAGTCAGATGTCCAAGTAGACATTAAGTAACATATACTTGTACTTACAATGTTCTTATTTGCATCAGATTCAGATAAAAGACCAAAAGTGTTTTCCACTGGTTACAGAGACATCAACTTAGTGACTTGAAGCTTTAGTCTAATCTGAAGTAAATGTGATAAAAGATATCACAAATTTCAAGAAGTATTTTTAAATATGGTAGATATTTTGAAAAGGAAATGCAAAAATCATTCTCCCTCAGTAGCAAAAACTAATCTGTTTCTGAATTTTCCTCTTCACTGAAGTTTTCACTGCTTTAAAGCCATCTTAAATGGTTGTTTATCATTATTTTAGCTAGAAACCTAAATTTGGAGGCTTCTCTTGAAAAATTAAGTCTGTCAGCCCTGAGAACACATTCCCTCCTGATAGCAATTGTCTATGACCAATTGTTCAATTAAGACCCCACCTAGATCACTGTACCTAGTCCTCACTGTGGACTATGTGACATTTTGCATTTACAACAATTAAAAAAAAAAAAAAAACCTACTATCTGACTATTTTGTACATTAACAGGAGCCAGGGTGAGAGTGGAAGGAGAAAGAGGAAGAGGAGCGAGACCTCAAGGGCTGCAGTGGTTCTTATTACTGGGATTGGCCAGAGGAGCACTGGGTAAGCAGGCAGATGGCACTTACAAGCCAGAGTCAGCCAGGCACAGAGGAGGCAGCTCCTCCAGGGCAAAGTCAGGTAAAGCGGGAGGGGAGCTCAGAAGTCTCTTATTCCAAAGAGGCCTCTCTGTCACCTCTGCAACCTCTCCCTGGACCAGGTCCTCCAGAGGCAGCAGGAAACCCCCAACCACACCACTATCCCCAAACCCCATGGACTCTGAAGTGCTGGGGGAAGCATGGGCATGGTGAGGAAGGACTCTCCCTGCTCCAAGTACAACCCAAGAGGCACCAAGGCCTAACACTGATTTTCACATAGTGACCAGGTCTTTGGAACCTAACCAGTCAATAAGTGAGGAATATATATATATATATATATATATATATATATATATATATATCATCAGCCACTCCTCGGAAGGAAGGTTGGGCAATCCTACTTCCATAGTGATACTGCCTCGGAAACCCAAGGAGGGGTCGCTATGAGTCAGGGCTGACTCGAGGGCACATAACAACAACAACAATATACACCAAAACCCACTTCCATCTAGTCAATTCCAACTCGTAGCGACCCTCATTGGGTTTCCAAGGCAACAAATCTTTACAGAAGTAGATTGCCCCATCTTCCTTCCACAGAGCAGCTGGTGGGTTTGAACTGCCAACCTTCTGATTAGCAGTCAAATGCCTTAGACACTGCACCACCAGATACATACATACACACACACACACACACACACACGGAGCCCTGGTGGCACAGTAGTTAAGCACTTAGCTGCTAACAAAAATGTCAGCAGTCCAAACTTACAAGCAGCACTATGGGAGAAAGTGTGGCAGTTGGTTGCTATAAAGATTTATAGCTTTGGAAACCTTATGAGAGAGTTCTGCTCTGTCCTGTAGGGTTGCTAAGTCAGAATCAACTCTGCAACAGGTTTATATATATACATGCCTCCTGTATGGGCTTTTGAGCCTTAGCAAAATGGTTAAGCACTTGTCTGTTGTCCAGAAGGTTGGCAATTTGAACCCATCCAGTGGCTCTGAGGGAGAGAGCCCGAGTGATCTACTCAGCGATTCTCAACCCTGGTGATTTTGCTCCCCAGGGACCATTTGGCCATATCTGGAGACACTTTTGATTGTCACAAGGGGAACTACTGGTGTGTAGTGGGTAGAGGCCAGGATACTGCTAAACATCCTATGGTGCACAAACAAACCCCCTGCATCAAGTCAATCCAAGTCATGGCTATCCTCTGGAATGGCCCCATAGAGATTCCGAGGCTGCAGTCTTCATGGAAGCAGACTGCCACATCTTCTTCCCATGAAGCGGCTGGTGGGTTCAAACTGCTGACCTTTTGGTTAGTGCTTAGGAGTGTCCCTAATATCAGTAATGCAAGGTTGAAAAGCCCTGATATAGAAGAATACAACAAAGTGACTTTTCATGTGCCAGGCTCTCAGATTTTACTTGCATTTACTCCCTTAATCCTCCCCAAATAAACTCAAAACTATTATCCCCATTTTGCAGATTAGGGAATAAAGTCTTGCAAAAGAGAGGATAATTAACTGCTCATCATCTGAACCCTCGTGTTCTGGCTCAGAGTCTTGGCTGCTCTGACATCCCAGCAGGTCAGTGAGTTGAACCCCAGAACTAATGTCCCTTCTTTCCATTCCATTTTATCCCAGGGAGCACCTCCTAGATCTCTCACTCTTGGGTCCACAAACTCTTGAGAAAAGCTCACTGTAACCTTTGTCATGCTAATCCCAGTGCTTTATGTCTGGCAAAAGAGATCAGGAATAAATGGGATCAAGATCATATCGTTCTGTTCAAATGACCAGACTCTTCATATGGTACGTTACAGAATTGGAAACAGGAGAAATTATTCCCAGGCTTTTAGCCTGATGTGTCCCTCCCTTACTCGTTCTTGTTATAAAATATTTGAGATATGGCACAGTCAGCTGTAAACCGACACTGACTTCATTTTACCCTTGTTTCCCCTCAGCAGCTAGGGCATCGTGTCCCCTACACCACGCAAGGATCACATTTGTATGTAAATAACAGCTGCAGATGCATGATCGTCAAAGGCTGTCAGCAGACTCTGCCTTGCAAAATAAGGCCAAGAGAGGACTCTTATTTCATGTGTAAGGATTTCAAGTCCTGACTGGTCCTTGTGACAGTTACCTCTCGGTTCTTCCTTCTTCTCCTCTGCAAATGAAAATCTACTGCCTTCAAGCTGATTCCGACTCATAGAGACCCTATAACACAAAGTAGAACTGCCCATAGGGCTTCCAAGACTATAAATCTTTACAGAAGCAGATTGCCTCATCTTTCCCCGGTGGAGTGTTGTAGGTTCAAACCGCAAACCTTTTGGTTAGCAACCAAATGTCCTAGCCACTGAACCTCCAGAGATCCTCTCTTCAAAATGGCAATAATAATAATACCAAATGCATAGCCTTGTAGTGAGGATTAAATGTTGATATAAGCTGTGCCTTGTTGTTCTTGTTAGGTGCCATCAAGTCACCTCTGACTCATAGGGACCCTATCTACAGCAGAACAAAACACTGCCTGGTCCTGTGCCAGCTCCATGATCCTTGCTCTACCTGAGTCCACCATGGTAGCCACTGTGTCAATCCATCTCATTGAGGGCCTTCTCCTTTTTCGTTGTCCCTCCACTTTACCAAGCATGATATCCTTCTCCAGGGAATGGTCCCTTCTGACAACATGACCGAAGTAGGTGAGACAAAGTCTGGCCATTCTCATTTCCAAGGAGCATTCCAGCTGCACTTCCTCCAGGACAGATTTGTTAGTTCTTTCAGCAGTCTATGGTACCTTCAGCATTCTTCGCCAACACCACAACTCAAAAGCATCAACTCTTCTTCGGTCTTCCTTATTCCTTGTCCAGCTCTCACATGCATATGAGGCAATTGAAAATACCATGACTTGTGCCAGGCACACTTAGTCTTCAAGGAGATATCTTTGCTCTTCAGCACTTGAAAGAGGTCTTTTGCAGCATATTTGGCCAGTGCTATATGTCATCTGATGTCTTGACTACTGCTTCCATTGGTGTTGATTGTAGAACCAAGTAATATGGAGTCTTTGACAGCTTCAATCTTTTCTGCATTTATCATGATCCTGCTTATTGGTCCAGTTGTGAGGATTTTTGTTCTCTTTATATTGAGGGGTCGCTATGAGTCAGGGCTGACTCGATGGCACATAACAAATCCATACTGCAGACTATAGTCTTCAATCTTCACCAGTAAATGCATCAAGTCATCCTCACTTTCAGCAGTGCCTGGAATGTATTAAATGTTCATTAAGCAGTGCCTGGAACATAGTAAATGCTCATTAAATGTCAAGCATTATTAGTGGGATACAACCACTTTCTACCTGGGTGAACTTGTGCATTAGTATTGTGGTTGTATTGCCATTTGCCATTGAGTAGGACCCAATTCATAGCAACCCCTCCTTGGGTTTCCAAGGCAGTATCACTATGGAAGTAAATTGCCCGACCTTCTTTCCAAGGAGTGGCTGGTGGGTTTGAACCTCCAGCCTCTGGTTAGCGGTCAAGTGCCTTAGGCACTATGCTACCAGAACGCCTGTGTTAATATTAAAAACAAAACAAACAAACAAACAAAAAAACACAAACTCACTGCCATCAGGTAAATTAGACTCATAGCGACCCCTCCTTGGGTCTCTGAGGTAGTATCTCTATGGAAATAGATTGCCCAATCTTCCTTCCGAGGAATGGCTGGTGGGTTTGAACCACAAGCCTTCTGGTTAGCAGTCAAATGCCTTAGGCACAATGCCACCAGAGCTCCCTTGTAAATTACAAGTACTATACAAATGTATGGTTCAAAATATATTTGAACACATTTTCCAAAATTTGTGTGGATTATATTCTTTCACCTTACTTATTCAATCTATAAGCTGAACAGATAATCTGAGAAGTCAAACTATATGAAGAAGAACACGACATCAGTATTGGAGGAAGACTCATTAATAACCTACAATATGCAGATACCACAACTTTGCTTGCCAAAAGCAAAAGCAACTTGAAGCACTTACTCATCTAAGTTGCCAAAAGCAAAAACAAATTGAAGCACTTACTGATCTAAGTCTTCAATATGGATTACACCTAAACACGAAGAAAACAGAAATTCTCACAACTGGACCAATAAACATCATGATAAATGAAGAAAAATAAAAGTTGTCAATGATTTCATTCTACTTGAATTACTGTCCACAAAAGCCACAATGAGGAAATCAAACAACATATTTATTGATTAGGCAAATCTGCTTCAAAAGACCTCTTTAAAGTTTTAAAAAGCAAAGATGTCACTTTGATGACTAAGGTGCACCTGACTCAAGCCATGGTCTTTTCAATCACCTCATATGCATGCAAAAGCTGAACAATGAAAAATAAAGAGCAAAGAAGAATTGTGTTTGAATTGTGGGGCTGATGAAGAGTACAGGTAGTCACCAGGTTATGAGCATGATCTGTTCTGTGTCCTTAAGTCATTAAATGGAATTTGTGGGTGGGTCAGAATAGATGCCTACAGTTCTTATTTAGCCTTACTTTAGTGCAAGAAAAGACTCGAAGCCTTTTCAATGATTCAAAAACTGCACACACAGCAAGTGAAGGTGACTCTGATGAAGAATTTGTTGTGGTAAGGGTTGTTCAATCATTTCAAAGTGATGGCAACTTTACATTAACATTAAAGGGCAAGTAGGAGTTGTCCTAAGTTAGATGTTTGTAACCCAAGAACTGCCTGTATTGTATACTGTGGACTGCCAGAAGAATAAACAAATTGGTCTTAGAAGAAATACAACCAGAATGCTCCTTAGAAGCAAGGATGGTGAGAATTAGCACTTTGGACTCATTATCAGGAAAGACCAATCACTAGAAATGGACATTATGTTAAATAAATTAGAGGGTCAGTAAACCAGCCTCCACATAACAATAGCAGGAAATTCAGTACCCAGCCTCTACTCCCCAAAAACTCCCAGATGCACCTGGGATTCTCCAGATGCACATGCACGCTCTCTCCACACTGATCATTCCACCACCTGACTTGGCCAGGTGTCTTTCTGCCTTCAAGATCACTTTGTCTCAGCACCTTCCTTGCAACTAGGCATGGTTCAGAGCCACACCTGGCTACCCTGATAGCTTTCAGTAATTGAGCCACAAGTAATGGGACTGGAGCCCTATTTTTTCTTCTCACAAAGTCTCTGGGCTTCTTATGCATATATTCCTGCTCTGCAAAGTATCTATCAATAGCTCTCATATCAATAGTTTCCTCTGTCCATACATAGTTTTGACTCTCAATTATCTTCCCTCAATTTATGTGGTAGTTGCATTCCTAGAAAATTTAGTACATATTAAAACCATGCCTCAGAAGGAAGGTTGGGCAATCTTCTTCCATAGAGATACTGCCTCGGAAACCCAAGGAGGGGTCGCTATGAGTCAGGTCTGACTCGACGGCAAATAACAACACCAACAAAACCATGCCAAGATACAAAAACTATGTTTATATGTCAAATGGAGATAAATTCTAGGCTTAGCTTATTAAAAACAGATTTTCACCTCCATGAATATCCCATGGGGCATTTGGAAGTTGCACAGGACTGTAGACATTGGGGTACTCAAGCCCCACCAGCTCCTACCCACCAAATGCCAGTACACTACCTCAATTATTGTGACACCCAAAACACCTCCTACTGAGTAAAAGTGGTCCCACTGAGAATGTTTGATTTAAAGAAACCCAAGGATAATCAAAACCTGAATATTTCTCTTGTCAGAAAAAAAAAATCATTATTCCCCATTTTATTTACTTGGTAAGTTTTTCTTTTTATTAGATTTTCTAAAATTAGAGGTAATACTTGAACTTGACCACAGGACTATATGACATACTAGAAATTGCCCAAGTACAGAAGAACATCCCAAACAAAATTGTTTTGGTTTTTTATGCTACTCCAAATTAGCCACACCAATGATTGTGACTGTTAGTTTAATAAATAGTTTAGAGTTGATAGCATGTGGTCGGGGAATAGAAGTTTTCTCCTTGTTATGCATCTGGGGGAACCCTAAACTAAACTTGTCATAGATCAAATCTTCTAAAAATGTTTCAAAGTTGAATGTTGAAAAACCATCTGTACTCATGGATTAGAAATGTAGCTTTACCTAAAGTGATCAATGCAATCACAATACAAATTCCAACAACATTCTTTACTGAAATGGAAAAACTATTGACCAGCTCATAAGGAAAGGAAAGAAACTTCAAATACACAAAACAACACTGAAGAAAAAAAAAAAAAAAAAAAACAGGAGGTCTCACAGTTCCTGACATCAAAACATACCATAGAGTCACTGTAATCAAAATAAGCTGTTATTGGTTCAGTGATAGACACATAGACCAGTAAACAGAATTGAGAACCCAGAATTAAACCTAACCATCTATAGGCAAATGATTTTTCAAAAAGGATCAAAGTCCATTCAGTGGGGCACAAACAGTCCTCTTTAATAAATGGTGCTGTCAAAACTTGTCATCCGCTTGCAGAAAAATTAAACAAGGCACACACCTCACACCATACACAAAAACTACCACAGAATGGATTGAAGACCTAAATGTTAAATTTAAAACCATGAAATTCCTGGAAGACAATATATGAAGAAATCTATAGAACCTAATCTTGTGCAAAAATTGGATCACAAACATTACAACAAACACTTGAATAGAAGAAGACAAACTAGATAAATGGGACTTGTAAAAATTAAAGATTCCATAGTCGCAGGGGACATCAAGCTCAATTGGCATAACATACTAT
>NW_006921589.1:5738960-5740261 GCF_000298275.1 Orycteropus afer afer
ATTGTAAATTTTGGTCAATGACATGAGACAAAGTATATGTGAACTGCTGTATGAAAAGTGAATTTACTCTGTAAATCTTCGCCCAAATCAAAATAAAATTTAAAAAAAAATTAAAGATGTATGCTCATCAAATGAATTTATTAAAAGAGAAAATAGACAACTTACAGACTGGGAAAAGATGTTTGGAAATGATTTATCCAATAAGGGTCTAATCTGTAAAATAGAAAACAGCAACACCGCAACAACAAAAAGACGAACAACTCGATCACAAAATGGCAAAAGACAGGGACAGAACCTTCACCAAAGAAGATATCCAAGCAGCCACCAAACACATGAAAGATGTTCATGATCATTAGCCATTATAGAGATACAGAGCAAAGCTACAGTGTGATACAATTTTACTCTGACTAAATTGGCACTGACAACAAAAAATGTTGGCAAGGATGTGGGGAGATTGGAATCCTTATCTATTGCTGGTGGGACTGTAAAATGGTACAACCACTGTGGAAAATGGTGTGGCACTTTCTCAAAACTAGAAATAGAACTATGCTGTGATGCAGCAATCCCAGTCCTGGGTGTATACCTAAAACAAAAACCAGCCTACTGACATCAAGTCGATTCAGACTCGTGGTGACCCTCACTGAGTTGCCAAGGCTGTAAATCTTTATGGAAGTAGATTGCCTCATCTTCCTCCCATGGAGCAGCTGGTGGGTGTGAACCACTGACCCTCTGGTTAGCAGCCAAATGTCTTACCCACTATGCCACCAGAACTCCTTGGTATATACCTAGAGATTGAGTAGTAAAGACATGAACAGACACATATGTTCACCTATGTTCATTGCTGCTTTATTCACAATACAAATGAATGGAAGCAACTGAAATGTCCATTAATGGATGAATGGATAAGTGAACTGTGATGCATACATACAATGAGACCAAAAGGACAACATTTTCTCAAAATTAAAGATGGGAAGATAAGGGACCAGGAAAACCAGAGCCCTGGAAGGAGAACTACAGAACAAACTTTTTAAAACTTTGAACACACACTGTGATAAATGTAACTATTGTCACTGAACAATTTGTGTGAAAAGCATTGCTTTTGACTAGTAGTACACCTCAAACCAAACAAAAAACAAACTCACTGCCACCAAGTGGTTTCTGGGGCTGCAAATCTTTGCTGAAGTAGATTGCCCTATCTTCCCTCCTTCCATGGAGTGACTGGTGGGTTTGAACTGCTGACCTTCTGATTAGCAGCCAAATGCCTTATCCACTGCACCACCAGAGCTGCTTAGTAGTATACC
>NW_006921589.1:5746926-5748475 GCF_000298275.1 Orycteropus afer afer
AAGTATAGCAGGGATTGTGGGGCTGGTGCGGGATCGGGCAGTGTTTCGTTCTGCTGTGCATGGGGTCGCTATGAGTCGGAAACGACTCAACGGCACTTAACAACAACAACAACTAGTCAAAAGCAATGCTTTCCACACAATTGTTCAGTGACAATAGTTACATTTATCACAGTGTGTGTTCAAAGTTTTGAAAAGTATGCATTAGGCTTACACGTCTAGATTTCAGACTGCCTTTGAATCTAGACTGAAAAAAGCTGGAGAAGAAAACAAGTGAAACTCACTACTACTTCAATGATACTTTGCAACCTCTTTTCCTTCCACAATCCTCCTGATACCATTCACTTTCTAGAATTCAGATAGATGCTTCATCATTCTTTCCAGAGTTTTTAATTGCATTCAGTGGGAGAATGGGTGTGCTTATTCCATCTTAATGAGCTATAATCTCTTGTTACTTCTTTTGATCTGAAAAAAAAATTGTCATCCTAAAGGCAATTATTTCTTCTAATTGAAGGCTAGTGGAGATGTGTGAAATTAAAAATCTTTTCATATCTTCAGAGATTCTCTCTCTCTCTTTTTATTGTGATTTGGGTGAATATTTACAGAGCAAGTTCATTTTCCACACAGCAGTTCACATAACACTTTGTCTCATGACATTGATCACAATTCACCACAATGCAACAGCTCCCCTCCCATTTCCTCCTATAGTTACCTCTTCCCTGTGTCCATCCCTCCATGCACCCCTGCCCCCTGAGCTGTCTCCCTGTGCATAAACAGCTCTTCTTTCTCCCATTATTGTTCTCTCCAAGGAGTGTATTTACCTCAGGTAAATGTTCAACTCCTATGCCTGTCTTTTGCTTGGCTGGAAGCCATAGGTATGTGTTCAATTCCAGACCTGAAGGGAAGCTAGGGACCATAGTCTCAGTGCTCCACCAGGCTCTATCAGACCATCAATCCTAGCCACCCCCCTTTTTTTCCAAATGATTTTGAGTTTTGTTCCACATTGTTCTCCCTCTCTATGCAGAATTTCCTACATAGATGCCCCTCTGAGTGGTTAACATTGGTAGCCAGGCACCATTTAGTTCTTCTGGTCTCATACCCGTACAGGCTATAGATAGCATGGTGTACCAGTCACTAGGACTAATTGTTTCCATGAATTTTTGGTTTTCTTCATTCTTCTTTGCTCTGGACGAGGAGAGACCCATCATTGCATCAGATGGCAGCTTGCTAGCTTCTAAGATCCCATTTGCTACTCACCAAAGTAGGAGGTGGAACAATGTTTTGTGTAGTATGTTATGCCAATTGAGCTTGATGTCTCCTGTGACTATGGTCCTGAGCCCACAGGTTCAACTACTCGGTCCCTCTGGGTAGCTGGCTGTGAACAAGAAGTGACTACAACCTTGTCCCTCGTCAGCTCTACTATACACCTGGGAATTCAGATAATATAAATACACTTATAGGACCATTGTCTGCCAACCCTGTACGTGTCTTGGATACATTTCCCACTTCATAGACATAATAGTTCAGCCTGTCCACCCATCTATCCACCCAT
>NW_006921589.1:5748575-5755525 GCF_000298275.1 Orycteropus afer afer
GCATGGTGAGATTGGTAATTAACTCCCTGGTGGAATATATCGGAGCAGCTGAGTAGCTACTTTAGGGATGTGGTCTGCTTCCTGTATATAAGAAACAGCTTTGGGAATGGTCTCTAGCTTATGGCACACCTGCCATGCTCTGCCGACTTTGGGACTTTCAATGGACTTAAATTAATGGCCTGCCGTATGGTTTGGTAACATTGGGGCTGTGTCTTTTCACTTGTCAACCTTGGGCTTGTCAGCCTCAGCAGCCAGGAGCTGTCTGAATGAAGAAAATCCTCTAGCTTCAGTGGGCCGGGGAGCAGAAGGCAGAGCTAAAGCCAAGGCTGAGGGGCTTTCACAATAGCCCCTAGAGCCTGGCACTTAGAACTCAGATGTAAAGCCTCCAAACTGTAAGAGAATGAACTCCTGTTTGTTAAGGCCATTCCATTTGTGATATATTCCTGTCAGAGTGGCACTAGGTAACCACAACATTGACTATCTCATTATCCAACATTTAGCATTTATGAAAAATTCAAAAAAATTCCCCAGTTTCACATGGGGCCATGGCCAGGCCCAGGGCACTCTCCATGGCCACCCTGAACAATACCCTGGTGACACCAGTGGTGACAAGGCCACACAAGGGACAGCAGCCAACTAGCCACAGCATGCCTTCTCCCATTTCTCTACAATGTCTCAATCCAGCCACAGAGGGCATGGGGCAATGGAAGAATGAAGCAAGGTTGCAGGTAGACAGAGGGAGGCTGGCCAAGGATCCAAAGGTGCCAGGGAGGTCAGTGAGGAGAGGTGGAAAGTGGGGAGAGGGAAGGGGATTGTGCAGGACTGCAGGGTTGGTGGGGACAGAGGACAAGTGTGGTGGGGGGAGGTGTCAGGCAGAGGACCAGTTGGGTCCCCACCCAAGACACACAGTGGGAGGCAGTTGGTGGTAGGCAACACCTGACCACCTTCCCCACCACCCCCAACCCCTGGGGCTCACAGTGATGGGAAGGGGGATCCCACTACACCACATACATCCTGAGATGTGCTGGGGCACCCAACAGGCAGTGAGCAATGGGGGACTGTGGCGGACACTGGCACTAAAGATAGGGCCCAGTGCCAGACTCTTGTGTAATGTCAGTTTTGCTTAATGACCAGGTCCTTGAAATCTAACTATGCTGATAAATGAGGAGTGGAAGTATTATTGTACTCGAGTCCCTGGTTCTGTGTGTGTGTGTGGGGGGGGGACACTGCTAGATAGGCAGAGACAAGTATTGATTTGGGTGAAGGGAAGGGCAATGCACCAAATGTGAGTGATTGACACAGTGTCACTGAGGAAGAGGAAGACATAGAGAGATAAATGGGAGATACAGACCACAAAGATGAACCCTTTTGCACATACAGTACTGAGTTGTCAGTGATGGCAAACACTGATCTGTGGGTGGATAGATGGCTGAATGATCAGGTATGTCTAGGCCTGGGGAAATGTGTCCATGACTGTGTATAGGGTTAATAGACTATGTTTCTATAAGCATATTTGTGTGTTCTATAAGAACGTCCAGGTATACAGTAGAGCTGACAAGGGGCAAGGTGGTGGTGACTTCTTGGCCATAGCCAGCTACCCAGAGGGATTGAGTAGTTGGACCTGTGGGCTTGGGACCATGGTCACAGGGAACATCAAGCTCAATTGGTGTAACATACTACACAAAAACATTGTTCCGCATCCTACTTTGGTGAGTAGCAACTGGGATCTTAACAGCTTGCAAGTGACCATCTAGATGCAATGATGGGTCTCTCCATCCAGCAGACTCCCCACCCAGAGCAAAGAAGAATGAAGAACAACAAAGAAGCATGGAAACAATTAGTCCAAGGAACTGGTAGACCATGCAATCCTCAGCCTATATTGCCATGAAACCAGAAAAACTAGATGGTGCCCAGCTGCAACTGTCAACCACTCAGAGGGGGATCTGTGTAGGAGATCCTGGATAGAGTGGGAGAACAATGTGGAATAAAACTCAAAATTATATTTAAAAAAAAAAAAAAAAGACCAGGTCTGCTGGTCTGATAGAGCCCAGTGAAACCCTGAGACTATGACCCCTAGCTGTCCTTCAGGTATGGAATTGAACTCACTCCTGTGGGTTCCAGCCAAATAAAAGACTATGGGCTGAACATTTACATCAGGTAGATACACTCCTTGGAGAGATCAATCATGGGAGAGCAGAAGGGCAGTGTATGCACAGGGAGACCACTTCTTTCCTCTCCCTTCCTACCTTCTGACCTTTATCCCAGAGCCAATGTTTCTCTTTTGATCTCATATGGTTGATTGTTCTCGTGAGGATGAACCTCCATGGTGTTATTGTTCACCTTACACACCTCATTTGGCTGATAGTTCAGCCATCAGAGTGAGGTCAGTTCCAGGTCACTGGTCTCTATCAGACTATTAACACTGGTCTTTTTCATTATTTTAAGTTC
This sequence comes from Orycteropus afer afer, assembly GCF_000298275.1. NCBI lineage: Eukaryota > Metazoa > Chordata > Mammalia > Tubulidentata > Orycteropodidae > Orycteropus > Orycteropus afer. The sequence continues at coordinate 5,751,024 of NW_006921589.1, forward strand.
TGTTCCGTGTTTTTATCCTACTCTACACTTCCTATTGTGATCCCTTTCAGAGTAGTCAGCGGTGGTAGCTGGGCACCATCTAGTTCTTCTGGCCTCAGGGTCATGGAGGCTGGGGTTTACATGGTCCATTAGTCCTTTGGAAAACTTGTTTCCTTGCATCTTTGATTTTCTGAACTCTTCTTTGCTCTGGGTGGGGAGTCTGCTGAGTGTTTTCAGATTAACAAGGCATTTGATTTTTGCATACCTGGAGATGACAACAACATGGCTGGGTATTGTCCACCAAGACTTTGTCTGTTCCTGCTCTCAGCATCCAGGTGTTCTTCTATAGATACCAGGAAGAAAGGAGTTAAAAATCTTAATTACTGTTCCTCTTTTTAACTACTTTCTTTTGATTACAGCTTTTGATTCTTTTATGACATGAGAGAAACTGTCATGACCATGTCCATATGTTGCAAAATAATGGACACCCTTCAAAATATTAGGTATAATAGTTTCCTTAGTTTCCATGGCCAATATGAATTATAACACAAGTGATTATGGTAATGGTCCAACACATTTTTTTGATCGAATGCTTGGATGATATGACACATTAAACCATTTATAACACTGGAAAAGGCAAAATGATCTGAAAGGTGAATATGGTGACAGAAAGGACTAGAGTCTCCTCTGAATTTCACCTTCCAAGAGATAGAAACTGGGGGTTTTATTTTAGCCAAAGAATTCAAAACCATGTGTTTTTGGATAATCCTTTCTAAAATAATCATTTTTATTTGGAGTCATTAAATGACGCTTGAGGATTTCATTCTGGGAAGAAGTGCCGTGTATACTACACTGGATGCACGTTATGATCCTTCACATTCTGTAATTTCATTCTGAAATCCCAAGGGTCCACAATGCAGACTGTCCCTAAGGAATTGAAAATGTTCTAACAGTACAGGATTAAAGAGCAGGCCCTTTTCCAATGGTGTGTGTCCTCTGCTCTCAGAGATCCCACATCTCCCTCATGACCTTCTAGCCACAGGATTACTTGGTACACATGTTGTGTGGTCTGGGTTATAAATGCCATGGGCATTCAAAGAACTTAGCAGTCATACACTGTTGAGTCGAGTTTGTCCCTTTTTCCTTCCTACTGTCCTATTCTCTGATGCATGCAGTCTCTAAGAACACAATCAACAAATGCATGTTGATTAATCTAGGTCAATGTCATGATCAAAATTCCTGGAAGGTGTACAATTACAATTCAATCATTGTAAACATAATGTATTCAATGATTATAGTTTTAGGACCACCAAATGGAATTTGAACCATGCAACTAATCTCCCTTTCAGGCTATTTGTATTATGCACCATCCTATTGGCCATTTGGTAATTGATTTAAGGGAATTATCGAACATCATTTTATAGCCTGTACTGAGATCACCCAAGGGAATTTGGGGAAAAAAAAAAAAATGGGAGGGTGTGTAATGGGTCATTTCTGAATCCAACACTCATAACTTTCCAAGACACTTAAAAATCATTCTTCCATTCAAAATACATTTACTCAGGTGCTATCTTTCCTTCACAGCACTACCTATCAAAAGATTATTAAGGCATATCCACTCATAGCTGAACCAGAGGACTGGCAAGTGGAAATGACCTGCACAATGCTGACTGTCCAGTATGGTAGCCTCTAGTCACTTGTGGCTATTGAGGACTTGCAATATAGCTAGTCTAAATGGAGACATGTTATAAGAGTAGAATGTACACCAGATTTCAAATAATTAGCATGGAAAAAGGATATGCTTTAACTTATCGATAAGTTTTAGATTGATTACATGTGGAAATGATAATATTTTTGTTAAGTAACATTACTAAATTAATTAAACTTTTTTTATCATTTAAAATGTGGTTACAAGAAATTTCAAATTTGTATTTGTGGCTCATGTTATATTTCTGGAGTCCTTGGGTAGTGCAAATGCTTAATACATTCAGCTGCTAACCAAAAGGTTGGAGGCTCAAGTCCGCCCAGTGGCATCTCAGAAGAAAAGCTTGGTGATCTAATTCTGAAAAATCAGCCATTGAAAACCCTGTGGTACACAGTTTCACTCTGATACACATGGGGTCACCATTAGTCAGAGTTGATTCAACAGCAACTGATGGTGACAATGATGATTATACTTCTATTGGACTGTGTGATATTATATGTGCCATAAGTATGGTGTGGGTAGAAAACCAAATGTGCACAGAGAAGAAGGCAATTAATTCTGTTCTGGGCAGAGATTATGCCCATTAGTGTTGATCTGTAAGAGATTTCTCTGGAGGACATTTGAGAAGACCAAAACAGAAGAAATATTCGCAAAGGTATGAGACCTTCAAGTTTTAGTGGGTTTGTGGAAGAGTAAGTATACCAGCAATGGAGGAGAAATGGAGGCAGGTAGCAAGAGATGAGGCTAGGAGGGTCCATATGGTAGGGTGTTGTTTTCCATTGTAAGAAATTTAACTTTTGTAAACTAAGGAGCATCATCAAAGGTTTTTAAATAGTTGATTGACATGGATAGATCTTTATTCTTCTAGGAGCAGAGAGAAGAGGCTCACGAAGGGAGAAACCCAAGAAAGGAAGATCATTAGGAAATTACACCAGGAGACAATGAGAGCTCAAATTAGATCAGTGACAATGAGAGTAGATAGATGTGAAAGACATGGTAGAAATTGTCCAAATAACTGGAAATCGTGTTTGCCATGAAGGCAAAAGGACAGATTTCTCTCCCCAAGCTATTATTTATTCTCTATCTGTTAAATGCATTTATTTCCACTATTGACCAATGAGAGCTCATAAAATGATTGAGAATGACATTTTATTTTCAGATAGATTCTCTTGAACTTGTACTTTTAGGTTCTTTAGAGTTTTTGTCATTCCTCCTTGAGACCACAGAGGGCTGTAACAGCAACTTCTAGTGCAACCATCCTGCATCCAGCACTTCCTCTTGAGAGAGGTCCTCCTTTTTTCTCATGCCTTACCAGAGTTGAAAAGAAGTTGTCCACGTGGCCAGGCCCTGGACTTCCCTGGACTTGAATTGCTGTCCTCCATTCCATCTTCCTTTTGGACAAATCCACTGAAGTCTATTCTGTGATTCCTCTCTTGTTTACATAATAGCTACTTTGGTCTTCGGTCATGTCTTCCTTTTCCCTTGGGGAGAAAAAATGTTACTCTCCCCAGGATTCATGAGAAAAAAAATGAGGCATATAATTCAATTAGCACTCATCAGAGGCAAGCACTGAAGTGTTCCAACTAAGCAGCAAGAGATGAAGCAAGAGGAAAAGTTAGTGGAGGCTGAGAAAGGAAGATGGAGGGCAATAGCTTAGCCCACTAAAGGGAACTGGAAAGAGAAAGGGAATATTTACTTTTGTTGGAAGAGAAATGAGTAGGTGAAACCACATAAAAGCCACAAGATAGCAACTGGCTATGGCCACAAAACTGAAAATCTTCATCATCTTAATCAGACTGTATCTTTGTTCTCAAGAGTGTAAAGCGTGATTGGTATTGTCTTCTGAAACTTTGCAGCAATCTTCCGAGTGGAACCTTTTAGTCATGTGTAACAAAAGGTGAAACTGAATCATGAAAAGGAACATTTGAGTTCCAGACATCTCAGTCTGTGACTCAAGGAGCAAGACCACATGCTCTGCTCAGAAGGGAATGCAGGGGATTCCATTCACTAAAGTAAACATTCAAAAGCATTCTGTAATCAGCTACTGACAGATCAGCACATGCTTTAAAACTGGTGGAGGCTGGGAAGCTGGACACTGCCTAAACCAGCCAGGGTTGGTTTGTTGTAAGCAACAGAAATTGATTCCAGGTACATTAAGCAAGCTTCCAGAATTAAATAGATTAGGAAGAAAGTCCCAGCAATCTACTTCAGAAAATGAACCAATGCAAACCTTACAGATCACGATGGAATATTGTTTGATGGACTCAAACATACTAACAGTCATAATGATGGTGCAGAACCAGGGTTGGCGGTTCAAACCCACCAACCACTCCTCAGAAGGAAGATGGGGCAATCTACTTCCGTAGTGATATTGCCTCGGAAACCCAAGAAGGGGTCTCTGTGTATCGGGTCCGACTCAACGGCGTATAACAACAACAGGTATACTACTCTGGTGGTGCAGTGGATAAGGCATTAGGCTGCTAACCAGAAGGTCAGCAGTTCAAACCCACCAGTCACTCCATGGAAGGAGAGAAGATAGGGCAATCTACTTCAGCAAAGATTTGCAGCCCCAGAAGCCACTCGGTGGCAGTGAGTTTGTTTTTTGTTTGGTTTGAGCTGTACTACTAGTACTAGTCTGAATTTCTAGAATTCAGATAGATGCTGAATAGATTTGATGCACTGAACACCAATGACCGAAAGCCAGATGAATTATGGGAAGATACCAAGAACATTATCCATGAAGAAAGCAAGAGATCACTAAAAAGACAAGAAAAGAAGAGAAGACCAAAGTGGATGACAGAAGAGACTCTGAATCTTG
>NW_006921589.1:5759320-5766817 GCF_000298275.1 Orycteropus afer afer
TGATTTTCACAGTGGTTGTACCATTTTACAGTCCCACCAGCAGTGTATGAGAGTCCCAATCTCTTCAGAGATTCTTTTGCAATTTTCAAGTTTTATAGTTATAATTTCTGAAAGTTCAAATTACTTGACATTCATCATTTATTTATTCAACAAATATTTATTGAGCACATACTATGTGCCCGTCTATGTTCCAGATGTTGAGGATACAACACCCTGGAATTTCTGATTTAAATTGATTTATTTCAAAGTAAAGTTGGCCAGAGAATTTTGACACATAAACACACACACACACACACACACACAAACTTATTGCCAAATAATGTTACCATTTAGATTAATGCCTGAAATGACACGTGTTCCTTAGTTCTCAACTGGTATTAAAACATAAGGACAACCTTGCTGCTTTCAAGAAGTAAAGAAAGCCTGTTGTTGCAAAGGAGAACTAGAGGAAAGAAGATTGGGAGACGAGAAAAAGAAGCTGATAAGCTCTGAGATAAGAAGAAAGAAGGGTAATAAAAGGAAGCCTATGAGATAATTACAGAAAATATAGGAAAAGAGAAAAGTGTGAGTTGTGTCAAGAAACAGGAAACCTTTTTTTCTTTTCCCCTCTGGCAATTTAAAATTTAACTATTCTAGTTCTACCAGTAACTTTCCCCTTTCAGATATTTTCATATAATAGGCAACTGAGACAAGGTCAGTGGAAGAAATGAAAATGAGAAGATGTCCAGTTTAGACTTTTTATAATGGTTTTCTTTCAGCTTAAGTTTAGCACAAAGCTTTTTGTTTTGTTTTTATCTTCTTATGTATGTGTATTCTGACCATGTCCCGTGCCAACCTGGTTGTTCTACTAAGGATGGGACAGGGGAGGAAATTAGGAGAATAGGTTTTAGTCTAACTCATGCTTGGGGAGAGGTTCCACTCTGTGGATGTTTCTGCCCTGTCAGTCCCATGAGATAGGAGCCATCTTAGCCAGAGCTGTGCAGAATGGAATCTACTAAAAATCACAACAAAAAGTTAAAAGAAAAGAGTGATAAGGTTTGAGCAGTTCTTTGACCTAGGGGTTGGGTAACTATCCCAAAGCAGACCAGATTAGGAAATTTGGAGACTGACTTTTTCTGACTAGATACCTCCCAACATGGGAGAAGTTCATTGAGAAGAGGCTAGATGTTCCCTAAACTTATTACTCACCCTCTTAATCATTCTAGCTCTTCTCCAAATCTCGCTGCTCACAATCCCCAGCATTCTTTCTCAGGAAAGTCTATCCTTCCTTACTTGTGTCTTTTTGGGACCTTTACTTTCCAAATTCTAGGAAAAATTTAAAATGAACAATAAAGGTGGATTTCCTCATTTAAGGCTTTACTAGTTCCCAGGCAAGAAGGGAGGTACAAGTCCAGTAGGTTGATGGGAAGATGTTGGGTGATCCAATTCTAGTTCAATCTCTGCCAGCAAGAGTTGTGGTTGCCTTCATAAGTACATATTACCATAGGAAATGTGTGGTGTGTGCATGTATGTGTATAAAGCATGTACACACACATATCACACATTCTCCCTGTGTTAGACTACATTGTGTTGTTAAATATATATGCGTGTTTGTATGTGTGTAAACCATGTATCTATATGTATATATATTAGTCTTGTCTAGGGTGACCATTTTTCTTATTATTTTTAAGATTTTGACTCCTCTCCTTCCTAAATAATACTTATTTTTAAGACTTTGGCTCTTCTCTTTCCTAAATAATAAACGTAACATCATTGCTTTAAAGAGATTTTACTTTTTCCTGAGTCTGTTTGACTCTTTTCTAAGTCTCCAAGGATCTGAGAATGGTTCTGTATGAGTCATCTGAAACAAGTGAGGTCAACCTTAAATAGATTATTTCTGATTCTCAACTTCCCCTTGGACAGAAGGGGGCACGGGGCTCAGTCAATGCTGTTAGCAATATTTAAATTGTTGGTATGTCTACATGTATAATAGGTTAAAATGCTGATCAGCCAATTCATTTACAAAAATTTGGCCTAGATTGATTCCCTCCAAAGCTATAAAATCAGCCATTTAAGGAGAAAGATCAATTTGGTTGGTTGCTATTATACAGATGAAACAAATCGCTTATTAACTATGCTTTTCCCTCTTTGGTGGGTGGCTATTGCTGGTATTATGTAGTTTAAACTGATGCCATTGGTCAATTATTGTGAGATTGCATTGCTAACCTTTTCAAAAAGCAAAGCCTGGAAAATTGCTTTTAAGAGATGTCAAGGGACACAGGGAAAAGGTAACCATGGGGAAGAAGTGGGAAGAGACCTGTTACATTGGGGATTGCAGTCAATGTCATGGAAACAAAATGTGTATGAGCTGTTGAATGGAAAATGAATTTGCTTTTTCACCCAAATAACAATAAAAAGTTTAAAATAAAAAAAAAAAGAGTCGTTAAGGGATCATTTTACCAATCTGTTGGAACATAGAGGAGAAAAGGCAATGCAAACCCTGTCTCATGGAGGCCATTTTACATAATGATTAGTTTCACCTGAAGGCATATCATATTCCTCTCTAATACTCAGCTGAGGTGCCATGTGTGATCATTTAGTTAAGTGACATGTAGTCATTCTCTGTTCTGTGACACTTTAATTTCTGGAGCTGTAGTTGTTGTCATACCTTACAGGTAACTATGGTGACAGGCACTGTGCTGACAAGCTCTGTGCCTATCATTATTAGGGATGCGACAGCCTTGTCGACTGCAATTAATTGGGTTTTTTTGCCCCTGAGATTTGTAAGGCAATTGACGTCAGCACTTCCAGGGTACAAATAAAGACATTTTGAATGTGGAAAGGAACCAGACTTCATTTTGAAATCATGGCATCTAATCAAAGAGGCAGCTTAGGGAGAAAGATGCAAATAAGAAGGCGTCAGTCTGGTCTACTTTCCTCTTTTCAAAGGGCAGGAGCTTGTCAGTGTTTGTGAGTATGAAGCTGGAGTCTATGACTTTACAGACATCTATGTACAAAGTTGCTAATTTTTCCCTTGCAAATTTAGAGAGCATCCCAGGGAAAATTTTAAATGGTGATAAAATGTTTTGGACCCCCCTCAAGATGTTTTTTTCTCAACCTTCCTAGTGAGTTGTTTGTAGTTTTATTTCTCCAGGGTTTGTGGTGAAAAGTAGTCTGATTATTTTTACTTTTATACTTAATGGTATTTTGATGTGTCAGAAATTCATAGGCAAGGGAATAGGGCTTCAGAAGAGCTGTGTATACTGGTATATTTAGACCCATGATAGGGTCAGGAGAAAAGCCGGCATTGACGCCTGTTGCAAAAAGCTAAAAGGCACCTAGAAAAAATGTTTCAACAGATTCAAGGTTAACAAGCATTTATTGAGTATATATGTGCTTTGAATAGTGTTAGCTGTTTTCACATTTCTTTCCTCACGTAAGAATTTAGTATCTTTATTAAGGTAAAAATGGGAGCTGTCGTCGGTCAGTGGTAGAATTCCCACTTTCCATGTCTGAGATCTGGGTTCAAATCCTGGTCGATGCAGGTCATGTGCGGCCACCATCCATCTGTCAGTGGAAGCTTATATGTTCTTATTATGCTGCACAAGTTTCAACGGAGCTTCCAGATAACACAGGCTGGGAAGATAAGCCTGACAATCTAATTCTGAAAACCAGGCAATGGAGACCCTGTGGGTTACAAAAGTCTGTCTGACTGGAGCCTTTCATGGGGATGGGGCAAGACAGGGCAGAGTTTCATTCCGCTGTGCATGGAGTCACTGTGAATGGGGGCCAACTCAGTTAACAACAACATTAGGGTAAAAAGAAATCTTATAATTAACACTTGAGTGTGTATACATATAAAACATGGTATGTACCTTTTGATCCAAGGAGATAATCAGCAAGAATAAAAATTGCCTCGCCTTTTTGAGTATGACTAGAACATGAGATGAACAAGAAAAAAAAATACAGAGACTGGGAATTATCTAAATAATCTTATACTGTCAGCTTTGGGTGCTGTTACATTATGTATTTATGTATTTGTTTTTTATAGAATGGCATCTTCCCTACTAATGTGACAAGCTATTTTACCACCTCTTCAAGGTGGGATTTCCTCTGTTATGTTTGTTCCCTGGTGACTGGACCTTTTCTCACCTGGGTTGTTGCTACAGGGAATTCATACTAAGCCAGTGATTAATTAAACCTTCAACTGTATTGTGCAGGTTTTTCTGTATAATATGAGGGAACTTGATTTTGTAGCAATTCGACCTGGGGTAGGAAGAAATGAGACATTGGGCCTACATCATACTCAGACTTGCAGATGCTCAGAAATGTCTGTTAATCCTTTGTAGCTGACAGTAGAAACTTTCAGGAGGTTACTTCTAGCCTGGAGACTAAAGAACGTTAGATTTGGAGCTGAAAGACTTGGATTTGTAATCCTAGCTCCATCCTTTACTTTCTTAGTGGCTAGGGGGCAAGTTCCATCTTTCTCATTTTCTAATCTGTTTTTCAAAAATGTTACAATTAGGTTGGTCTAAAGGTACAATGAGACAGAGTCGGTGCGAGGTTTTTGTAAATTGTAAAACACTTAGGCAAAGCTTGCTATTAGGAAGAATTAGAAATATGGTTTTGGCATTAGAAAAGGAAAAGGGAGCCAAAGTGGTTGATATTTTTTAAAAAGTTTATGGGGGCTGTGGTAGTTCTGTGGTTGAGTTCTTGCCTTGCCTTTGGGAAACCCTGGTTTAATTCCCAGCCAATCCTCCTCATGAGTAACCACACCCACCTATCGGTGGAGGCTTGCACATTGCTATGAGGCTGAACATGTTCCAGTGGAGCTTTCAGTCTGAGACGGACAGGAAGAAAAGCCTGCCAATCTCCTTATAAAAATCAGCCAAAAAACAAAACAACAACAACAACAAAAAACACCCTGTGGATCACAAAGGTCCAATTTGCAACTGATCATAGAGTTGGTGGTGTTTTGTTCTGTTGTACGTGCAGTTGCTATGAGTCAGGGGCCAGCTCAACGGCAGCTAAGAACATCATTAGAGTATCTGGTACATAATGAAGTACCTGGCACATTCATTTGTTGACTATGGTTATGTGAATGACTACCTGGTTGCAAACATTCAGAAGAAAAAGTAATCAATAAGCGTTGGAATATCCAGGGCAAACTTCCTGGAGGAGATGGTATGAAGGCAGGCCATGAAGAGTGGGTGGTATTTAGATAGGAAGGTATGAATTGTGAATAGCAGGAACAAAAGAAGGACACAGTCTTGGCAAGGACACATGGGCCTTTTGCCTGTTCAGCACCCCTTCTCCCTCCTTTGGAGAGCTCAACTACATTTTCTCTGTTGCTTTCACTCTTGGAGTGATTGCAAATCAAGGAATCTTGTCTTCCCTGGGTAGGAAGTGGATAGGTGATACAAGTTTCACTTGTGAGATGCTCTCTCTCCAGAATGTGCATCTCAAGTGGAGGAATCCAGAGGATTATGGTTGAGTTACCCTGATGGCAGTGCCTAGAGGACACTCTCCCTTACCTTTCTGCTCCCTGGATCTCCAGAGCTTCTCGGATTCCTGGATTTTCTGAATTTTGACCTTTCTGTTTTTCCTTCAATTCTGTGTTAATTCATAGCCCTTCAATATTTTTCCTTTTTTGCTTAATGTGTTGCTGTTGTTACTTGTCATTGAGTTAGCTCCGACTCATAGTGACCTTATGCACAACAGAACAACGACAAATACCAATCCCAAAATGACACAGATGTTGGAGTCATCGTACAAAGACTTCTAAGTAGCTATTACAATTATGTTCTAAGAAGGAAGTCCATACACTTTTAAAGCAAATGGAATGAGAGAAAGTCTCAGCAGATAAATGGAAGATTGAAAAACAAAGAGAGAAAAATTTTAAGACTGAAAAATACACTACTCAAAATGAAATAGTCACTAAATGGGTTAATAGCAGATTAGAGAGAAGAAAAGAAAGATTCAATGAGCTTAAAGATAAATCAATAGAAATTATTCATTCTGGACAGCAGAGATAAAAAATACTAAAAAAAAAAAAAGAAAGAAAGAAAACAGAACTTTAGCAACCCATGAGATAATACCAAAAGATCTATGTCATCACAGTCCAAGAAAGAAAAGAGAAAGAATATGATTCGGGGGGGGGGGGGGGGGGGGGAGAACATTAGTACCTGAAAATATCCCAAATTTGGGGAAAGACGTAACTTACAGGTTCAAGCTCACCAAGCCCCAAAGAGGATAAACTCAAAGAAATTCATTTGTAAACCCAACATATTCAAACTACTAGAAAGGAAATACAAAGAAAAATCTCTAAGCAGCCAAAGGGGGAGGAAACAACACATTAAAAGAGGGGATGGAAATTCAAAGGGCTGTGCTTTCTCACCAACAGCCATGGAGGTTAGAAGACAGTAGAACATCATTTCTAAAGTGCTGAAAGATAAGAGCTATCATCACTGAATTCTGTAACTATCAAAATATCCTTCAGGAACAAGGGCAATATTTAAAGATATTCTAAGATGAAAGAGAGCCAAGAAAATCTGTAGCAAGCAGACCTGGTCTAAAGAACTGGTAGACGGAATCTTAGATAGAAGGAAAATGATACCAGAGGGAAAGTTGGAATTCAGAATGCAGAAAGAGCAACGGAATTGGTAAATAGTCCAGGAGAGAGCTATTTTCTCTTCTTCTTTACCCTCTTAAGTGTAACAGATGAAAGGAAAATATATAACATTGTCTGATGGGGTTTTAAATGTATCTAGATGTAATACCTATGACAAAGGCATAAAAAAGGAATGGCAAAGAGATTTATGTATTACCAGGTTTCTACACTCCACAAGGAATTACAAAATTGTAAATCTAAGTAGACTGAAAAGTTAAGAGTGTGTGTGTGTGTGTGTGTGTCCCTAAAGTCACTATTTTAAAAAAATACAAAGATACTTAGTTACAAAATTTATAGATTAATTAAAATAGAATACTAAACGAAATTTAAAGAATCCAAAAGGAGGCAGAAAAGAGAAATGAGAGGAATTAAAAGAAAAAAAAAAAAAACTAAGAGAACAAACAGAAAACAAATACTAGAATGGTACACAGAAATCCAGATATATGAACAATCTCATTGAACGAAAATGGTCTAAACAAACCAATTAAAGACATACCACAACTCATCTGTCAGTTTGTCACACAGTAGTAGCTTGCAGGTTGCTGTAATGCTGGAAGCTATGGCACCAGGATTCCAGTACCAGCCGAGTCACCCATCATGGCCAGGCTAAAGCAGAGCTTCCAGACTAAGACAGACTAGAAAGACAGGCCTGATGATCTACTTCTAAAACAACTGGCCAAGGAAATTTTTTTTTTAATACTGCTGGTCCACTGATATAGTGCCAGAAGGTGAGCCCCCTAAGTTACTCTCAAAATATGACTAGGTGAGAGCTGCCTCCTCAAAGTAGAACCGAGGTTGGTATCTCTATGGAAGTAGATTGCCCGATCTTCCTTCTGAGGAGTGGCTGG
>NW_006921589.1:5770662-5775303 GCF_000298275.1 Orycteropus afer afer
GGAGGGTAACAAGGGAAAGTGTTCAGTGCAGATCAGTGAGTAAGAGTCAACTTTAATGATGTGAATTGAGTAAATCTTTTAGTACCTTCATTTGCTTATTTTGTCAGACCCAAAAGGAGAAGAAACAACTACAAACAACCATTAATAATTGGAATGTGGAACTTACGAAGTATGAATCTAGGGAAATTGAAAGTCATCAAAAATGAAATGAAACACATAAGAATCAATGTCCTAGGCATTAGTGACCTGGCATGGATGGGTACTGGTTATTTTGAATCACACAATCTTATGGTCTACCATTCCAGGAAAGATAAATTGGAGAGTAATAGGGTAGCATTCATCATCAAAAGGATCATTTCAAGTTCTATCCTGAAGCAAAACAGTGACAGGATAATATCCATATACCTACAAGGAAGACCACTTAATATGACTATTACTCAAATTTATGCACCAACCATTATTGCCAAAGATGAAGAAGTTGAAGATTTTTACCAATTTCTGCAGTTTGAAATAGATCAAACTTGCAATCAAGATGCAATGATAATTATTAGTGATGGAAATGCAAAAGTTGAAAACAAAGCAGGATTCGTAGTTGGAAAATATGCCCTTGGTGATAGAAACAGCACTGGAGATCATATGATAGAATTTTACACAACCACACAGGAAGAAAGCAGGATTGCATAGGAAAGAAGAACATAGGGAAAAGATAACAGGGAGGAAGTGGGAAAAGAGCTGTTATATTGTGGGATTGCAATCAATGTCACAAAACAAAATGTGTATGAACTGTTGAATGAAAAACAAATTTGCTCTGTAAACTTTTACTAATGCCTGTGAGTTGAGTGGTAGGGACATGGGAATAGATAGAGGTAACTGCCCTGCATGCTAGTGGAAGAGATAGATACAAATTACCCTAAAATGTGTAATGCAGTGAATTTCTTAATATTACCATTCTAGCTATAGTCTTGGGAGCTCTGGTGGTGTAGTGCCTAAGGCATTTGACTGCTAACCAGAAGGCTGGCAGTTCAAGTCCACCAGCTACTCCTTGAAGGAAGACTAGGCAATCTACTTCCATAGAGATCTTGCCTCAGAAACCCAAGGAGGAGTTTGCTATGAGTCAGAGTCGACTTGATGGCAGTGAGCCATAGCCTTTGTAACTCCCACCAAATGATTAGGTAGGACCATGCAAATAAGGTGTATGGAACCTCTGATGCTGGGATTATGTGTCAGCTTGGCGAGGCCATGATGCCTGGTATTCTATGACTGTCCTCCATTTTTTGATCTAATATAATTATCCTCCACTGTGGGTGTTGTAAATCCTAACCTCTGTGTGTTCTTGAGGCAGGATTCGGTTGTTCTAATTAGGATTAGATCATGGTTTTTTTATGTTAATGAGGCAGTATTAGGGTGGTTTGCACTCAGGTCACCATCCTTGTTTAAGTCGCACCTTTTATCTTGCAAGAGATAAAAGGAGAAAGAGTGAGCAGTGAGAAGGGACCTGACTACCACCAAGAAGAGACAGGAGTAGAATTCATCCTTTGGATCCAGGACCCCTGCTCTGGGAACCTCCTAGACCTGCGAGACAGAGAGCTGTAACACCAGAAATGACAGAAAATAGTAGCAGAGAAACAGTGGCAGCAGAACCACGACACACGCACAAGACAGCACAGTGGGCTTCCTGGCCCATGGAACAAGAAAGCTGAGTGCTAGCAGGAAGGCTGCTAGCAGACTGGAATGCCTCGGGGCATTTGATGAGGCTAGGCTTACAGACTAGGCAGAGTGGGGTGCCCCTGGCACTTTTCAGTGAAACTAAAGAGCTTTGTAACACTTACCCAAGGAAGGCAGAGGCAGGTTGACTGGCCTAAGAGGTCCAAGGGGCTGAGAGGCTGAGGGCCAGGGAGAAGCCTACCTACGAGTTTGATTGAGAAGAGAAGAGGCTGTCATGAATGAAGAACTACATCCCAAATTTTTCCTGATCCTGAATTCTGTTACTTCTCTGCTAAACCCCTTAATCAGGGAAGAAAAAAAATAGAATTTTACAGAGCCAACAGTTTATTCATGCAAATACCTTATTCCAACAACACAAATGGTGACTATGTAGGTAAACTTCACTGGATGGAATAAAAAAAGAATCAAATAGACTACATCTGTGGAAAGAGAAAATGGAGAAGCTCAATATCATCAATCAGAACAAGGCCAGAAGCTGACTGTGGAACAGACCATCAATGGTTCATATGCAAACTCAACTTGAAGCTGAAGAAAATTAAAAGAAGGCCACTAGATTCAAATTAGGAACCTGAGTATATCCCATCTGAATTTAGAGACCATCTCAAGAATAGATCTGACACATTGAACACTAAAGACTGAAGACCAGATGAGTTTTGGGATGACATCAAGTACATCATATATGAAGAAAACAAAAGATCATTAAAAAGACAGGAAATAAAGACCAAAATGGATGTTAGAAGACTCTAAAACTTGCTCTTGAGTGTAGAGTCACTAAAGTGAGTGGAAGAAATGATGAAGTAAAAGAGTCGAACAGAAGATTTTAAAGAGCTGTTCAAAAAGACAAAGTGAAGTATTAGAATGAAATGTGCACAGACCTGGAGTTAAGAGATCAAAGGGAAGAATATGCTTGAGATTTGTCCAGATGAAATAGCTGAAGGAAAAAATTCCAGCTTCAAGTTACAACAGTGAAGGAATCTATGGGCAAAATATTGAACAATGTAGGAAGCATCAAAAGATGGAAAGAATACAGAGCCACTGTACCAAAGAGAACCGGTCAATGTTCAAACATTTCAGGAGATAAAATATGATCAAGAACAACTGGTATTAGAGGAAAAAGTCCAAGGTGCACTGAGTCATTGGTGAAAAATAAGGCTCCAAGAATTGAAGGAATACCAATAGAGGTACTTGACGAGTGGATGCAACACTGGAAGTGATCACTCGTGTATATCAAGAAATTTGGGAGACAGCTACCTGGCCAATAAACTGGAAGAGGCCATATCTGTGCCCATTCCAAAGAAAAATAATCCAACAGAATGTGGAAATTATTGAACAATGTCATTAATATCACACGTAAATAAAATTCTGAAGATAATTCAAAACAGATCAAAGCAGTACATAGACAGGAAACTGCCAGAAATTCAAGGTAGATTCAGAAGAGGATATAGATTGAGGAATATCAATACTGATGTCAAATGGATCTTGGCTGAAAGCAGAGAATACCAGAAAAATGTTTACTTGTGTTTTATTGACTATGCAGATACATTTATTTGTGTGAATCCCAACAAATGATGGATAACAGTGTGAGAATGAGAATTCCAGACACTAAATTGTGCTCATGTGGAACCTGTACATAGACCAGGAAGTTGTCATTTGAACAGGACAAAGGTATACTGTGTGGCTTAAAATCAAGAAAATTGTACCTCAGGGTTGTTTCCTTTCCCCATACTTACCCAATCTGTATACTCAAAACCAAAACTAAACCTACTGCCATCAAGTTGATTTGGACTCATAGAAATCCCCTTGGGTTTCCAAGGCTGCAAATCTTTACAGAAGCAGACTGCCTCATCTTTCCTCCTTGGAGTGGCTGGTGGATTTGAACCACCAACATTTTGTTTCGCAGCCAAATGCCTTAACCTCTATACCACCAGAGCTCCTCAATCTGTATACTGAGCAAAACTCTAAGAAGCTGGACTATAAAGAAGAGCATGGCATCAGAATTTGAGAAAGGCTCATTAATAATCTGCAGTATGCAGATGACACAAACTCCTTTGCTGAAACCAAAGCTGAGTTGAAGTACTTACTGATGAAGATCAAAGACTACAGTCTTCAGTATGGATTGCACCTCAACATTAAGAAAACAAATGAACACCCAGGGAAGCAGCAGTCAAGAAATCAAATGATGTATTGCATTAAAGTGTTAAGAAGCAAAGATGTCACTTTTAGAACTAAGTTGCAACTGACACAAGCCATGGTACTTCAGTCTCCTCAGATGCATGTAAAAGCATTTGAATCGTGGTATTGGCAAAGAATACTGAATATACCATTACTTGTCAAAAGAAAAAACAAATCTGTCTTGCAAGAACTATAGCCAGAATGCTCCTTAAAAGAAGCAAGGATGGTCAGACTTTGTCTCATGTACTTTGGGCATGTTATTAGGAGGGACCAGTTCCTGGAGAAGGACATAATGCTTGGTGAAGTAGAAGTCAGCAAAAAACAGGGTGACCCTCAATGAGATGGTTGACACAGTGGCTGCAACAATGGGCTCAAACAGCAACAATTGTGAGGATGGCACATGACTGGGCAGTGTTACATTTTGTTGTGCATATGGCCGCTATGAATCTGAACCAATTCAACAACACCTAAAGCCAGATACATGAATAATTTCATTAAATGAAAATAGTTTCAAGCCACCAATTAAAAGACAAACTGCATTTTATTTTGTGGAAATTATACCCCAATAAAGTTGATTTTAAAACTTAAAAAAAATTGTACTGGAAGTCCTAGCCAGGGCCATAAGGCAAGAAAGGGAAATCAAAGGAATCCATATTGGTAAGGAAGAAGTCAAACTATCCCTATTTGCTGATGATATGATCCTATACCTAGAAAACCCAAGAGATTCAATCAAAAAACTACTGG
>NW_006921589.1:5777343-5782327 GCF_000298275.1 Orycteropus afer afer
TGCTGTATGAAAAGTGAATTTACTCTGTAAATCTTCACCCAAATCCTAATAAAAAAAAAAAAAACTTAAAAAAAAAAAAAATCTTGCAGGTAACTGTGGCAATAATTTCCTGCCATCTTTTCCCTTATGATTAGCCTAGTTGCATTAAAACAGAACTGTTACAAGGAGAGCAATGCTTCACCTTCTGAATTAGATAGAATTTTTTTTTTTTTTTAGTTCAGCTCCTTAGCATGTCCAGGGACACAGATAACGGAACCTCTGCCCCTGTCTTCAGCCTCCCTCTCTGCCTTTTTCTCTAGGAGGTATTCTCCCATGGTACAGAAAGGCTTTCTCCACATGGTGATGAAGGAGCCCCTGAATTCGCATACTTCCACTTCTAAGACCCAAAATGCAAGATTCCTTCTCAGAAATCCAGCTCCAAAGGGAAGAAGCCTAAAGAAAGTTTGGTCCAGCCTGAGTCACACAAGAGCTGGCCAGTTCCGTCATTTTGGTGAGGATAATGGCTGAAATGGGGGACGGTGAAGGAGGAGCAGGATATTGTGAATGACTGTCCACTAGAATCACATGCTTACAATACAGGAAATGCAGTACCTTAACAAAAGTAGCATGCTAGACACCCTAAGCCCACACGTTTCCCCTACATCTTCCAAGACGAAAGACCCCACAATTGGAATATAGAAATACAAAGAAAAGATGGTAGGCCAAGATTGCCCACCAAACCCTTCCCCAAAATCTTAGCTGGAAAGAAACTATTTACACCAAGAGCTAAAGGGTGTTTTCATTTTAACCCAAAATAGCAATGATAACACAAACGGACTATTATACTTTCCTAACTGGCACACGTTTGAGGGGATAAAAATGCTCATAAATAAACAGACACACAAATCTACGCTCTCTTAATACATTCTTGTCTCATAGGTGTTTTGGGTCCCACTATTTAATAAGTCTCGTTTTTTTGTTACTATGAGTTCAATACTTCTCAGCTTCCTGGGATGCCCTGAAAGTTTCTAGCCCCTTTTCCCTAGTGGTTCCATGTCAGAGGAAATAACTGAAAAGTAAATCAAAGCCCTGATTTCATCAGCTGACAATGGAGAGGACAGCCGAGGGCTCACAGACTAAGGTTGGCAACCAGCCTCTTTTCTCACAGAGGAAAATTACCAGAACTCTGCAGAGTGACTAAGAGAGACCACAAGTGCTGCCTGGTGTTCTCGCTTCTGAGACTGAGCAGACCACGCTTTATAAACAAGACAGCAGAGAGCAGCCAGGAGTCCACCCCGAGGCTGGGCAGGCCACCTCTGACCAGGTGGTCAGACAGCATGAAACACCAGTGAGCAGCAGCACGACTGACGCTTCCTGGAAGCCCTCAGTACTGAAAGTCATGGCTAGGGTGGCACTGGCTTTTTCCTAGTACAATTGTGGGGAGGGAAACACCTAAGAAGCCAACTGGTTGACCCAGTTGTCTGGCTGAGATGAGTCACTGTTGAGGTCTGTGTCCCTGACTGGGCATTCCAGGCACCTGCTCTAGGTTTGCAGAGTTGCCAGGACCTATGGGACACCCAGCACAAAGAAAGAAGAAAGAGCTGAAATGTTATCTTATAGAGATTTCAATTTATTTCCTTACATTGAATCAATTATGAACCCCATGAAGGTAAAGACTTCTCTGACTCATTTCCTGCTACATCCCAGCTCCTAGTGTAGAGTTGGTTCATAGAGATGCACAAAACATATTCCTTGGATGAATGAATGAATGAATAAATGAATGAATGAACGAGACATTTTTTTTCCTCCATAACCAACCTAAATCACGGGGATAAAAAAATCTGATGCATGAGTGTGCATGCATACGTGTGTATGTTAGAGAGAGCATGATTGTGTGTGCATGTATGTGTGTGTGTGTTGTTTCCACTGAATTCCATCTTCTGAAGTACTCACACAGGAGGAAAATATAATCTTTGTCTACTTGCAGCTGATTAGATGAAGAAAGTAGAAACAAATTGGTCTGGTCAGAATTGATGGGAGATTTTTAGTCTAGTGATCCCATAGATAAATCACACATTTGAATATTTTAAATATTCCATTCTAATCTTCCCTTTATGGGTAGGATCCTAAACCATCCATAAACTAAACACACTGTCATCAAGTCACTTCCAACTCAGAGTGATCCTACAGGACAGAGTAGAAGCGACCACTAGGGTTTCCAAGGCTGTAAATCTTCACAGAAGGAGACTGCCTGCCTCTTCTTTCTCCCATGGGGGGAGGGGGGCTTGAACTTCCAATCTTTTGGTTAGCAGCCAAATGCTTTAACTGCTACACCACCAGAGCTCCTGAGCCATCCAAAGGAAAAACCAAATGAAGAAAATTGCCCCAAGATCAAAACTTGTGAGAAGCAGAGTCTTAAGGAACCGACAGAAGGAGGAAAGCAGGCAACTATCAGCCGGCAGCTGAAATTGTACTACTGTCTGTCAGTCCATAAAATGCAACTAAAAAATCCTACCAGTATCATCAACCTTTGTTTCCTTATAAACTCCTCGGGTTGCTTGTTATCCATTTCTGGTACCTCCTCTAAGAAACACTTCTTCCCACTAGCTACCCTTCCTAATGTTAATGTTCTCACACCACAGAACACACCTATTCTAGGCATTTTATTTTAGTCAGATTTTGTCCAAGTTCCATTGTCAGGTGAGGGAGGTATCCCTTTGGAGCTATGGTCCTGAAAGGGGAGCAATTGGTCTGGACATTCAGAACAGAGAGGAGGCAACCACTCTAACTCCTCAGCCCCTTTCTAGGTGGAATCCATTGTGAGGGAGAAGGCCTCTACTCTCAGACCCAAATAGCAGCACAACTTAGTGGAAAGAAACCTTTCAATGACATGGGCAACTAGGCTTCCCATTCTTGCCCCTACCGTGACATTTTATTCTTAAGCCTAGAAGATCTCCCAAGAATACATTTTCCAGAGGTGATCACATATAAAGGATATAAGACAGAGCACTAAAAAGTGTTCACCCAAACCTGCTTCCCCATGTCCACAACACTATTGTCTGTTCATTCTCGTGAATGGTCACTCATTCCTACCACTAAAAAAAAAAAAAAAAAAAAAGCCAGCATCTCTCCATATGGCTACCAAGCACTGCCAGGGCATCAGACACTTCATTCTCCAGCAACAGGAATCTTCAACAGAATGCAGTTGAAATTAGCTCTTGGATTGGGAGCAATGGATCGTCGAATGGGCCCCAAAGTCCTCTTGAGGTTGCAGACATTACTTTTTCCAGCAGTCTTCAGCTAAATAGGCTGAAAGGGAAGGTTTCTAACTGCTGTGAGGGGGGAATGAAAAGGAAAATAAACAGAAGGGAGAGACAGCTGGAGTGTGGATGCCCAAGTTCCTTCTGAACTTTGTACAGGGAGACCTCCCATGTTCCCCTCTCCTCCTTCCACAGCAAGAACAGATGCTTCAGCCTTGCCACATGGTCAGACTGGGAATTCCAACTGACTCTGGAAATCCATGGGGATTTTTCTCTCTGGTCTCGAACCTTACATACTGAGATAAAGATGGGTAGGTCTGGTTTTACCTTCCCTGCTCTTTCAACTACCACTCTCTACACTTCAATCTCCTCGAATCTCCTCCCTCTCTCTCTTTTCATAGCTCTCTTCCTATCCCCTGTCCCATTCTCACCAAAGTAAATGGGAAAAGAATTCTCAGGAGAGAAAGAAAGGATAACTTTCTCATCACAAAAATAAACTTTTGGTGTTTATCCTTAGAGATTATTTTAAATAACTCATTCAGTGACTATTAAATACCATTTCTGTACCCAGCTCCATGCAGAAAATATGAAGGTGAACACAGTACATATCCTGCCATCCTAGGACTTTCAAGGCTATAATAATTTTTTATATGTTTATGCTTTTGTACAGATAGGAACAAGGTACTATGAGAATATAGTGGAAGCAGCTCTTAATTGTCTCTAGAGATATTTAGGAAGACTTCTTGGAAGGGGCAACCTTTGAGCTGGCTCTTAATGGATGAAAACGAATTTCTAGGCAGACAAAGAAGGAAAGAGCTTATGAGGCTAAAAGAAATCATCTGAAGAAAAATGCAAAGATGAAAAATAATTTGGTGGGTTGAGGGAACTACATTCATCAGCAGTATTAGAGATGAAACTATACAGGCAGGTGTACCTGGGCATGGAGTGTACTACGCACTGTACTTACAGGTCTGGACATTGTCCCATGAATATTAAGGAAACTGAAGGATTTTGATGTATGGAAACATCATGACAGATTTGCATATTAGAAAGATTGCTCAGGCTACAGTGCAGCGGATAATATGGCAAAGGCAAGATCAGGGACAGGGAGACTAGTGAAGAGGCTATTTATATATCTAAGCAAGAAATGATCAGGGTCTGAACTATGGCACAGGGGTTAGAGAGGAGGGCTTCATATTATTTATTCCTCTGTTCCAAAGTGATATGTTTTTCTGCTAAATATTGTCATATAGAATCAGTCAATGCAATCCATTCCCTGGAGAAGTATATCATGCTTGGCAAAGTGGAGGGACAATGAAAAGGAGAAAACCCTCAACGAGATGGATTGACACAGTGGCTGCAACAATGGGCTCAGGTATAGCAAAGATCATGGGGCTGGCACAGGACCGGGCAGTGTTTGTTCTGCTGTACAGGAGGTCACTAGGAGTCGGAGGCGACTTGACAGCACCTAACGAAAACAACAAGGCAATCCTGCTTCTTAAGGTGAGGATTGTGGATCTTCTTCTTGTGGGTTGCTGTTGCGTTGACTCCAACTCCTCATCATGTTCGATGGAACAAAACACTGCCTGATCCTGCAACAGCTTAAGCTTCAGTGCCTTGTTGCAGCTATTGTGTTAATCTATCTCCTTTGACCCACTTATATGGAACACATCATCAGGAAAGGTCAGTGGTTAGAAAAGGATATCATTTTTTGCAAAGTAAAGGGTCAACAAAAATGAGGAAAA
>NW_006921589.1:5783106-5784344 GCF_000298275.1 Orycteropus afer afer
TGCATCTTTATTGACATTTGCTTTCTCTCCACCACTCCAGCCTGACCTTCAGCCCCCTTCACAGCCACTGTCCCTTCTCGCTGAACTGTCACTAGGTTTTCCACACACACTTGTTGTTGCACATATCATTCCAACTAGCTAGGACTCTTTTCCTCCATCTACTTTTCCAAAACTTTGGCTCATCTCTCAATGTCCAGCTTCAATGTCATGACTGCCTCTTTGTTTGTAAACTTTGTTCCCAGGGCGGTCTTTGTTGTTCAATAGTCCACGTACCATCACCACTATGCTCATAACTGTGTAGTAGGATTTAGATATGTAATACAATGGGGAATGTTCATGAGTTGCCTGAGACAATAGACTATAGCCTGCCACTTGCTCGGCAACCAGCACAATGCTTATTGGAAGAAAGAATACGTAAATGAAAAAAATATAATTATAAGAAAACAGTAACAAAACAAGCAGTAAAGAGCAGATAAAGATGTTAATATAAGCCAGTGATGACCAACGATTAAGAATCAGAACAAAATAGCATATATATGTCTATTATTCTGAAGAGAGTGTCCATGGTTTATCAGAATCTCAAAGGTCTGAAGACAAAAGTGTTTTTAAAACCCTTATTGTATGACTTTGGAGCTGGAAATTGAGAGATGAGTCAGTTTTCCAGGCAGAGTAGATGGAAAGACAAAAGAGCGTTAACATCAAGTATCTAAAAAAAGTTGTTGTTAGGTGTTGTTGAGTCGACTCCAACTCAGTGACCCTCCATACAACAGAACAAATCGATGCCATGTCCTGCATGATCATCACAACCGTTGCTTTGTCTGAGCCCATAGCTGCAACCACGGTCTCAGTCCATCTCATTGAGGGTCTTCCTTTTTGCTGACTCTCTACTTTACCAAGCGTCATGTCCTTCTCCAGGGACTGATGCCTCCTGATAACATGCCCAAAGTACATGGGATGAAATCTTGTCGTCTTCTCTTCTAAGGAACATCTGGTTTTACTTGGTCCAACATAGATTTGTTTGTTATTCTGGCAGTAAAGTCAATGTTCTTCCCTAACACCATGACTCAGAGATATCAATTCTTCTTCAGTCTTCTTTATTCATTGCCTAGATTTTGCATGCATGAGGAGATTGAAAATAGCATAGCTTGGGTCAGGCACACCTTAGTCCTCAAAGTGGCATCTCTGCTTTTGAATACTTTAAAGTGGTCTTTGGTAGTAAATTTGCCTTTTTTTTTTTT
>NW_006921589.1:5799670-5844725 GCF_000298275.1 Orycteropus afer afer
AAAATAAATTGTTTAAAATTCAAGGAGACATTTCAGAGAAACAAAGACGAAGGGAAGACGATCCTTGTGGCACTAAAAGCAGACAGAGAAGAATAGAGCCAGAGTTCTGAGACAGGAAGACAAGGTCACCGTGCCCTCAGGTCTCATTAATGTAAAGATGTTTGGAAGTGTCCTGGGTGATCACGAAATTGCTGGTGGCAGCATGAACTTTTTAAAATATACAGAACATGCCCTCTGAGAGCAACTCGATTGGCAATTAGGAAGATTTAGGGTCATGGAGCTCTGTGTCCTTCCTTATCTGTGAGTCCCAAGCTGCTCATTAGGAAATTAGTGACAGGCCATGGACTTGATGTCACCCACCGGGGAAAAGCCCTTCATAGTGATGACTAATAATATTGATGTTCAGGATTTCATTTTTGACTTGATCTCCTGCGGTGATTGGATAAATTGCAAGACTGGTCATTTTACTCTTTGATAGAATCCTTTCTATGGGTGGGTTCTAATACTGTAAAGCAAGAGCAATGATGAAATGTTATCCAGTCCACTCCCACCCCCACCATAGCCAGTGAGGTTAGCAGCCTTCACATACTGGTGAGAGTTCCTGGTAAGACGCTCAGAGATCCATATTGGCCAGCCCCCGGGTAGAACCAACACCGTCCTCTGACGTACGTCCTTTGACCGTAACTGCGTCAAAAACTCATGAAGAGCAGTGTACAAAGATGTTTTAAGAATGTTAGCTGAGTCAAGCAGATTTGCTCCTTGATCAGCTTCAAGTAAGGTTGTTAAGTCCTCTGAACTTCAGTTTTACTCGCCTGTAAAATGATGAGATAGTAGTGTCCACCTCACACTCAAAGGTCTGTTGGTGGTGCACTCAACTCCTAACCCAAAGACTGGCAGTTCAAATCCACCCAGTACAGCATGGAATGAAGTCCTGACAATCTGCTTCCATAAAGATGACAGCCAGTAGAACCCTAGGGAGCAGTTCTACTCTGTAACACGTGGGCTCACCGTGAGCTGGAATCTACTTGGTGGCAATGGGTTTTACCTCCTACCAGTGTTGCAGGAATTAAATGAAATAAGGCATGTAAACTGCTTAGCAGAGTGCCTAGTTCCTAATAACTTAATAACAGAAATCAGTTAATGTTCTTATCTTTATTTTTACTACCTCTTGAAAATGTCTTATAATTTAACCATCTTTCCTCAACAATGCAATCATAACTCTGTCCAGAGAGAAAAGAAAGGATCCCTGCTGATAGAAAAAACTCACCAACGAGCCTAGTCATACATACCTCTCTCTACTTCTATGTTTAAAAGACAATTCTTTGATCTAGGCTAGTTAGGGCCTGTCAGGGAGCTGTTAGGATCCTACAGAGGAGACACTCCAGAATTATCACGCTTCCTTGGATTGTTTATGCTTCCAAAGCAGTTCAAGATCTGTGAAAAGTGGCCCGGCTTTCATTTTGTTCTTTCCACTGTTAATGGGGAAGGATCTCTTGGTTTGGTGGTAGGGATGTTGACAAAAAAAAATAGGGATAGGAGATACAAGGCAGCCAGCCAGTACCCTGCAAGCTGAGCATGACTTACAAAGTCTGCATAACTCTTCATGAGCAAGCCATCGCTCCAGGGTGGACATTCACTGGGAAATGCTTGGCACAGAGAGTTTGCACTCAGCTGCTACCCGAAGGTTGGTGGTTTGAATCCACCCAGTTGGGCTGCAGAAGAAAGTGCGAGTGCTGTACTTCTGGAAGATCACAGCCATTGAAGGCCAGTTTCACTCTGACACATATGGGGTCACACCTGGAGCTGGCATTGACTCCATGGCAATGGGTTTTTGGTTGGGGATGAGTAGAGTTATTCTGCTTTGCTTCCAGAAGATCCTCCAAAGAGGAAAATATGGGAATTTCTTTGAAGGTTGACATATCTTGGAAGAGGGAAGGTGTGAAGCCAGCACCACTTCAGTGCCTCGTTGCTGGGGTTGGCTGAGGTGGAGTCAGGCCCCGGCTCGTGGCCAGCCCGTGAACCACAGGAGCAGATCGTTGGGGGCCACAGACCACCAGGCCTTTCTTCCTCATCTGGCTCAGTCTGGAAGATGCTCCTCTGAAAACTGTTCAGCATCACAGCCCCATGTAAGCCTCCACTAACAGCTGAGTGTGAGCGGTGCAGGTGCTTGAGTTTCATTGGCCAGGAATCAAACCCAGGTCTCTCACATGGAAGATGACAGTTCCACAGCTGAACCACCACTGCCCCTAATGAGTGCTTCCGGCAAATAATGTCTAAATGCCAGGATGGAGTCCTGGGCTGGCCTGGAGAACTTCCACAGATTACAGATCCCTTGAGCTCACCCCACATTGACCCAACCAGAGCCGCTAGGTGTGGGGCCCTGCATCTGTCCTTGTAAACACCCTGACCGTTTCCATGGGTGTGGAGCTTGGCAGACCCTTGGAATGGCCATCTGCACGCTCAGCCTTCCAGGGTCTTCCCCTGAGTGTCAAGTCCCCACTAACACTCATCCCTACAACTCCCCGTCAGGAAGGCTGCCCAACAAATGCCAAGGTGATATGACGCCAATAGCCAGTCTCCTCTAATGAGCCAGGGCTTGTCCTGCCTCTGCCGCAAGAAGGCCCTCTTCCCAATGTCCTAACACTTTCCACTTAGATTGGCTTTTACCTCAAACCTTACTGAAACCTCTCCCCTCTTAAAATGGAATCCAATCAAACCTTTCTAAGCCTTCAGACCTTTTCTGTTGAAATTCTTATAAATGCAACATGTGTTTACTCTCAGATCATATAGCTAAAACATCCAGAAAAAAAAAAGAAAAGTAATCACTCTAATGGGTGCACAGTAATACCTCCTAATGACCATGTCGATTGGCTGCTGAAAAGAAAGGAAGGGAAAAATGAGTATTCAACTCACGGGGAGAGACAGAGAGAGAGTGCACGTATGTTGTGTGAGGGACAGAGAGGTTCTGAGTCAAATGTAAGCAAAGCAATAAATTAATCTTACAACCCAATGGGTGGGGGGAAATCTGACCGTGTAGTTGGAAACTGGAGGAAAGACAAGTTTCTCTTTTATTGTTTTGGAAAGGTGCCAGGGGCCAGGAGCTGGAGAAAGCAAGGAGCAGGAAGGGAATAAGGAGCTCCAGTGGTATAGTGGGTAAGGCATTTTACTGCTAACCGAAAAGTCAGTGGTTCAAACCCACCAGCTGCTCCGTGGAAGAAAGATGAGGCAGTCTGTTTCCACAAAGATTTACAGCCCCGTAAACCCAATGCAACATCGCTGTGAGTCAGAATTGACTCAGTGGCAGTGAGTTTGGTTTGGTTTGTTGGAGGTGGGGAATAGTTTTTTGTTTTTGTTTTTTAATCACTGTTTTTTAATGGCCGAAGATGTATTGTTGTGCCTAAACCACCCTAAATTACATTTCAGAGGGGAAAAAAAAAGTCCTTTATCTGCAGTCTTCCTTCATGGAAAAGACAGGTGCCATGGAAACCATGCCTGTGTCTGAAACAGGAGATGGAGAAAGCATCCGTTTCCATGACTTCAAAAGGAGCTGCTGGTCCCGACAGAGGCAGTGGCCAGTGGAGATGCCTTCCCCTCCCCCCCTCAGCCACTCTCTGCCACCATTCTGTCGTTCTTCTTAGTTCCCACTGAGTCAGCCTGACTCCTGGCAACTCCACGCACAACAGAACGATACACTGCCCGATCCAGCACCACCCCATTATCAGCTGCAGATCCGTCGGGATCCACGAGGGTTTCATCAACTCATTTTTTGAAGTAAAGCCAGGCCTTTCTTCCGAGTCTGTCTGAGACTAGAAGCTCTGCTAGAACCTGTCCAGCATTGTAACCACACACGGGCCTCCACCGAGAGAGGGGTGGTGGCTGCACTTGAGGCTCAATGACCGGAGTAGAATTGAACCCCAGCCTCCCGCACAGAAGGTGAGACTTCCACCACTGAACCCCCAGCGTCCCCACATCAATATTTCCTACCCTTTGAAGATTTGAATGTACCCGCTTCTCCAGAAGCTTCCTCTGCCCCCCGTCACTAGCCACCTGTCCCTCCCATGAACCCCTGTTGAGCTTTGCTGCTGCCTTCCAGTTCTTGGAGCCTAGAGTTACAGCAGTGGCTGGCAGGTGGGGCTGATTCTGCCCCTCAGAGGACAGCTGGCCAATGTCTGGAGGTTTTTTCGTTTCTCACAACTGGTAGGGGTGGGTGCTGCTGGCATCTTGTGGGTAGTAGCCAGGGACACTGCCAAACCTCCTGCAATCCACAGGAAGTGCCCCGCCACAAACCGTGTGGCCCCAATGTCAGCAGCGCTGAGGCTGAGAACCCTGTGCTGGGGCGCGCCTGCCCAAGAGAAGCACCCAGCCAGCAACCCGTCGCCTTTTTCTCCCTCAGCTTCCACCACGCCCTGCAGGCTTCCTCCTAGCTCGCCGGCCCCTCCTCCTCAGTCTCCTTGGTTGGCCCCTTCCTGCCTCCCCAACTTCTAAACGGTGGAGGCCCCAGCTGCCATCCTTGGCCTTCTCATCTCCACTGACTCTCCCTCCCTAGGTACCTCTATCAGTCTATGGCTTTAAATGTCATCTGTAGACCTACTGTGTGAACAGCAGGGGTTCAGTGGCAGAATCCTTGCGTCCCATGTGGGGGACCTGGTTCCCTTCCCAGCCAATACATCCCGCGTGCAGCCACCACCTGTCAGGGAGGTTTGCATGGTGCTCTAATGCGGAATGGATTTCAGCAGAGCTTCCAGACTGAAACGGACTCGGGAGAAAAGTCGAGATCTCCTTCTGAAAAAGGTGCCGGTGAAAGCCGTACGGCTCACGAGCACCCCGAATAACTGACGCTGGGGTGCTGCAGGCCTGGGCAGGGCTCTGTTCTGCTGTGCACGCGGTCTCCCTGAGTTGGGGTCCATCCCCACATCAGCAAACAGTTACAACAAACACCTACTCCTCCTGAATCTCTAGCTGAGCCAGACTCGCCCCCGACTCCAGGCTCAGAGACCGAAATGTCTTAACTTTGGGGTCTCAACATGCCTAAAACTGAGCGCCTGGTCCTTCCACTGGAAAATATCTGCCCCTCCAAAAGTCATCCTCACCTCAGTTAATAACAATCCTATCTTTCCAGCTCCTCAGAGAAACAACCTTGCAGCCATCTTTGACCCCTCTCTTTCTCTCAAACACTCATTCACCATAGAATCCTATTGACTGAAAATACATCCAGATTCTGAATACCTCTCTACTGTAGTCACTCTAGGAGCTCTGGCAGCATAGTCCCCTAAAGCATTTGATGCAAACCAGAAGGCTAGCAGTTCAAACCCACCTACCACTCCTCAGAAGGAAGGTTGGGCAATCTCCTTCTGTAGTGATACCACCTCGGCAACCCAAGGAAGGGTCGCTATGAGTCGGGTCTGACTTGACGGCAGTGAGTTGAGTTGAGAGTTGTCTCTCTAACCCAGGCCACCAACATCTCTTGCCTGGAGGACTGTAGTAGCCTCCTTACTGATCTCCTTGCTCCTGCCTTTATCCCCCTCTCGATACAGGAGAATACGGAGTGATTCTTTTAAAATATACGTGGATCATGCCTCTCTTCTACTCAGGACTTCGATGGCTCCCATCAATCTCAGAGTCAAAGCCAAGTTCACCTTGTAGGACATTTTCTACAAGGTTTTACGTGATCAACCTGCTTCTAAAGCCCCTGGTCATCCCCCAACTGTTCCTCTCTCAGACACATCCTGTACTGTTCTCTTCCCTCACTCTGTCCACGCTGCCCCCTTGTTCTTCCTGCCAAGTATATGCAGGATCTTTGCCTTGGCTGTACCTTGCCTAGAATCATTTTCCTTGCATTGAATATATCTGCTGTAAAAGACCTCTTTAAAGTTTTAAAAAGCAAAGATATCTCTTTGGTGACTAAGGCATATCTGACCCAAGCCAGGGGTCAGTAGACTTATATGTATGTAAAAGTTGAGCATGAAAACAAACAAAAAAAGAATTGGTATGTTAATACTGTGCTATTGGTGAAGAAGACTGAAGATTCACAGACTGCCAGAACAATGGAAAAGTCAGTCTGAGAGGATACAGACAGAAAGCTCCTCAGAAGAGGGAATGGTAAGACTTCGACGCTCTTACCTTAGACACGTCATCAGGAAAGACCATTCACTGAAAAGGACATAAATATCTGGTCAAGTGGGGGGACAGTGCCAACCAGGGAACCCCTCCAGGAGGTGGACTGACGCAATGGAATCAAACATGAAGATGACTCTGGAGGGCGTTTTGTTCTGTTAAACGTTAGGTTTCCATAAGTTAGCGCCGACTCCATGGCAGCTAGCAACCACCACGTCTGGCGGCTTGCTCCTCCAATCCTTCAGGTATTGCCAATATCACCTGCT
Organism: Orycteropus afer afer; assembly: GCF_000298275.1. Classification (NCBI taxonomy): domain Eukaryota; kingdom Metazoa; phylum Chordata; class Mammalia; order Tubulidentata; family Orycteropodidae; genus Orycteropus; species Orycteropus afer. The sequence goes on from NW_006921589.1 coordinate 5,806,051, forward strand.
CACAGAGACCTGCCACGGGCCCACTACTTAAAGTCGTAGCCCTCTAACCCCACTTGTCAGCTCTCATTATTTTCCCATAGTTCTTATCACCATCTGATGCACTGACTGTTTTCTGACTCTCGAGAGGACGCAAGTTCTCTCAAGTGTGATGTTTCTGTCTGTGTTTATTTTTGTCTCCGTTGCTGTCTGCACAGGACTAGATTAGTGCTGTGCATGGTGGGTGCCTAGTGTAGTGAACAAACGAGTCCGCAGGTGGACACTAAGATTTCTAGGAGCAGGAGCAGCTGACATCACCCCACACGACTCTCCTCGGGTCTGCTCTGGCCTTTTCCTATCTTGTCTTACATAGGCCAAGCATAGTACAAGGAGCTTTCTTAAACAGGGGTAATTGGATTTAATGTATTAGAAATTCAAGCAATTTTTAATTGACTATTCCATTTAAATGCTTAAATGTAAAAGAAAAGATATCGTCACCATGATGAGGTTTCATCATGCCCTCCTAGCAAGCTTACCGATTCACCAGGAGTCTGGAAGAAGCTACCAATCACGCCCGTGATGGGTCTTTTTCTTTTGGTCCAAGGACAGGCTGTGAGCAGCATTCTTGCACCATCTAGTGGATAGTTTGAGAACTTCACCTAGTGGAAGATGTCTTCCCGTGTCCCAGCGTGTGTGTGAAATACCTGTTTACCCCAATCTCCAAAGCAATGCATTTTCTCTTTTCCTCATTAGTACTGGAGTCCCAAAACTCTTGTTGATGGGAGTATTTTAAGTTGGTGAATCCCATTCCTCTACAAAAAGAAATAAAATAAAATAAAACCGTTTCCTCCTGACCCAGTAAGGAGAGAACTGAAGCAGGTCTGAGGCTTGGACTTCTTCCGGGCTGTCCTACCCTTTAGCAGCTCCGTCCAAGTTGAATCCCTGAATCAGTAAACCTGTGGGTAAAATCAGTCTTTGCCGTTAATATCCAAAATGGCTTTCCTAGAAGACAGGATTTCAGTGATACCACGGACCGAGTCCCATGCTGGCAGTCTCCCAAACCCAACACCCACCAGCCTGTTGGGAGTTCTGTAATAAACCATTGAATCTACCATCAGAACTCAGGTTTCCTCAGCTTAACTCAGGTTTTCAACATAATATTCAATGTAACTATTCCCAGGAGAGGGAACAGCTTTGTTCCCAATCAGACTGATCTCAATGGCCTACAGAGCAGACCTATCTCCACAGGCAGGTGTTAAAAGCGTGAGGGAACAGAGTCACTGGTCACTAAGAAGGAAAGAGGACACTGGTCACCAAGAGGGAAAGTTGGAAAGATGGCACCAAGGAGAGACTCTCGACAAAAATAGGCCAAGAGGGGCTCCAAAATCAACTTCACACACCTTACAATTTACTTCCCTCACATCCTACCTGCACACAGTGTGGCCACACTAATTCCATCCCATATCATTTGGACTGAGGAGGGGGAAGAACACATAGTGATCTTCATTTGTGAAAATCCTACATTAAAATAATTTACAAAGCATTTCTATTACTCTCAAGACCCTCACTACAAGCACCAAAGGCTGCCTGAGAAAAGAAATGTAGGTGAAAAACAGTTCTTAGCACACAACCTCTTTGAAAGACACACACATTTCTGAGGTATGAGAAGTCTCTTCGATCACTTTAGTCAAGGTGAGGGGGACTGTTAACTTTTGTGATATCTATGAAGAAAATCAAAAGAAGAGTGTGGAGTCTTAAGTAGATTTAAACTTTAATCCAGTATATTTGAATTACCCCCAGAAGGGGAAGAGAAGGGAATTAACATTTTTTGAGGGCCTGTTTATGGAAGGCACTACCCTAGGCACAGTGCATACTTATTTCTCTAGAGCTCACAATTCTCTTTAGAGGTCAGCTGTGTGACCTTGGGCTAGTGGCTTTCCTGAGCCTCATTCTCCTACCTATAAAATGTTATTGTTGTTGTGAGTAGGTGCCGTCAGTTCTGACTCATGGAGACCCTATGTAAAACAGAAGGAAACACTGCCCAGTCATGCCCCATTCTCACACTCCTTGCAATGCTTGAACCCATTATTGCAGCCACTGCGTCAATCCACTTGGTTGAGGGTCCTCTCCTTTTTGTCTGACCCTCTACTTTATCGTTTATAAAATGTGGCTGAGCTACTATTCAAAGTCACGTCTTTCTGACTCATCCACATTGTCTAATCCTAAATTGGTTTGTCAATTTGCTAGATTTTACTCTGTACAAACAGTGATTAAATAAATGTTAGGAATTAATTGGGGAAGGTTTATTGACTTCAGAAACACACATACACACACACCCATATATGTATGTGTGTGTATGCACATTTCTAATTATACACACACACACACACACACGGGAATTTTTCCACATGTGCAATACAAAGTAGAAAGGAATCTTCAAGTTTCCCTCCTGACCTGGTTCTACCCTGGGCCAGCTGTCTCCTCCGGGCGACCCCAGAGCAGGCAATTCCTGCTCTTCTAAAACCAACTCCAAAACCACACTCACTACCATCAAATCGGATCTGACTCATAGTATAACCCCTCTTGGGTTTCAGAGGTGGTATCACTACAGAAGTAGATTGCCCCATCTTCCTTCTGAGGAGTGGCTAGTGGGTTTGAATCGCCAGCCTTCTGGTTAGCAGTCACGTGCCTTAGGCACTGGATGGAAAAGTCTTCATGGTGGACTTCCCACACACACACACACCCCATTTATAACATGGAAGGATGACTCTTCTCTCCCTCAAGTTTTCATTGAAATGGAACACTCCAAGACCAAGAAAATGTCATTCATTAGATAATGAGTAAGCTGGACACCATGGGAATGACAGTTACAGGACACGAACATTTGCCAAAAATGTGACCTACGGGACTTACGGAGCATGTCACTCTGCTCAGCTTGGCGCTGTTTATTGGAGGAGCTGAAGTCACTCGACTTCATTGTCTTTTGAGAAGAGAAACGTGCAGAGTATTCCGAAGCGTGGCTGGGTGAAGACACGTGAGACATGCACATCCACATGGTAACGACACGGAGAGGAACGGAAAGAACGGCCCTAAGGAAGAGAACTTTTATGAGAAGGACATAACCTACCTGTCAAATTACACCATCAGATAACTGCTGAATCACTGAGAGAATCATGGCCCAGCCATGTTGACACATTTTGAGAGGACACAATTCAATCCATGACACCTACATTCCCAAGTGAATAAAAAAAGCAAGAGGTAAGGCTCATTAAAACATTAAAAGAAAATAAGCCAAGAGGACCAGGACTTTGAAGACAAGTTGCAGAATATGAATCTCTCCACACAGGACAGCTACCGTATTTTCCCTTCTGCAAAAGTGCATACACAAGGCTGAAGTTATAAGAGGCCATAAAATGAAGATCACAGTGGTTCTCCAGACGCCTGAGCCCATTCTGTGAGAAAGTATGCTTGTGAAGACCAATAAGAAAGTGAACGAGGAAGAAAAATGTTAGAGCTTAAAACTTAAGGTGAACTCAATTGATGAATATTAACCACTCCTGCCCACACAAAAAGCAGCAGACTAAGCTCTATGAAGTGAAGGAAGAGTAAAACATGACCCCTGTCTTATGAGAGACTATAATCGAGTTGTTCAATTCTTAAAAAATCTAATCCCATAAATAAAAAGCATCCTGATTTGAATGATTTTTACATAAATAGCATGGAGAGTGGAAATTTCAGTTCTAGGTGGAAGGTTGGATAAGCATGTTTAACTCCTTCCCTTCCTGAGTTCTCATTAAAACAATAGCAGGAAATTTTGAAAGGCTACTAACCCACAGTAATAATGTAAGTAAAAGGGAAGCCATACTGGATGGAAATCCAACAGATGTCTGGGAGATAGAGGGTGGGTGGAGACGTGGCCAAATGAAGGGGAACAGCAGAAACCACTGGAGTCTGCAGGATGGAGAGACATTCCAGGAAGAAGGCCATCCACTCGACCAAACCCTGATGAGGCTGAGGACTCAGCAACAGTGATGGAGGATGGTAACCAATCGAAGGTCATGTCCAAGCACAGCTGGAAGTCAGGCATCTGTCCCTTTCCCAACTCGTCCACTCATCAGAGGGTTCCCTTAAACCAAATCTAATGCCCCAGTGGAAATACCTCTCCACTCTGGCATCCAGGACACCTTCAATCTTCCAGAGGCAAAGCCCTCCAGTTGACTGGTCCTGTGACTGGTGAGTTGACTCCAACTCATGGCGGCCCCCTGCGTGTCCGAGAGGAACTGTGCTCCATAAGGTTTTCAATGGCTAATTTTTCAGGAGATCACCAAGCCTTTATTCTGAGGCATCTCTCGGTGGATTCAGACTTCAAACTTTTCAATTAGCAACCAAGCAAGTTAACTGCACAGCCCAGGGACTCCTGCCAACAGACAGAACCTTACGATTGCCTCACACTTAAATTTGAATGGAAAGATGACCAGTCATTTCAGAACAGAGACAAAATTTTGTAAACAACTCTAGTCAATTTGAAGATAAATTGGAATATAAAAGAGATCATCAACAACAATGACAAAATCCAGTCAGCAATTGAAGCCCTAAAACAAAACTAGGATGCTCTAAAAGGAAGAAGAAAAATAAAGTGCTAAAAAGAATAGCTATTGGAAATTTATACACTGCCAACCTTGAAAATAGCATTACAAAGCTTGGAAAATAAAATGTAAATGATTTCCCAGAAAATAAATTCAAAGAACAAGAGATAAAAAGATGATAGAAAAGAGACCTACAAGATCAATCCACAGATCCATTATCAGAGTACAGGGTTTCTAGAAAAACACAAACAGAGAAACTGGGAGAGGAAGGAATTATCCAAGAAATAATACAAGACAGTGGGAATTCAGAGGTGGGTTGATCACTGAGGGTTTGGGTGTAAGGAAGACATCACAAAGGAGGGGAGTTTGCAGCTCATTCTTGAAGGATGCACAGGATTTTGACCAATGGGGACAAGCAGGCAATCTCCCAGGACAAAGCAAAGACTTCAGGCAGAAAGCACATTATCTGGGCCCATGGAGCCTGCATGGATTCAGACTGATCTGCCATACCCTAGCACCATCATCTCCTTACACAGGTCTAAGCATGCACCTTTATGCACTATCTGATGGAATCCTCACAGTCATCTCACAGTTCCCATTTGTGGGTCGGAATGCAGCCTCAGAGAGGGAAGTGACCGATCACACAGCTGGGCCATGCTAGAGCAGAATTCAAACCCACAACATCCTTGGGCTCCAAACCTATCACCACTCATTCATTTGGCCAGAGCTGACGGTCCTTGTGAAGAAAGGAAGGCTTGAGGACTAGAAAGCTAAGCTGAGGATAGATTTTCAGAGGCCTCAAATGTTAGGCAAAGGACTTTTGATTGTATCATTAAGACAGTGAGAAGTATTGAAGAGTTTTGAAGAGGGAGGGGCATGGTGGAAATGGTATTTTAGGAAGACTAAGCTCTGGTAGCATAGTGGCTAAGACACTTGCCTGCTAACCAGACGGCTGGCGGTTCAAACCCACCAGCCACTCCTCAGAAGGAAGGTTGGGCAATCCTACTTCTGTAGTGATACTGCCTCGGAAACCCAAGGAGGGGTCGCTATGAGTCAGGTCCGACTCGACGGCACATAACAACAACAACAACAACAAGCTGCAAGCACTCCAGCAAGTGCTAGGTGCAGATGATTAACATGCTGAACCACTGACCGAAAGGCTGGAGGTTCCAGTCCATACAGAGAGGCTTTTGAAGAAAGGCTGGGACTCTGCTTCCAAAACCATCAGCCACTGAAAATCGCACACAGCACAGTTCTCTGGCATGCATAGGATCACCATGAGTTACAATGGGCCCAATGGTGACTGGTGTTTGCAGTAAGCTGGCAGCAGTTGGTGGCCATCAGGAAGCAAAGGGACCTAGTAAGCTACTGGCATGGTCCCAGCATGAAGGCATTGGGTGGCACTAGGAATGAATATGAGAATTGAAATGGAAGCCAAGCACATTTCAATAGGGCTGGGGGACCACACAGGGGCTCATGCGTGCTTTCCTTTAAAGAAAATGCACGTCTGGAGGGATGGACACAGGGAAGAGATAACTATCGGGAGGAAGTGGGAGGGGAGCTATTGCGTTGGGGTAAATTGTGGTCAATGTCATGAGACAACGAGTATGTAAACTGCTGTATGAAAAGTGAATTTGCTCTGTAAATTTTCACCCAAATCACAATTTAAAATATATATATATATAAGGTTGGGCAATCCTACTTCCGTAGTGATACTGCCTCGGAAACCCAAGGAGGGGTCGCTATGAGTCGGGGCCGACTCGACGGCACATAACAACAACAACAACAATATATAAAAAGAAAATGCATGCCCTAAAGTAGACAGGGTCCAGCTCCATATCGGTTCCCTGTGTGACCATTTGTGTACCCCCATGTTGTTTCTTACGGTTTCACTTCCAAAAGTCAACACCTTCTTCAGAAGTTCCCCCTTGGGCACAGGTGCAGAGCTGAAACTCAGGATCTCTGTGGTCCCTGTACCTAGGCAGACAATAAACCAATGATGGATTGGGGGTGGGGGTGGACAAATCCAGCCATTCCGGCGGAATCAGATTCTCAGTGCTGACGCGTTACAGTGTGGAACTGCTCCGTTGGGTTTCACGGCTGTAATCTTCACAGAGGCAGGTCTCCAGGCCTCTCTTGCATGGCCCCACTTGACGAGTGTGAACTCCACCATGTAGGCTAGGAGGAGTCTACAGTCTACATTTTCACCACCCCCCACTCACCCTGGGTGGGCATGTCCGAGGTGAAAGCTACACTCGAGTCCCCCTGCTGCATCCGGTGGGGCTTCTTTTTGCCTAAGACCCCACGGTGTTCGCCTCCTCCTCCTCTACGTCCCGCTTCTCCCGAGCTACACACACACACACACACACACACGCACACGCGCGCACGCACACACACACGCTCAATCCCGGGCACCTGGGAGCGCGTCCATCACGAATCACTTGCCAGGAAATCCTCATCTCAAAGTTCGCTTCTGAGGAGCCCAGCCTGACAAGGTGAAAAGGGTTAAGAGCCAGCCTTCACCAGGAGGGGAGAAGGTGTGGACGCAGGGAGCCACGTGCTCACATCCCGACGCGCGAGGCAGACTGGTGCCCCTTGGGGACCACAGCCTGGGGCCTGTCGCTGCCACAGGATGTGCATCTAACCCTGGCGAGCAGCCGGGAGATGAGACTGGAGGGGAAGGCTGCTCCCAGCAGTCCTGCAAATGCTCTTCCGGTCCGCGGAGGGCTGCGACGACTCTCCCACACCAGTGATCCCCAGGGGCTCCGCCAGGGCTTGGCATCGTGGCTCCCCAGCCTACCCACCTCCAAGAGCTTTCCTGCCGGGGTTCAGAAACCTGAAAGAAGGCAGTGTCTGAGTTCAAGAGGCAGCTGGACCTGGATTCCCAGTGCAAGCTCCTTTCCAACTGCACCGACTACAGCCTATTTGCCTAAAACACACCGGGGGTGGGGGAAGCAGCTGGTGCTTCTGTTCAATTTCTCTTCTTCCCTAGCCTGGAGAGGAGAGCAGCTCAGCTTACATGGTGACCTAGCTCAACTCCATCGCTCTGAGGCATCAGACAGGAAACCAATGAGGTGTCTGGACTCAGAAGCAAGTTCCCTCCCGCTTGTAGCCTGAGAAACACACATCTTTTGGATCCTGGGGTGATTTAGTTCAGTGGGTGATCCTGGGAGTCTTTGCTCCATGGGAAACAGTATGCCTCCTCCCTGGTGAGTTCATTTTACAATAAACCTCGTGGGTCCATCCGTTGTGCAGAAGTCACCTCCCACCATTGAAATTCAATCCAGCTGCTGGTATGGCCTTTGGAAAGGCTGTGTCATTTTCTTGTTAATAATTACAGTGTACTTTAGCTGGAACAATTTTAGCAATCATTGGACTAATATGCAGTATTTCCATGACAATAAAGATCAGAAAACCATTAGCCAAACAGGATGATTACTGAGATGAAAGAATGGAGCTGGGGGTGGTAATAACATTTTCAGCCACGCTACTGCATGGCTCAGTACTCAATAGTCACTCAAGAAGTATCTATTGAGCACCTACTATGTGCCTGAAGAAGCTCTGGCGGTACAATGGTTAAGGCATTTGGCTGCTAATCGAAAGGTCAGTGGTTCGAACATACAAGGCGCTCCATGGAAGAAAGATGGGATAGTCTGCTTCCATAAAGATTTACAGCCTTGGAAACACCATAGGGGTCACTATGAGTTGGAATCGACTTGATAGCAGTGAGTTTTATGTGCTGGGCACTGTGCAGGGGGTGAAGATAGAAAGGTAAGGCAAAATAAATGTGGCCAAGATCACAGAACCAGTAAAGGAGAAAGGCATTAGGTTTCACATTATAGTCCTAATAGGAAATTATAACCATGACACGTGCTTCAGAGCTGGACTACATGGTACAATTAGAGTGAAAAGGGGAAGTCGGATCTTTTCAAAGGACTCAGAGAAGGCTTCTCTGAGCAAGTGACGGTTGAGCTAAAATCTGAAGGGCTGAGTAAAGTTAACAAAGTGGCTCCAGTGGCCCAAGGGCCACCCTAAGTCATAGTGCTGGATGTTAGCACAGTGATGGGGACATCAGAAAACAAGCACACTGAAAGGGTGTGTGGTGGTTATGTTGTGTGTCAGCTTGGCTGGGCCTGGTTTTGAGTGGCTGGGCAGCTGGTGGTAGTTATTCCCCGTGATGAGACTGGCAACCAACTCCATGGTGGGATCTACCACAAGGAGCTGAGTAGCTCCCTTTGGGATGTGAATCTACTTCCTGTATATTAGGAGAAGCCTCGGGAATGGTCTCTAGCCTATGGCACACTTGGACCCTGCATGTAGCTGGGTCATTGTTCAGCAGTTTGCCATGCTCTGCCTACCTTGGGATTTACAATGGACTTAAATTAAATTAACCTGCCATGTGGTTTGGTAACATCGGGACTGTGCCATTTTATTTGTCAACCTTGGGCTTCTCAGCCTCAGCAATCAGTAGCTGTCTGAGTGAAGAAATGCCTCCAGCTTCAGTGGGCTGGGAGCTAGAGGCAGAGCTGAAGCCCAAGGTTGAGGGGCTGTCACCCAGCCCCTAGAGCCTGGCACTTTGAACTTGGACTTAAAACCTTCAAATTGTAAGAATAAACTCCTATTTGTTAAGGCCATCCCATTTGTGGTGTATTCCTGTCAGAGCAGAACTAGGGAACCAGAACAGAGTGTAAAGCACTTAAGCACACACAAGTGAACACGTGCACACACACACACACACACGTGCACAGGTGCACAGCTCAGAAAGAATTGAGAGAAAAAGAAAATGGTAACATAAGTGTGGTAAAATGTTAACATCTGGGGTGTCTAGATGAAGGGCAAGCGCTCAGCTGCAAACCAAAAGGTCAGCGGTTTGAACCCACCAGTCACCCTGTGGGAGAACGATGCAGGGCCATATGGGACACAGTGGAATTTCCACAAAGATTTATAGCCTTGACCTCTTCCTTGGCACTGCCTACCGAGGTCACAGCCTGGTGATGCCCAGACCTCTACAGCTGCTGCTTGACAAAGCTCCAGCTGTCAAGAGTCTTGGGCGGAAGCCAATTCCACCTTTACTTTCGATTGTATTCTGGTCCGTTATCTGAATTGCTACAATAATCTTTATGGTGATCATGCTCCTTCTGGTTCATCCCAGAGGGTCCAAAACTAATTTTCATGTTTCCCATGAATCAGGCCACCTTCCAGATGACTCTCTGATTTCCAATTCCAAAAACCCTGGTTTTCCTAGAAATCCCCATGATGAGCCAGAGCTGGAAAGGCCCCTGGGAATCCTAAAGACATTGAGAATTCATATTGGTGGAAAGATCTCATGGCTACTCAACCTCCTACAATACCAACCCCTGCAACACAACATAGAAAAGGGATTACTCCTGATAGGAAAAAACCTTGGCCTAAGTGGCTGCCTCCTACAGTTAAGCCTCCTTTTAATGTAGCTTATAGAATTAATGGTAGACTTTAGTATCCTCCTCGGGGAAGGGAGCCTAAACCTTCCCGATGGCCTGACCTTCCTCTTCCTTATACTGGGGCATACATAGAAGGTAAAAGAATGGTGTGGGTAGATGAAAAAGAGTTCCTTTTAACTCTCTCCCTTTCTTAGAGAGATTAAAACGATCAGGGCCTAGATGTAAAACTACTGCACAGAGACATACTCTAATCAAGCAATGGAACAGTAATTTTAAGAAACTAAAAGGCCACAAGTATATGTTACTGGACTATGTAGACCCATCTGCACCCCCAGGCTGGTGGTAATTCAGAGAATGGTGCCAACCACAAGGTTGGGTCACACATTCTGGCCCCATGTTGTATTCTTCACCCTGACCATTTTTACATGTTTTAGTACCTCATTGTCTAGCACATTTTACTTGTATAATGTTAATGATAGATAAGTTAGATAAGATAAGACTTAAGTCTAGTTTATAAATTTAAAAATAGTTTTATAAGTTTTGGAAAGTTAATAGCCCACAGCCATGTACCTAGAATTGTGGGTTTGTCATTTTGCTTTGTCATTTGTAATCTGCAATATAGTATAAAATAAAGAAGGCCACCTCATTATGTGGGGCACATCTTCATCTTGTGTGAGTGTGTCTCCTTCATCTCGCCGATGCCACCTCTCCCTCCAGAGACCCACAGCTGAGGCTGGACCTCAGCAACAGCCATCTCTGACCGGCATCATGGCTGCCCTCAGACCCCTGGTAAAGCCCAAGATTGTCAAAAAGAGGCCCAAGAAGTTCTTCTGGCATCAGTCAGACCGTTACGTCAAAATTAAGCACAATTGGTGAAAGCCCAGAGGCATGGACAACAGGGTGCAGAGCAGATTTAAGGGCCGGGTCTTGATGCCCAATATTCGTTATGGGAGCAACGAGAAGACAAAGTGCATGCTGCCCAGTGGCTTCCCCAAGCTCCTGGTCCACAACATCAAGGGCTGGAAGTGCCACCCATGCGCAACAAGTCTTACTGTACTGGGACTGCACACAATGCTTCCTCCAAGAACCACAAAGCCATCATGGAAAGAGCAGCCCAGCTGGCCATCCATCAGAGTCACCGATCCCAATGCCAGGCTGCGCAGTGAAGAAAATGAATGGACAGCTCATTTATAAGTTTTATTTGTGCTAAATAAACCGTAAAAACTCCAAAAAAAAAAAAGATTCATAGCCTTGGAAACCCTATGGGACAATTCTATTCTGCCCTCTAGGGTCTCTCTGAGTCGGAATTGACTTGACGGCAGTGAGATTGTTTTTGGGAATCTTTACGGAAGCAGACTGCTACAGCGTTCTCCTGCAGAGTGGCTGGTGGGTTCCAACCACGGACCTTTTGCTTTCACCATAGCACCACCAGAGCTCTTTTCCCTGGAGGGTCATTATGAGTCAGAATCGACTCAACAGCACCAAGTTTGGCTTGGTTTGGTTTAGATGAAGGGTAAGTTGGAATTCTTGCACTATGTTTGCAACTTCTCTATAAATTGGAAATTACTTCAATACATAAAAATGGTCAGGGTGAAGAATACAACATGGAGCCATTTAAAAAAAAAAAAAGAAACAGAATGAAAAATATTAGCCAAGGAGTTTTGAAGACAACACAGAGCTACGGTTGGTTATTCTAGCTCAGCTTACGCTTACACACTGGCCTGGGGGGATGAGAACAGTGTCTGTGATGCTGATTCTGCCTCCCGGCCACCCCATGCTTGGTAGGGCTTTCAGGGGTTAAATTTTAGGAAGACCACCAGGCCCTTCTTCTGAGGCCCCTCTGGTGGGTTCAAACCACCACTCTTTAGGGCACTTGAAAGCATTTAACAGTTTGTGCCACCCAAGGACTCCTTAGGGAGACTAGGGTCCCATATTGTAAAGGAACCAAGACAGCGAATCCAGTCTCAGGGAAAGGGTGCGTAGACTACCACCCCTGAACTGTAATTGTGCTGTCTCTTTTCCTTCAACTTTCATAAATGTGAAAAAAAGGACGTGCCTTTAAGAAAAATTAGAAAATACAGGAGACTTTAAATGATCCTCATCCCAGGTTCATTAATCTGTACGTGTATTTGTGTGTACCTTTCTGAAGAGTTGAGGTCATGCTTTGTAGACAGTGTTATCTGCCCCTGCTTTTATGGAACATTGTCATGAGTGCTCTGACCTTGTTACCAAATTTTTTGAGAGATGCAGAGAGTTGAGTTAATCATACTCCTCAGTTAATGGCACACTTTTGTTTATATTATTTATTAACAGTACTCTGTAACCTTCATTCCCGTGTCCTCGTTCTCCTGTTTGTATGTGCTCCTATCACATGGCTCACCCTGCTAACACATTACATATCTCACGCTATTTGTAATTTCCACTCAGCATGTCTATGAGCTTCGTCTAGTCTGTGGCTTCTAATTGCTGCAGATATGTAATGGAATGAATTTAAGTAGATGGGTTTTAATAACTGTATAATATACCATCAGAGGACCACAGCATGGTTTTAATGTGACTGGGCAATCTACTTCCATAGAGATACTGCCTTGGAAACCCAAGGAGGGAGTCTCTACGAGGCAAAATTGACTCCACAGCGTGAGTGAGTACTTTCCTGCAGTTGGAGAATGGGTTGATTTTGGCCAACAGTGAAGCATCGTCTTTGGCTTAGCAACGCTCACCAATGTGCACCAACCTAAGCTAACAACGTACGTCCAGGCAACGATACGTCTGCAGGGAAGCAAAGCGTTTGCTTACAGAACAAGCAGAAACTTTAGTCAGAATCTCGGCCACTGCCAACAGCAGAGACAACCAACCTCTTGCGAGAGACACAACCAGAACTCCACACCACCGCCACCAGGGGGCGCAAAACAAGACCCCTGAAGAAGCCTGGGCGATCTACTTCCGTAGAGATAGCGCCTCGGAAACCAAGGAGGGGTCGCTGAGTCGGATCCGACTCCACGGCAGTGAAGTGTTGTTGTTTTTTTTTTTTGTTGTTTTTTCTTCAAAAGATGAGCTGAGAGAGAAAAGAAAAAGCGTGTTGCTGTTCTTTTTTTTCCTTGTTCCTTTTTCCCTCCCACTTCTGGAGTCAGACCTATTTGCAGCTGAGGTATGACTAGGTCAAGTCTATGGAGTCTCTGAGCCTCCATTTCCTCAACTTGAGGCTTGTAGGGTACACGCAGCACTGACGTTTAGGACCCCACGTGAAGTACTCAAACAGAAAGTGAAGGGCTCCATGTGGAAAAAGCACCTGTTTACAAGGCTTGGTTCACAGATGCTGGGTCCTGGCACGTGCTATGACTCATATGAGGTAGATACGGCATCTTTTGTGAACTAAGACATAAAGTGGTAGCGAGAAGGGGTGTTTACGGGAGCCTAGGTATGGCAGGAGCCCTGCTGGCAGAGTAGTTAAGTGCTCGGTTGCTAACCAAGAGGCTGATGGTTCGAGACCACCACAAAAGAAAGATGTGATGGCCTGCTTCAGTCAAGATTAACCCGTTGGCATTGAGTTGATTCTTTATGGAAACAACTGGTGGGTTTGATGCCAAACTCGCCGCAGCCCAGCGCTTAGGCACCGTGCCACCAGGGCTTCCCATAGATTATCCAAAACAAACCCACTGCTGTGAAGTCAATTCCAACTCACAGCAACCCTATAGGACAGAGCAGTAGAACTGCCCCATATGGTTTCCAAGGCTGCAAATCTTTGGGGAAGCAAACTACCTCATAATTCTCCTGCAAAATGGCTGATGGTTCAAACCTCACAGATCTTTCAATTAACAGCCAAGTGCTTAACCTCTGAGCCATTTGGGCTGGCTCCTTTCCATAAAAATTGTTGTTATTTGCCATCGAGTCGGACCTGACTCATAGCAACCCCTCCTTGGGTTTCCAAGGCAGTATCACTATGGAAGTAGTTTGCCCATAAAAATTACAGCCTTGGAAACCCTATGCCGTTCTGTTCTGTCACTAGGAGTTGGAATCTACTCCACAGCAGTGGGTTAGGAAAGTGCCATGAAGTCCCCGGATGATGCCAACAGTTAAAGCACTCGGCTGCTAACCAAAAGGTTGCAGGTTCACATCCACCTAGAGGCACTTTGGAAGAACAGCCTGGCCATCTACTTCCAAAAACTCAGCCATTGAAGACCCTGTGGAGCACAGTGCTGCTCTGACACACATGGGGTCAGAAGTCAGCGTCTACTCAGTGGCAACTGTTTACTGGAGGAGCACGGCCTGCTGCCCTTGGAGCTGTCTTCTAGGATGCGGGGTGCACTCACCCCTCAGCAGCAATTTTTCAGTGGCAGGAGTGGCAAACCACTCCAGTGTCGCTGAAACCTGAAGACGGATCACAGAAAGACGACAGTGCAGCCTTCTGAATTGGGAGAAGCCACGGGAGCAGCCCCTCGCCCACCACACCATTTCCCTAGAGCTGGCAGGCATGGGCATGGGGCCTATCAGGCTAACCTTGGGCCCAGAAAGACTGATGGTGGGGGGCTCAGCACACATCAGCCCTCGCCCTATGCCAGAATCTCCCCATCGAGGCAAAAGGACTCTACAGAAAGGCTGGGTCGGGATCTGGCTAGCGAGGTGGTCCCCCAAAGGATTCCCCACAGCGGGAGGCTCTGAATGAAGTCACAGTAAGAGCCTGCCAGTGTCTAAGGCTCACTGGAGCCAAGCCACCCAGGGCCAAGAGAACCAGCTCCCAGGCTCTTTGCTGTGATGCTGGCCACTACTGGTATGGAGGCCACAGCTGGGAACGGGGCACTAGAGGGACCGCAGAATGTTCTCCCTTCTTCTGAAATTGTGTAAGACTCCAGGGCAAGAGGCAAGAGCAGCCCTGGAATGCCTGCAAATGGGCGAGGCATCTTTTATGGGATGATGGAAATGTTCCAGAGCTGGAGTGGGGTGAAATTCTATAAATTTACTAAAAATCACTGTACACTTAAGATGGATGGATTTTATGTTATGTAAATTATACTTCAACAAAGCAGTAAAAAAAAAAAAAGCCCTTGGCTGGAAAGTTTAAATGGGAAATGACTTATTTTTATATGCAAGTCAAACTAGAAATTACTAGAATGACTGACTTCTTAGGAACAGGATAATAAAATTGCCTGCTCAAATCCAGTTAAAAGTCCACTCTAAGGCTATAGCAGTCTGCATGTTTGCACAACACAGTGTGTGTTTTCGTACTCTTCATACGGAAATCACCTGCCACGGTACCAGGTACACAAGTTATCAACTGACTGTCCTTGGCAGGTGGTGCAGTGGCAGTGGGCCGAGACAGACCCACAGGAGCAGGCAGCAGGGGCTGCGCGGGCAGAACTGGGCAAGCCCCATTGCTCCAAGGCACCGAGGAAGGCTGAAAGGCTTGCAGTTCCTGGTCAGCACCATTAGGGACAGCAGGATGGCTGAGGGAGCTGTGGCAGCATCAACCGAGAGAGTCTGAGGCCCAGGAGATCAGAGTTCCCTGAATTAGTGGAGAGAAGAAAATCCGGCCATAAAGCAGGCTCTGCGGTGTGCTTCCAACCAGCTGGGATTCAACCCAGCTCTCCTTTCATGCTGAAAGCCTCTGCTGCTTCTCTGCAGTAGTTGTTAGCTGCGGTCACTCCGCCCAACTCCCAGGGACCTCAAGTCCAAGAGGCAATGTGACTGGGGTGATTCATTTTCACTGGCTGATTTTCGAAAATGGCTGCCAGGCCTTTGTCCCTACTCTTGGTCTGAAAGTTCCGCTGTATCCTGTTGAGCATCCCAGCAACACGGGAGCCCCGACTGACAGACAGCTGGTGGCTGGGAATGAGGTACACCGGCCAGGATTGAAACCCAATTCTCCCACACGGAAGGTGGGAGTTCTCCCACCGAACCACTGACGCTCTCCGTCCTGAACCAAGATCGGGGAGTGCGAACATACATTTTACTGGCAGTGCCATGAGGATTAATGGAAGTCATGTGCATAACATTCAAATTCTATTAACTACTGTAATTACACCAGAGCTCACAAGCAAGGGACCGTCTTACAGAGCACAGCCGCCACGGCATGAGTCTGCAGGAAAAACTTGAGAGGAAAAAGGGACCCACCAATCATAAAATTCAAAAATGATTCTTGGAAGCAGTACTGCACTCCCAAGACTGGCGTTTGTTCATGTATGTGGAATCAGAACTGTTTTGTCATCAATGGCCCACAGTGACCACGGGCGTCTTGCCATGGGCGAGTCTGCATTCCTCAGCCTATCAGCCTACCTGTGAAAATACGGCCCCCTGCTCCACCAGCCGCCCATCACGCTGCACGAAAACTGCATGCGTGCCACTGGGGAAGGCAGGAAGCTGTGGAGCTGCCCTACGTCAGTGGGCGGGGGTACGTCAGTGGGCGGGGGCACAGCTCCGCGGGGGTGGTGACTCACATCGGGGGCTGGCGTGCAGCCAGCCTCACACTGGTGCTTTCTCTAAGAACCGCAGAGGAGGGACGGCAAGAAACACCAGGCCGACTTCGGGTTCTACATCAGTTCCTGCTAAGTCTCTGATTAATGCTGCCGCATTTTTATCTTACTCATTATTAATGTATTCCTGAGAAAGGGGAGAATAAAACAATTCCTCAAATGACTCAGAAGGCGTTTGACTTATATATCAGGAAGGAGTGGGAGGACTGGAAAGATTTACAGTCTTTATCTATACGAGAGCAACAGGTCTAGATACACATGACTCCAGCCTTGCTGGCTGTTTCTGAAACGACCGTTTTCTGTGCATCAGTGAACCGCACACTCACCTGCCACTCTACGGGAGCAGCCAGCGGTATCTCCTCGTACGCATCAAGTTCTTTTGTAAATATAACCTTTAAAAACTCTTTTGAAGCAAATTATTCAAAAGGTTAACACATCAGGAGCAGTCTCTCCGCGCACCCTGATGTTAATTCTTTCAGAGATCATCATCCTGATGTAGAAAAAGGAATTTCATTTTTGTTTTTACTTATTTCTTTGGTAGTTTCCCCAAACTTTATTAAAAGTTAAATGACAAAAAGCATTCAAACATGGTAAAAAATGTGCTTAAGGGACAACTCCCTACCTGCATCCTCTCCACACTCCTATTATCTTACACAAGATCTCTGTTCATCTCTTACCTTTTTTTTTTTTTTTCTGGTCATTTGATGCCAATCCTGAAAACAACTAGTGTGACAAGAAAAAAGGGGTATAACTATGACTTTGAAGTCTTTATTTGAACACGTCTTAGTTGGTGCAATATTACTCTTGACGACCCTTCAGTAACAACAGACAAGCAGTGTGCATGGAAAGCCGATCACTTGAGTGACATTCTACCACAACGGCAAATTTCTATCCTGACAGAAAAATACTTAAATTAAATCTGAACTAACCTCATGATCGGATTAATTAACTTATCAGGCATCTCAGCGAGAATGCTATTATCAAAAGCCTTCCAAATCATTTCATTTTCTGATGTAGAAAGGTTAAGGAAGGAAAAAGGTGATTTTTTCAATAAGCTACACACGCACACACACACATACACACACACACCCTCAATGCAAACTATCAAAAAGAAAAAATATTCAAATTCTGAAATGAGATATATGATGAAACAGTATAGACAAAAGGTACAGTAAGAGAATCAGAAATAACTTTCCATAATTAACATGTTATGAATACAAATAACTCAATTGTACAAGGTCAAATGAAATATACATCACTTTCTATCCTTTGTGTTTGAAATTCTCCCTTCACGATGGAATCCGGTCAAGCCAGGTATTTTCCAAGCTTCCAAAGCTCAAAAGGCTGCACCCGGCTGGGAAAGCTACCAGAAAGCATCATCTGGCACTCACTGGCCGCAGGAGCTCCTTGACTACTACACCAGGGCTCTCTGCTACCATTTGATTACATGCAGAACTGAACCAGGTTCCACCCCAATAAACAATAAATATATAAAGAAGACACTGTCAGGCATCCAGTCACAAGGTCTCAAAGTCTTAAAACATAAGCATGGGTATATTTATTTCTCTCAAATGCATACAAGACAATAATTACACAGCAACAAATCTTCTGTTCAACAATGATTTGATTCACAAGCATTTGTAATTTACATAATTTCACATCAATACCCTTGTAGTTTTAAATACTGTAAGTAAAAAAGCCCCCAATAACCAATTCTTTTATTTCCTATTTATCCCTCTATACATCCAAACTTTAAAAAGTTACAAACTGAACATTATACATAACATATAAATCATGTTTAAAAACTTGAGGTTTTAAAATCACTGCTTCCTCAGAGATTCAGGAAAATCCTCACACTGACGAGTAGTCACAGGTAGGAGTGGAGCAGAGGGGGGGCAAGGAAAGAAGAGACAGACACAAGTTTGCTGTCTTAATATTTTACTAATCCTGTCAGTTAAAAACGGGGATGTCATGAGCAGTAACAGTTGAGGTGGACTATGAGGAACGGGGTCTGCCTCACAGCTGGAGACGTGCGGTTCAAGTATTTTCCTATTTGATCTCAGCTCACTGTAGCAAACCAACGCCGGAAGAGACTCATTTCCTTCCATACATTCGCTCGATGTCCGCCTGGTAGTGCGTTTTAAGCTCTTTGCGCTTCAGCTTGAAGGCATCTGTCACTAGACCAGTTTCAGGGGTCCACGGTTCAGGGCTCAGACGAATTTTCACTGGAATCTCAAACTTTTCCAGACTTGCTAAGATGATGGGGGCGGGGGGGGAATAAAAAGCAAAGGCATTAAAAATGTGCAATTAAAATTTTGAGCAAATAAACAGTTTAACTTCCTCAGTCTTTGAGTACCCATCCAAACACACAATCAAGGGTCCAGGAATCACACCTGTAATCAATCTATCCCTCAGAAATCCTACCACTAAATAATGGGTAGGAGTGAGGATTACAATGGCAAAAACTGTACACAAAAACTACATGGCCATCAAGAAGAGAATGAATTACAGAGGCACAAAATGGAATATAATTATATTATATATTTAAACATACATAATATATAATAAATATAATTAAAAATGAGTTAAATCTGTATGTGTGAGAGTGGAAAGATATTCTGCAAGACAATGTTAAAAACCAAGCCACAGCCCCTGCTGCCGAGTCAATGCTGACTCGGGACAACCCGCAGCAGAGAGCAGAGCTGCCCCGTGGGGCTTCCCAAGCTGGGCATCTGCACGGAGGCTGATGCCTCCCTCACCTTTCTCCCATGCAGTGGCTGGTGGGCTCAAACTGCTATCCTTTTGATTAGCAGTAGAAGTGCCCCCAGAGCTCCTCAATGTAAGTTTTGCTTTTTTTAAAAAAAGGCAGGTTGCAGCACAGGTCGGATAAACATATGCAGCTAGATGTGTATGCACAGGATTAGACAGATACCACCCAACCCAACTCCAGGGGCTAGGGTCAGGGAGGAAGGACAGGGACCCTTACTTTGTA
Organism: Orycteropus afer afer; assembly: GCF_000298275.1. NCBI lineage: Eukaryota > Metazoa > Chordata > Mammalia > Tubulidentata > Orycteropodidae > Orycteropus > Orycteropus afer. The sequence goes on from NW_006921589.1 coordinate 5,825,492, forward strand.
AGATATACCTATTTGCTTTCTTTAATTGTATTACAAAAAGCATGAAAGTAATAAAGTCTAGAGAGAATCCTGTCAGTGAACCAGAATTTGCATTGGAAGCTATGTGGGAACAGAGTGCTGCAAATCAACTACATCTGTGGAAAAAGATGACTGAGAAGCTTGGTATCATCAGTCAGAGCAAGGCCAGAGGCAGACTGCAGAACAGACCAGCAACTGCTCATATGCAAGTTCAAAATGAAGCTGAAGAAAATTGAAACCCTACAAGAGCCAATGTCAGACCTTGAGTATATCCCACCTGAATTTAGAGACCATTTGAAGAATAAATTTGTTGCACCAAAGATAAGAAGAGTAGCGGAATATAAGCAAAGACATCATCCATGAAGAAAGCAAAAGGTCATTAAAAAGACAGGAAAGGAAGAAAAGCCCAAAATGGATGTCAGAAGAGACTCTGAAACTTGCTCATGAAGGTAAAGGAGCTAAAGCAAATGAATATAAAAGAGCCAAACAAAAGATTTCAAAGGACAGCACAAGAAAGTGAAGTAAAATATTACAATGAAATGTACAAGGGCCTAGGATCAGAAAACCGAAAGGGAAGCACGTGCCTGACATGTCTCAGACTGAAAGAACTGAAGGGAAAGTTCAAGCCTCGAGTCGCAGCACTGAGGGCTCTACAGGCAAAAACCAAATGATGCACGAGGCATCAAGGGAAGATGGAAGGGACACACAGAATCACTGCACCAGAAAGAACTGACATTCCAGCATCTCAGGAGGTGGTATACCATCAAGGACTGGTGGTTCTGAGGAAGAAACCCACGCTACACTGAAGGTATTGGGAAACACAACCCAGAAACACAAGGATCTAAGAACTGATGAAATAGCAATTGAAATGTTTCAAGAAATGGATACAACACTGGAAGCCCACTGTTCCATGCCAGGAAATCTAGAAGACAGCGACCTGGTCAACTGACTGGAAGAGATTGCTGTTTGAGCCCATTCCAAAGAAGGTGATCAAACAGAACGTGGAAATTATTGAACCGTATCACTGATATCACACGCAAGTAACATTTTCCTAAAGATAATTCAAAAACAGTTGCAGCAGTACTTCAACAGGAAACTGCCAGAAATTCAAGCCCGACTCAGAAGAGAATGTAGTGCGAGGATTATCATCGCTGGTGCCAGATGGATCTTGGCCGAAAGCAAAGAATACCAGAAAGAAACTTACGTGTGTTTTATTGACTATGCAGCAAAGGCATCTGACTGTGTGGATCATACATAACAAATACAGGTAACACTGCAAAGAATGGGAACTCAGAACACTTCATTATGCTCATGAGGAACCTGTACATAGACCAAGAGGCTGTCATTCAAAGAAAACAAGGGGATACTGCATGGTTTAAAATCAGGAAGGATGGATGTCAGGGTTGTATCCTTTCACCATACTTATTTAATCTCTGTATTGAGCAAATAATCCAAGAGGCTGGACTATATGAAGAACAGAGTGCCAGGATTGAAGGAAGAACCACTAACAACCTGTGTATTGCAGACAACACAACCTGACTTGCTGAAAGTGAAGGTAACTTGAAGCACTTACTGAGGAAAGCTAAAAGACTACATTCTACAGTACGGGTTACACCTCAACATAAAGAAAATGAAAATCCTCAAAACTGGACCAATAAGCAACATCATGATAAACAGAGAAAGGACTGAAGTTGTCAGGGATTTCATTTTGCTTGGATCCACAGTCAACACCTATGGAAACAGCAGTCAGGAAATGAGACATCATATTGTACTGGGAAAATCTGCTGCAAAGGACCTTTTTAAAGTGTTACGAAGCAAAAATGTCACTTTGAAGATCAAGGTGTGCCTAACCCAAGCCATGTATTTTCAAACACTTCATATGCATGTGAAAGCTGGACAAAGAATAACGAAGACCAAGGAAGAGCCTTTGAATTATGGTGTTGACAAAGAATATTGAAAATACCACGGACTGCCAGAAGAATGAACAAATTTGTCCTGGATGAAGTACAGCCAGAATGCTCCTTGGAACTGAGAACGGCTAGATTTCGTCTCACTTACTTTGCTGGAGAAGGATGTCATGTTTGGTAAAGCAGATGGTCAGCAAAGACGGGGAAGACCCTCAACGAGATGGACTGACACAGTAGCTGCAATGATGGGCTCAAGCCTAACAAAGATTGTGAGGACGGCACGGGTCTGGGCAGTGTTTCGCTCTATTGTATGTAGGGTCATTACAGGAGCTGACTCGATGGCACCTAACAACAACAGTGGGATGATCTGTGTGAAATATGGAGGGATTTGAACAGCAGCGTGAGAAATATATTCTTCCATCTATTCACAGTGGGAAAATACTATTGTTTGCTACGTAGAAAATAATATAAGCTACACAGTATAACCTGGGAGCTCTGGCAGTACAGTACCTAAGGCACTTGACTGCTAACCAGAAGGCTGGCGGTTCAAACCCACCAGCCACTCCTCAGAAGGAAGGTTGAGCAATCTACTTCCATAGTGATACCGCCTTGGAAACCAAAGGAGGGGTCACTATGAGTCGAGTCTGACTCGACAGCAAATAACAACATGTAATAATAACCTTGTAACAAAACAGGTTGAATATATTTAAAAGTACTACTGCTTCTCACCTCAGTTTTTAAAATCAGTTTAACCAAGTACTCACCTGAAATAGCAGCTTCAGAAAGCACTTTAAGTACCTCATTTTCCATTTCACAACTGTTACACAATTCTTCCCAAGTTCCTTTAAGTCCTTTCTTCTGAGCTAGTTCCGTTAGTTCCTTCTGATTTGGCACAACAAATCCAATGACATAGGAATGATAACTGAAATAGTTAAAAGGTAACTCAGCTAAGGAACTGAATAGCACACCATGGTGATGAAGTGTAACTGCCTGACTGATGGACATTTAGTAAGTAACCCCAGAGAAGTGAGCCAGGACACAGAGACGCACACTCAGGTTCATCGCAGCACGACTCACCGCAGCAGAAAGACAGAAACCCCGAGGTGCCCATCAACAGATGAGTGGATAAGCAACTACAGTACATACACACAATGGGGTACTATACAACTTCAAAGAACAGCAATGGATCTGTGAAACACCTCACAATATGGATGAACCTAGAGGACATTATGCTGAGTAAAATTAGTCGATCACAAAAGGACAAATACTGGATGAGATCACACTGTAAAAAGTCAAGAAAAGGTTTTCACACAAAAAGAAATATCCTTTGATGGTTACCAAGAGTGGGAGGGAAAAGGAGGGTAAACCACGAACTAGAGGGAGGCATGTATTAACTGGGGTGAAGGGGAAGGCACGATACAGTAAAGGGGCTATCTGTTTTACAGATTTCTTGGTAAATTTAATTCTTACTATTTTAAAACATCCATGTGGTATGTTTAGTGGCTAATATTTAGTTCATGTAAAAGTCACCTTTATTGTTTGATTCGTATGTTCTAATTTTTTGGAAAGATTTCACTGCTAAAAAAAAAAAACCTCAATCTTTTAGTTCATGATACAAATTTCAACTATGCAGAACTATTATGAATAGTGCCATACACATATTTTTTAAAAGAAAATTACACAAATATTAGAAAATTCATCTTTGAAAAAAATCAGTAGTATATGGCAATGCCTTAAACAAAAATAATATCTATGTACAAACTAGAAACTATGTCAAGAAATTTGGCAGCAAATCAAAATAGCATGATTATTCATTTTTTCTTTTGCTATCATGAAAAGCTGTGCTGAGAGAATAATTCTGAGTATTCTCACTGAAAACACAGACTTTTCTGAAGGGCAGAAAAAAGGGTCCTGGAGAGAAGGGGAGGTAGAATTTGGGGTAGTATCACATAAGGAAAATCTGGTGCTCAAACTCACTAAAGAAAAGAGGAAATGGTTAATCAAAGGGCAGACGCCTCATCAATCAATGCAGCAGTTCATCTTTACCTTGGGCCGCACCCCTAAGTGTCTTTCTAAACTGATCTTCTGATACCAGACTTTATGATCCCGTAATAATTATGTCAACTGTTGTTGTCAGGTTCTTAGGCTAACCTACAAGACATCTAATCATTAAAACAGGAACTTAAGGAACTATGGACAATACTGTTATAGAAAAAATGTAATCAGAGTTCCAATCTGAAATTCCAACACATTCCCCAAAAAATGAATTTCTGGGATTTTGATCGAAACTCTCCTTCTAAGCTACTCTATGTTACCATGGCAAGGGATGCTGTGTGTTAAGCCACAGGCGGGAGATCCCAGGCCTGACCAGGGTCCTAAGCGGGCTCAAGTTAGCACAGGTGAGGAAGAACGTGGTGGGGGTGGGGGTGCTGCTGCCGCTCCTGACACCCCTTCCCCAACTGCCTTGTTAACTGTGCTTTTGTCTGGCTGGGTCTGTGATGCTTCCCTGTGTAGACAGAGGCAGCAGGAAAGAAGACAGGACTTTTTGTTTTGTTTTGTTTTGTTTCTGTTACATCCCTATCACATAGGACACGTGGTGAGGTGTAATGCAGGAAACAGGGCCACAGAGGAAGATGTAGAGGGAAGCATCACAAGGAACGAACTCAGCTAATGGCCGACGAGGAGGAGGAGGCAGTACAAAACAAGAGTTCTAGGGACGATTTACTAAAGAAGAAGGCCTGTAATCAAAACCGACCCCTAAACCACTGCCACTGAGTCAGTGCTGACCCCCCGTGACCCGACAGGGTGGACACAGACTGTCTTCCTCATCCTTCTTCCACAGGCCAACTGGTGGGCTCACACTGCTGACTTTCTGCTTAACAGCCGACTGCTTTAACCACTGCGTCACCAGAGCTTCTTAAAGAAGCCCACAGGGGAAAAAAAAACCAAACTCACTGCCACTGAGTTGATTCCAATTCTTAGCAACCCCCTTTGGGATTCTGAGGCAGTAAATATTTACAGAGGCAGTTAATATTTACAGAAGCAGATTGTAAATGATTGCCCCATCTTCCTTCCATGGAATGACTGGTGGGTTTGAACTGTCAGCCTTCTGGTTAGCAGTCAAAAGCCTTAGGCTCCATGCCACCAGAGCTTCTGAAAGAAGGCCCACCGAAAACCAAACTCACTGCCATAAGTTGATTCCGACTCATAGCAATCCCCTTTGGGTTTCCGAGGCAGTAAATCTTTATGGAAGCAGATTGCCCAGTCTGCCTTCCACAGAGTCGCTGGTGGGTTTGAACTGACAACTTTCTGGTTAGTAGTCAAATGTCTCAGGCACCACACCACCAAACTCCTTAAACAAGGCCCACAGGGGCACGAAATACCGATAACATACCACACACATCAGTATAAGCAGCGTGAACCCCACTTCCTTACCTGTTTGCATATGCACAGATATTATCTACAAGTGGGAGGTTCTTCAAAGCTGCTTCTACTTTCCCAAGAGAAACATACTCTCCTGCCTGAAGTTTCACAAGGTCCTTCTTACGATCTGTGCAAAACAAACAAAAGCAGGGAAAGGGGGACACAGGAGAACAAATAACAGTAATCATACCTTTAATACATATAAATACTGGCCATTCCCTAAGTAATTTGTTGTCAATTAAATGATAATGGTTTATAAAATTAAACATACACAATAAAAGTAGCCTCTAATTTTCATACGATCCAATACATTCTTTTGAAAGAAAAGCAACTGCTTCTGTTTAAACAGGGCTTCAGGTATGTCTGCTGAATATGCATTACCATACCAGGCAGGTGAATAAAATACTCAGGGCCACGTGAAAGCTCATGTTCTATGTGAAGAGCTGCTTGAGGCACAAACATACTTCAATAGCACTAAGGGTTAAGACTCTCCAAGGTGTGGATCCCAAAAGACATCCTGAAAGGGAGGCCTGAGCCCAAGAAGGATGAGAGATAGCCAAATGGAGCCACACTGCAAAGGCCAGAAGTATGTCAGCTTAAAATACGGAAAGTGTGAAGAAGGCAGGCAAACAGCGGGAAGGGGAGCGAGAGGTGAGCAAGGGACTCATCATGGAGGCACTCTGCACTGGGCCTCCAGGAGCCACTAAAAGGGGTTTCAGCTACAAAGCGGTCTGGTGAGATCAGTGAAGTACGCACATGTGGCAATGAGCAGGTGGGTCCAAAGGGGGCAAGCATGGCAACAGGGAAATTTACTGCAATAATCCAGGCAACGGAGGTGAAGGCCGGGCCTACAATCACAGGAAGAAGAACAGGCAGGGAAACAAAGATGACTCTGAGATGCACTTGGTACAATCAATCAGGAGGATGCGGAGGAGATATGGGGGAGCTGACGGAAGAGCCGTCTCTCTCATCTCCTCTCACTCAGGTCCCTCATTAGCATGAGGGACTGAAATGTCTGTAACTGAGAGAAGAACCCAGAAGAGAAGCAGAGGGTGGATTCTTTGCCCTCCATGGGTCACAATGCTTGAACTGCCAGGAGGTTCGCAGTCCTCTCCCCTATAGCCAGGTCACTGCACAACAGGCATACACCCTCCACAGGCAGCAAAGAATGTGACTCTCTAAGAAACCGACTCAACGGCACCTAACAACAACAAACAGTAATTAAATACACCAGTGCTGCTGAACCATTTCTGAAACCCTATAATATGGTGAAGCCCTATAAATGTTATACCCAAACCAAACCAAATCCACTGCCATCGAGTCAACTCTGACTCACAGCAACCCTACAGGACAGAATAAAACTGCCCCATAGGGTTACAAGGCTGTAAATCTTTACAGAAGCAGACTACATCATCTTTATTCCATGGAGCAACTGGTGTGTTCAAACTGCTGATCTTTTGGTTAGCAGCAGAATGCTTTAACCACTCTGCCACCAGAGTGCCTATAAATGTCACACAATCCCTATTAAAAATTGCTCTAAGATCTACTGGCTCAGGACCATAATACTGGGGGACACCAGACTCAATTGGCACAACAAAATACATAAAAGCCTTGTTCCACATCCTACATTGGTGAGTAGCAACTAGGGTCTTGAACGCTTTCAAGCAGCCCTCTAAGATGCAGCTAATGGTTTCCTAGCATCAGAAGCGAAGAAAAACACACACAAAAAAAAAGGGCATTTGGAAGCAATCAGCCCTAGGACACGATGACCCCCGAGACCAGAAGAACAACTAGATGGTGCCCAGCTACCAATGCCAACCACTCAGGAAAAAATCAAATCTGGAGATCCTGGATAGAGGGGGGGAAAAGAAAACATGGAACAAAATCCAAAAACTCAATAATGACCAGAATTACTGGTCGGATGGAGTCTAGTGAGACTCCCAATACTAGGGCCCTAGAATACATTCTGTGCCTGGAGTAAAACTCACCCCCAGGGGCTGGCTCTCAGCCCAATAGTTAACAAGATGTATACACAGACCACTCAACCCAGGATGACACACCCACACACTCTACAGTAATACATCCCTTAGAGCAATAGACCATGGCGCACCAGAGGACCAACATTCAGGTCGAGGAAATGCAAGACAAACAGGAGTGCATAAATATGAGGGGCACGGGGAAGGGTTACAGGGTAGGGAAGGGAGGAGACTGGGTTAGGGTTGGACACGGTAAATGAGGAGTGAAACTAAATGTACACGTAACATTGAACGTAAAATAAGCTTTTAAAATAAAAAATAAAAACTGCTATCACCAGGAATGATGCACAGTCCACACCAACATTACATATAGATTTAAACAGCTTCTGTGTACACACAGTATCTATTTTATAAAAACCATTTCAGAAACATTTACATTCGAACAGTATTAGCTGGCTCACCGATAATCTTTAAACAACCATCAGGGTCAAACTCTCCAATATCTCCAGTGCAGAGCCACCTCTGTCCATTTTCATCTTCAAAGAAATCAGCTTTTGTTTTTGCTTCATTTTTATAGTATCCCATTGTCACATTTTGGCCACCAATAAGAATTTCCCCCCTTGGGTGTGGTTTATCAGTATTAAAGTATCCACCTAATACACATAAAATAATTTAGAGTCAATTCAATATTTTCATCCCTCTAATACAACATGTGAAAATTTGAAGCTATTACTTTCTACAGAGGAACATCTCATTTTAATCAAATTTGAGCTGCCCAAAGGAAACAAGGCAGACACGCTGGATGGACAAAACTTACCAACAAAAAACTAAGAAAAAAATTCAATCACGTAAAAGTAAGCATAAAAAGCATTATTCCAAGAAAAAAACTTACACTAAAAAAATCCAACATCCCCCATCTATAAAAATTCACTGCTGTTGAGTTGACTTCAACTCATAGTGACCCTACAGGACAGAGCAGAACCATCCCATGGGGTTGCCATGGCTCTACTCCTTATGGAAGCAGACTGCCACATCTTTCTTCCATGGAGCAGCTGGAGGGTTTGAACCGTCGGCCTCTGAGTTAGCAGCCAAACACTTTTAACCACTGTGCCACCACCAGGACTCTTCCCCCAACTATAATGTAAACTAATTATAAAATTACAATTAAATTTTTTTTTAAGATTCTAACTGATACAAGTATTAATTCATGCATGTAAACAGCAGAGCATATCTCTGTATGAAATCAAATTCCTATGTATTTAGAAGAAGTATTCCTTACAAATAATTTCAAAAGGACTCAAAGCTAAAATGTGTTGAATAGGATCAAACGAGTTGGTTTTGTTGTTGTTGTTTGTTTTTAAAGCAATAGGCTTTTATGGATTTCAGTCAATTTCCTTCTGATATTTCTGGGTTGAAATTCTCAGGACAAAGAAAACATGTAAAAATCCCCAGAGTTTCACAGAATAAATTTTATGATTTTGCTTCTAGAAAAATAATGTGGTGACATCATTGAGCACATTTTGTTTTTTCTGTTTTTCTTAGTTGCATGTATGTAATAGAACGAAAATGTTAATTCTTTAAAACCATCTTTGAAACAAGCAAAACAGATGCATTCATGCAGAACCAGAGAAAACATCTCCATCATCCAGGATAAGAATGAGCCCCTGTGGATGGTTTTATATACTAAAAAGCAAGATAAGGAAGCAAAGCCCAATTCTAATTGTTGAGTCTAATACAACGCAAAGCGGTGCCTGAGGGTTAAATGAGAGCTCTGGCTGCGCAGAGGCCTACGGTTAAAATCAGTTATTACCTTCCTCCCAGTTCTTCAGTTTGATTTCACAGCAAACTAATGGCGCTCCCACTCTGCCGGTGTTGAAGTCCCACACTAAGACACAAGCGAGAAAGAAGTACTTGAAAGCAGTAGTTAATAAATTCCTTTGTGTTCTAAAGTACCTAGAATGATGATTTACCCCAAAGCTTAAATATCCCCAGAGAATCCTTAGAAGTAGAACCCACAAACTGGGGAAGAGGCTATGTGATTGGTATGGACAGTATGTGGTCCTCACGGAGTTTTTTGTTTTTCAATTTTATTGTGATTTGGGTGAAAGTTTACAGAGCAAATTCATCTTCCACACAGCAGTTCACATACACTTTGTCTCATGACATTGACTATAATCTCCCACAGTGCAACAGCCCCCCCCCCACTTCTTCCCCACAGTCACTTCTTCCCTGTGTCCTTCCCTCCCATGCACTCCTGCCCCTCAGCTGTCTCCCTGGCCCATAAGCAGGAGCTTTTAAAAAAAACCTGAATTAGTTATTGCCATTTAAAAAAATTTCACATGTAAATTTGGCATCACCAGCCACGACAGGCCTTCGTTTCCTGCACAGCAATGGCGCCCCACTCTGGGGGCCTGCCGGCTCCAGGTGCCTCAAGTGTTCTTCCATCGGGCCCACTTCACCCATTTACGTAGCCGTCTGGTTCGTGAGTCTGTAACTCCCATCTTAAACGGTAATGGGCACGTTGGGCTACACCTGTTCCACTTTCTTATTAGGCCTGACAGCTCTGCAGTATAGTCTTTCCCCAGGTACCACTACTTCACACAATGGCCAGGGCAGCTTCCGCCTCCACACCCGGCTTCATTCACACATAAGATCAGGGCCGAGATTAAGAGTTTTAACTCCCAAGGAAGTGGGAAAAGAACCCACGTCTATTATGAATTACTAATGCATTATTTCCCTTCCAAAGAAGATTCAAAGATCAAAAGTAAAAGGCTGGTATCTAGTACTTCTGAGACTATCTTATTTCTGAGATAAATGGAAACTGATCAATCACACATTAATCACAATTCAAATTTTTAAAATTTTTTAAACAGAGGAAAGTAAGGTTCCTCAGAAGAAAGGAACCATGTATGTATGTTCTTCTCTACAAAATACGATTTAGAAGTAGCTTACAAAAACATACAACGCGTGACTGGAAAAAGGGAAATAAAGAAAGCACACAAGAACCGCCTGGCCTAAGAACGGTACACTGACGCCCTCGAGGAGAACCGAGCAAGGGAGGGGTCAGAGGGTTAGCATCTGTCCACATCTAGAAAACACAAATTAGGAGCAGCAGCACTTTCTCCAGTCCTGGCAAGCAAACTTTCTCCCATAAAAAGGGCACGTGATGCGGTGACAGATCATCTACTGAACCTCTATCACCACGATCAATTCAGTAATTGTGTCTTCTGGATCTGAATCTAGTTTCCTCCTACACTGACACAGACTCCTCCCTCCCATGAACCTTCCCAAATTTAAACCTTAACACACATACCAAGTAAACATGTATGTTTTTCTACATAAAAAGAAATTCAGTAACTAATATGAAAAAAAAAGTATACAATATAGCCAATGTGTTACTAAAACTTCCTTTCCAGACTGCTAGTCATTTTTAATACCACATAACACAGTTTAGCAAGAAAAATTCCTCTACATGAATCAATATGGCCAATGATAATAGATGCACCTAACCAAAACAAACCAAACTCACTGCCATTGAGTCGGATCCGACTCACAGCAACCCCTCCTTGGGTTTCCAAGGCAATATCACTATGGAAGTAGATCGCCCAATCTTCCTTCCGAGGAGTGGCTAGTGGGTTTGAACCTCCAGCCTTCTGGTTAGCAGTCAAATGCCACCATGGATGTACCTAATACATTCTAAAATTGATGCTGATAAGCCTAGTACCTAAAATTTACCATAAATATGGCGTGCAAACACCTTAGCTACTCTTCTTCTGTGTATTAGAGACTAACCCCTACAAAAAGTACCCGGAGTTGCAGCCCAGACTCTGCCAGACATGCTGTTTGGGGGCAACACTAACCTTCCGTAATCGTTCCAGCCCCAGCAGACTCGGTGAGGCCGTACCCTTGCCCCACAGAACAGCAAAAGCAGATGTTCATGAATCGCTGTGTGGTTGCAGAAAGTGGAGCACCTCCACACAAGAGAAGCCGAATATTCCCACCTATCAAGCTTCGTACTTTCCGGAACACAAACCTAAAAATATAAATCAAAATTCTGAATAGAATTTTCATAATCATTTAGAATTAATCCTCCAATTTTGATATATGAGATTTTGAAATTAAGTGACTAATCCAAGGTCTAGAGCCAATTCAGGATTGTCTTAACTCACTACTTAAATCTGAAAAGTTAACGGTTCAACCAGGTGAAAAAGATGTGCTTTCCCATATGAACTTTTCCAGTACATACACCCAGTGACTATCACTCTGCCACAGACAGAAACTCAGTTATGATCCATGCCCTATAACATGCATGAATCCTGACAACACTATGTGAAGTGAAGTCAGTCAGACACAAAAAGACAAATAATGTATGATCCCCTAAGAGGGAATGTCCAGAAAAGGCGAATAGTTTATTAGTAGTTATTACAGGCTGGGGTCCTGGTAAGAGGTACTAAATTTCTCTGGAGTGATGAGAAACTTTCGGAAATAGATAATGGTGATGGCTGTACAACGTGGTGAATATAATTTATGTCACTGAATTATGCATCTCAAAATGGTTAAAATGACGAAAGTTTTGTTATGTATTTTACCAAAACAATTTAAAAAAGAAAGAAAAAACTTTTCAAGCAATATTTGAACTCAAAGTTTTTGGGTTTAATTTTTGTTAGTAATGGAGAAGGCTTGCTACGGCCAGAATAATTAACTTCATTCCCTCTCCCTCTCTCCCTCTCTCTCTCTCTCTCTCTCCCTCTCTCTCTCTCTCTCTCTCTCTCTCTCTCTCTCTCACACACACTGCTGTTTGTAGGTGCCACAGAATCCAACCAATGTCCACCCCATGTAGAACAGAACAAACCCTCCCCGTCCTGCATGATCTTCACAACCCTTCCTATGCTTGAGCCTCTCTGCTGCAGCCACCGTGTCCATCCATTCGGTTCAGGGTGTCCCCCTTTTCCTCTGACCCTCTAGTTTACCAAGCATGATATCCTTCTCCAGGGAATGGGCCCTTCTGACAACATGACCAAAGCAGGGGAGATGAAGTATATAATTACACAATATATATTAATATTAAATAATCCTATTATTTCTTTATAAAGTTTACTGCATGGTTTAAAATCACGAAGGGAGGGCATCAGGGTTGTGTCCTCTCACCATACTTATTCAATCCGTATGCTGAGGAAATAATCTGAGAAGCTGGTCTATATGAAGAAGAATGTGGCATCAGGATTGGAGGAAGACCATTAACAACCATGATATGCAGATAACACAACCTTGCTTGCTGAAAGTGAAGATGACTTGAAGCACTTACTGATGAAGATTAAAGACTACAATATGCAGTATGGATTACACCTCAACATAAAGAAAACAAAAATCCTCACAACTGAATCAATAAGCAGCATCACAATAAACGGGGAAAAGATTGAAGTAATCAAAAATTTCCTATTACTTGGTTCCACAATCAACACCAATGGAAGCAGCAGTCAAGAAATTAGATGACATATTGCACTGGGCAAATCTGCTGCAAAAGACCTCTTTCAAGTGCTGAAGAGCAAAGATGTCTCTGAAGACTAAGGTGTGTCCAACTCAAGCCATGGTGTTTTCAATCACCTTATATGCATGTGAAAGCTGCACAATGAATAAGGAAGACTGAAGAAGAGTTGGATGCTTTTGAGGGTGTTGGCGAAGAATACTGAAAGTACCATGGCCTGCCAGAAGAACTAACAAATCTGTCCTGGAAGAAGTGCAGCAGGAATGCTCCTTGGAAGTGAGAATGGCCAGACTTCAACTAACCTACTATGGCCATGTTGTCAGAAGGGACCATTCCCTGGAGGATATGATGCTTGGTAAAGTGGAGGGTCAGCGAAAAAGGGGAAGGCCCTCGAAGAGATGGATTGACACAGTGGCTGCAACGATGGGCTCAGGTATAGCAAGGATTGTGAGGCTGGTGCAGGACCAGGCAGTGTTTCACTCTGTTGTACACAGGGTCGCTATGAGTCAGAGCTGACTTGATGGCACCTGACAAAAACAACAAAGTTTAACACTAATTTTCTGCTTTAGCATAATTAGGAATGTGTATGTATTTGCATATAGCAATTTGGTTCCTTTTAAAATTTCATTAATTCCAGTTGTCTATCATCTGAAAAATCTGGCAAATTAGCTATGAGCAATCAGGAAAATAAACCAACAATCCCAACATCTAATTGATGTTTGTTTCTGAAAATCCAGTAATAAGAAAATACTGCTTATTATCTTGATCAAAAAAGGAGAAAGAAGTTTTTTTCAAATCTTAAAATAACTTTCAAAAATGTGAAAAGTGGCATTAATTCATTCATTCATTGTGCTTTAGGTGAAAGTTTAAAGAGCAAATTAGTTTCCTGTTCGATAGTTTGTACAGACAACGTCCCATGACAATGGATGCAGTCCCCGCCCCATGTCAGCACTCTCCCATTTCCACCCTGGGTTCCCCGTTTCCTTTCGTCTGAATTTTCTACCTCTGCCCCCCTTCTCATCTTTGCTTTTGGGCAAATACTGTCCTTTTGATCTCATAGAATTGATTGTTCTAAGGGACACATTCCTCTTCAGTGCTACTGCTTATTTTACAGGCCTATTACTTGGTTAAAAGGTAGTCTTCTGGGCATGGCTTCAGTTTCGGGTCAGAAGGATGTCACAGGGCCACAGTCTCAGGGGCTCCTCCAGTCTGTCTGAATCTTGGCTTTTCTGGGTATGTCCATTTGATTTTCAGTTTTACATTTTTCTCCCACACCTCCTGGGACTCTCTGTTATGATCCCAGCCAGAGCAGTCAGGCACCATCTAGTTGTGGTCTCAGGTCGTGCAGGCTGTGGTCATACAGTCCACTAGCCCTTAGGAATAATTACTCCCTTAAGTCTTTGGTTTTCTTCAAGCTCCTTTGCTCCGGAAGGGAAGAGATCAATAATTTTATCTCAGATGGCAGTTTGTAAGCTTTTAAGATCCCAAGTGCTACTCACCAAAGCAGTATGCAGAGCAGTATCTTTGTGAATTATGTGGTGCCAGCTGACGCAGATGTCCCAAGTTTCTGCTCCTTCAACTCTGAGTCCAGGAACTTTGTCCCACAAGGTGCTTGGTTATGCCCAAGAAGTTTCCATGACTGTGCCCTTTGTGTGTTCTATTGTCTATGTTAATATACATGCAGCGCTACAATTATGTGTGTACAAATATCCACAGCCAAACCTGTATCTGCAGGTGGGTGTGCTCCCTTCCACCCTCCCACACCACTTTAGCACACCTCTGTAGCCATTTGGGAATCACTGTTTGTTAACACTACTGCTGCAGGACTGCCTATGTTAAGTCATTACCCTAGCTGTCCTTCATTCCCATGTTCCTGTCAGTGCCCTCCTTTGCCTCAGTCATGCTGTGCTGACTCCCCTATACTGTGTATTGTCTTTCCCTTCACCACTATTAACATGTGCCTTCTATCTAATTGGTCATTTTCCTGCCTTCCCACTCCTATCCCTGGGTAATCATTTAAGAATTTTTTTTGTGTACATGTGTAAACTTTTTCTTTCTTATTAATAATAAAGGTTGCATGCATTTGTCCTTTTGTGAATGACTTATTTCACACAGCATAATGTCCTCCAAATTCACCCATGTTGTAAAATATTCACAGATTTGTCATTATTCTTTATCATTGCCTAGAATTACATTATGTGTATGTACCTCAGTTTGTTTATCCCTTCATCCATGGATGGGCACTTAGGTTGTTTCCATCTTTTTGCTATTGTGAAAAATGCTGCAATGAACATGGCTGTGGATATATCTACCCATGTCACAACTCTTACTTCTTTAGGGTATTTACCTAGAAGTGCTATTGCTGGATCATATGGTATTTCTACCTATAAGTTAAAAATGCAGCATCAGCAAACTTTCTAAGGCAGATGATGTATCTCGGCTAGAGAGATAACTAAAAATAAGCCAGGGAAAAACTTACGAAATTCTGAATAATGCGAAGTATCAGTATTTGCTTTAAAAAATGTGTATCATAAACTTTCTCATTTCTAAACTATTTTATAAAAAAAAAATACTAAATCTACTTAATCTGTCAGCATTACAAAAATAACAAGTCTGGGGTAAAACTGGTTAAAATTTAAATGCAAACAATTTATCACATTTGGTTGCCATTTTATGTTCACACTGAAATAAATTTAAAAGCAAAGTAAAATGATTTCTCCAAGTAATTAAAATCATGTAAGTGTTCACAGAAAATACAGGCACACTATTAAATGCTGCAAAATCATAAGTGAAACATTTTTTTCAAATAACACCGATTTTTAAAACACTGCCCATATTCTTATGCAAGACGGATTTTTAAGGAGTCCTTTTAACTTTTTAAAATAAATTTCTTTCTTGTAACTACTTCACCTACGAGGCCACCAACAAGAGAAACAGAGAGACCTATTCCTACCTGTCACACAGTGGTGTACTGTGCCCTTTTGAAATCTGTTCCATTTTGTAATTATAGGCCAGAATAAACAGATTGCGTTGAAAACTACTCATTTCATTCACTTTATTCATGACATTTTTGTAGATCCGATCCATGATTTCCTAGATATGTAAACGTGTGTTAATTAATGACAATCTCTGCTGCCTTTCATATCTCATCTGATTTGTATTTCTATCATTATTAAGACTTTTCTTAAATAAAGATCTATTCTATCAAGATAAATTTTTTTAAAATAAAGCCACAATTAGTTTAGATAAGAACTCTATAAACACAAATTGTTTTGATAGCAAAAGTAATATATCTAGATAAAAATATTAAGAAATAACAGAAACAAAGGCCATAGGGAAGCAATAGACCATTATGATTTCTTACAATACTCTGCTCCTTTCTTATTTATTCTGAACACTAAATAAATGAACAACTATCTAAGATGGTTTTCAAAATCTCACTACTTTATCTTATAAACATACAGGCTGACCACATTCTTTGCTCACAGAAAGACCATGGGATTTGTGTTTTAATGCTATACCCAGGAAATTCTCTTGTCTGCATTACATTTTGCTTGCTAGGTTTACTGTAATCAAGTAGACTTTAAGGACTAGAAATATTTTTTCCCTCTATGTTAAATGACATGCAATTTTTAAGTGAACTAAAGATCTGAAGTAGGATATTCCCTAACAAACTCTAATTATACCTACAGAAACTCCAAAGCTGCTGACTGAACACTTACCTCTGGCTCTGGAATAACTATGTAATTATGCTTAAACATGAGCACTCACGTATCTGATAATAAAAGAATCCCCAATACTTTTCAAGCAAAATCAGGAAGCCCTATGACTGTAAAGCCACACTGGAGAAGCCAGGAAACCGTTGCTCTCACTCCTCCTGTTCCCCATCTCCCCAAGCTGGGTTAGGACGTGCAGCCCTTCTCAGGCAATTCAAAGTTGTACCAGATTCTTTGCCACTTTTGTTGGTGTCTAGGCCAGGTTTCTACTCATTGGCAAACAGATCACATGAAAATGATTTTAACAAGCTATTTAGGGAAAGGAGTGGATAGTACACATGAACACTGAAACTAAACTGAATGTTCAATAAGATAAAAAAATAAAGTTAAATCAAAATCAAATAAATCCTGTACGGCTTAAGGCAACAGAGAGAATCAATAAGGAATAAATCCTACAAAAATACCTCAACTACCTGACACTTTCCACTAGCATTAATGTTCTATAGTAAATGAGACTTCTCTAATACTCCAGTAACAGTCATTCTTACCGGGACAGCTGCCATGAGTGTTGGTTTCAACACAGATGTATCCCCTTTGCTTCCTTTTTTTATTTTTGATGACTATATAAAGAGACAGAAAAAGATCCACACGTGATCATTATTTTTTAAATTCAATGAAATTCTTAGATCAAAGAGCATAGTATAAATTCATCATTTTATTTGTATTTGAATAAGTACAAAAATGGCATGCTTATTTTAAAATGAGCAACTGCCACTCTTACAATACACTGTCATGCTGGCAGGAAAAAAAAGGAGAACAACAACAGTTGCTGTGCACCTCAAGCCACAGACAGTTCACTCACCTGATCAGCTAATGTCTGTGGTGAAGAGTAGCCAATGCAGCATCCGTGGGACAGACAGACAAGCTCGGCACTTAATTCGAGAACGTGGGCCAGAGGCAAGTACCCAACGTAAACATCTTCCTCTCTAAGAACAGGGAGACGTGAGAAGCTGCCGCAAGCAAGAGTAACTGCAACCAAAGACCAAGTGCCACGCCTTCCTCTCCGGGAGCTGTTGCTGGATTCAAGCCACCCCCCCTTCCGTGAGCCACAAGTGTCAACCCCTATGCCACCTGGGCTCCTCTCAGGCCAGAAAGGACAGGGCAAAATATGAAGCATTCCTCTGAAGGACAGACAAAATCATCCACAGAGGAAATGGTCCTCAAAGCCAGCGGGCTACTAACCAAAGGAGTCCAACAGTCCCAACTGTCTGCCCAGAATTTCACAGAGGAAATCCCTGTACTTAGAGTTGGGTTAAATTATAGATAATAAACTATCTTAAAAGAAATTACCTTTAAAAGAAAATGTGTATATACATGCACATATTTGAACAACCTGCCCCACCCTCAAAATGTATGAGGCAACTGAGGCAAACCTGCAGGAAACAGCTACTCATCATTATTTCTGAAAGTCACACATAAGCAGAAATTTCTCTATGCCCAAATTTAACCCACACTACCCCATCCTAAAAAAACAGAATGTATAATTTCTGTGCATAAGGGAGTCAAAATACTCCAATCCACTGCACCAGATGAGACCAGTCACCAGGCACTGATTCCATTTCAGAGAAAGTTTCCTTCACAGTCCTTCCCACTCAACTCCTATATGGCTTCCTCCATCACTCTCATAGCCACCTGAATATGCCCACCCGTGCTACTGCTGGAGTTTGTCTTTAAAAATATTAAAGACTGTAAATACAGAAGTTCAGGAAGCACTTAGTGGATACAGTATTTACTCACCTAAAAGGTAACACAGTTAGATATAAAAATAACTACAGGGGCACTACCACCAACTGATCTCAGTAATTTAAAGAATTTCCAATTACAGTCACTTAAAATTTGCATTTTCAAAATAAAAAGTAAATTTTAACAATGATATCTTTAATCAACAGTTTTAAATCTCATAACTAGTTTGTGCTTAATTTTAATGTCTTTTTTTTTTTTTTTAATGAAATGACTACCATAAGCAGACTTTGAGGAGTAATTTAACTATAGACTACAAAATTAACACAATGATAACACAACAACAGAGATAAACACTGGTTTACTATGACGTACCCCAGTCCTGGAATCCGCTCTGCCATCCCAGTTATACCAGCAATGATGTTACTGTGGGAGATCATGACCCCCTTTGGAAGGCCAGTGGATCCACTTGTGTACATGATCACTGCAACATCCGAGGGTAGTGGCTGGCTGTGAGGTTTGTTCTCTATATTGAAAAACACACACACACATACACTTCTGAGAAATTCAGCCACAACACTGATTTGTTTAGTTACCTGTTAATTCAATTCAACAAATATTAATTGTAGTCATACCAAACCAGAAAACCAAACCCAATACCACTGCATCAATTCCGACTCATAGCGACCCTATAGCAGAGTTTAACTGCCCCGTAAGATTTTTCTTTAATCTTCACAGAAGCCAACTGCCACATCTTTCTCCCATGAAGTGGCTAGCAGGTTCAAACAGCTGATCTTTTGTTTCATAGCTGAGTGCTTAACCAATGCGCCACTAGGGCTCCTTTTGTAGTCATGTTGGGATCAAAAACCAGATCAAGAAGACTGAACATTGTGAAAATGTCAGTTCTACCCAAAGCAATCTATACATTCAATGCAATCCCAATCCAGATCCCATCAACATTCTTTAGGG
>NW_006921589.1:5845770-5847513 GCF_000298275.1 Orycteropus afer afer
AAAGTGAATTTACTTTGTAAATCTTCACCCAAATCCTAATAATTAAAAAAAAAAAAAAAAAACAGATCAAGCCCCCACACATAGGGAACATTCTATAGGCAGAGACAAACAGATGAATCTCTAACGTAGTAAGAGCTATGAAGAAAAACAAAGAATAGGGTGGAAAAAGATAGTGGATGCTATTTAGATGAGAGGAGATGAAATAGTAGCTGGGGCCAAATCTTGTAGGGCCTCCCAGGCCATGTTTATAGTTATCAGGTCTCACTCCGGGCTGGAAACTAATGCCATTTTATACAGGGGTGCCCCATCATCTATGACAAAGATCACTTTGGCTTGTGTGGCTACTTTAGAAAGGGAAGAAAAGAAGTAGGGAGACAAAAGGTCACTCCAGTAATTCAACAAAGAAGTAAAATGGTGGCATGGACTCAAGTGCCTAGAAACATTTTCTCTACTCCACAATGGTACAATTAATTGATCATACTCAGAGTCCTGGGTTAAAAGAGGCAATGAGAGAGGCACTGCCTAAGGACAGTAGACAATATGCACAACACTGGCACAGCAGAAAGACAAAGGGAAGTGGGTCATCAACGATGCAAAAGGGAAGTGGGTCATCAAGGGCATGGCTAATCTGTCTAAACTAATTTGTTGGAACCAGTCTACATACGGACTTTTTATGGAAAAAAAATTTAGTATATTCCCAAGCCATTAGCCCCTCCCTTCCACTACCCAGAGGTATTTATCAAAACGGTTTCCAACCAGGGCACCCTGCTCCACCACTGCCACTTCTTGGAAACTGCTCTCACTCAAGTGACTTTGGTCAAGTCTGATGGCTCTTCTGCAGTCCCTGTCACCTGACTCCTCCTGGGCACTGGTCCTACCCTCAGAGGTGCTCCTTTCCCTCGGCTGCCACAAACCACACACTGTTTTCCCCCTGCCCCAGAGGCTTCTGAGGCTTGCCCCATTCTCTGTGGGTGATCTCACCAACTCCCATAGCTATAATTCAAACCTAAATGCTTCTACCTTCTAAATCGCTTAACTGGAAACTTAACTTCAGAGTATTAGACTTGCCTTTGAGCGGAGAGTAGCAAAAGCAAATGGAAGAAATGACAAGATAAAAGAGCTTAACAGAAGATTTCAAAGAGCAACTCAAGCAGACAAAGCCAGTTACTTTAATGAAATGTGCAAAGACCTGTAGTTAGAGAACCAGAAGGGAAGAACATGCTCAGTATTTCTCAAGCTGAAAGAATTGAAGAAAAAATTTAAGCCTCGAGTTGCAATATTGAGAGATTCTATGGGCAAAATATTGAATGATGCAGGAAACATCAAAAGAAGATGGAAGGAATACACAGAGTCACTGTACCAAAAAGAACTGGTCGATCTTCATCCACTTCAAGAAGTGGCATATGATCTAGAACCAATGGTACTGAAAGAGGAAGTCGAAGCTGCACTGAAGGAATTGCCAGAGAACAAGGCTCCAGGAATTGACAAATACCCACTGAGATATTTCAACAAACAGATGCCCCGTTGGAGGCACTCACTTGGTTATGCCAAGACATTTGGAAGACAGCTTCCTGGACAACTGACTGGAAGAGATCCATATTTGTACCCATTCCAAAGAAAGGTGATCCCACAGAATGTGGAAATTACCGAACAATATCATTAATATCACATGCAAGTAAAATCTTACCGAAGATAATTAAAAAATGGTTATAGCAGTACATTGACAGGGAACTTCTAGAAATG
>NW_006921589.1:5847906-5852895 GCF_000298275.1 Orycteropus afer afer
AGAAGCTGGACTATATGAAGAAAATGTGGCATCAGTATTGGAGGAAGAATCGTTAACAACTTGAGATACACAGACAATACAACTTTGCTTGCTGAAAGTGAGGATGACTTGAGGCACTTACTGATGAAGGTTGAAGAATACAGTCTGCAGTATGGATGACATCTCAATATAAAGAAAACAAAAATCTTCACAACTAGACCAATAAGCAGCATCACGATAAATGGAGAAAAGATTGAGGTTGTCAAAGAATTCACATTGCTTGGTTCTACAATCGACGCCAACGGAAGCAGCAGTCAGGACATTAGACAACGTGACATGTAGCACTGGGCACGCTGGCCATGAAGGAACTCTTTCAAGTGCTGAGGAGCAAGGATGTCTCCCTGACAACTAAGGTGCACCTGACACAAGACTCGTACACATGTGAGAGCTGGACAATGAATAAGGAAAACCGAAGAAGAGTTGATGCTTTTGAATTGTGGTGCTGGCGAAGAATGCTGAAAGTACCATGGACTGCTAAAGAACTAACAGATCTGTCCTGGAGGAAGTGCAGCCGAGATGCTCCTCTGAAGTGAGAATGGCCAGACTTTATCTCACCTACTTTGGTCATGTTGTCAGAAGGGACCGTTTCCTAGAAAAGGATGTCATGCTTGGTAAGATGGAGGGTTGACGAAAGAAGGGAAGGCCTTCAACGAGATGGACTGACACGGTAGCTGCAACAATGGGCTCAAGTATAGCAGGGATCATGGAGGTGGCGCAGGATCGGGCGATATTTCATTCTGCTGTGCATGGGGTCGCTATGAGTCAGAAACGACTCAACGGCTCCTAACAACAACATACCCCTGCCATTGGGCATCCCACTTGATAGTCCCACCAACACCTAAAATTCAACATGCCCAAAATGAAATGTCTGTGTAAGCCCCACCACAAAGAGAATCTAGTCATCTTCCTGTTTATCCTTGATGAGTGAACACTTACATCCAATTAACCACAACATTTCCAACTAGAAGGGATTACTGTCCCATGTCCCAGCCGCTATCATGATATCCCTAAACACTTATCTGAGAGGAAGAACTTCTGGAGTCGGCACGCCTAGGTGTGCTAGTTGGAGGATTAAAACCTTCCCCTCTGGAAAGAGCAGAGTTGGAGCAGGGAGCCAAGGTGACTGGCTTAGCCACTGCAGCTATAAGTTAACACACTTACAGCTTAATTCACACAGGACCAGTTTATCGACATTACTCATAAAGTGAACTTTGAACCATACAAACCTATCAGAAAAGGAAATGGCAAAACCGAGTAACATAAAAGGTATTTTAAATTAATTTCAAATTAGCATTATTTTTGGAACATCAATAAACTAATGATTCTATCTTCTCCTAAAACTTTTCTTTAATGGCGAAATCAAAAGGACACCTAGAGTGACCTCATTTTGTAAATTGCCACATTAGAAACCTGACTTCCCACTGAGCGGGCTTCCGGATCAAACACGCGCAATAACTCTGGAGAGCACGGTCAGGACGCGGCAGAGCACGTGAGGAGAAGAAAACGAAGCTGTACCGACGGCCGCCTTGGCCCCGAGAGCCTGCACTGCAGCCATGGTGTGCACAATGACGCCCTTGGGGAACTCCGACCAGGATGGGGGCTTGCCATCGACGGTAATGATGTGCCGCAGGCGTGGGACTAAAGAAACAATGTCCTGGGGAGACACAAGCAGTCGTCACGGTCCAGAACATGAGAAAAGCAGTTTGCCATAATTAGTGAATTAGTAATTTGTCTCAAGAAAAGCAAGCGGAAAGGATGCACTGGCGTAAACATCACTTTCTCTGATGAAAAAACACTGGCCTGGAATTGACCCTTCTGTTTTCCAGCAGCAGATCTACCATGTGTACCCTTGTTCTTTGGTAAAATCCTAATCAACGAAATTACATCTTTGTACATTGAGCAGGTAAAGACAGGCTGCCTGGACTGCATTATCGTTGCCATGTGCTGTCAATTCATAGCAACCCGGGTGACAGAGAACTGCCCCATAAAGGTTTTCTAGGGTGCAGTCTGAGGGCAGCCAAAAGTCCCTCCATGATTTCAAGAGAGTTGTCTAGAGACTAAAGAAACTCCTTTCTCCCTTTAAAACTTCTGAAAACTCGTAGCTACTTAATGCTTCAAAAAAATAAATTACTAGTTTAAAAATAACCCCTCAAAATTACATTATTTTTTGGAAGAAGACAAGAAATTAGATAAGCATGAAAAGGGAAGAAAATGTCATAACTGCTTCTACTTAGATACAGACACATTAAAATTTAACATGTAATTCTCTCGATGCTGTAACTTGGTATATATGAAATCTAATTTTTCATTTAAAAAAGAAAACTTATGATATTTGTAACAGCTTACAAAGACATTAAGGATTTAAAAGATCATATAAGAACAAAAAGTATCAATAGTAGGATTCATAACACTGAAAATTCTACACTATCAGACACAGTGAAAAAGTAGCTACTACTTACCTTCAATTTTGTTTGCAAGAGTTCTTTACTAGTAATGATGTTGGTAACTTCTGTTTCATTTAATCCATGGACAATTGCTGGACCTCCCAGAGTAGCATATAAGGTAACAACTAAGGGAAAAAAGAGGTAAAGTAAGATATCAAACACTTCATGGAGCTGCCAAGTGTAAATAAGTACCCAATAAAAGGAAACGTGAATGACAGGAGAGAATAACCCATTGCCGTGGAGTTGATTCTGACTCAGAGCAACCCTGCAGCACAGAAGAAAACTACCCCACAGGATTTCCAAGGCTGCCAGTCTTTACAGAAGCAGTTTGCCTCATCTTCCTCCCTCAGAGTGGCTGGCTGAGTCTGACCTTTTGGTTAGCAGCCAAATGCCTTAACCACAGTGCCAGCTCTAATGGAGCATACTGATCCCTAAATTGCAAAATCCATTCTCAATAAAAACAGTAGTAGGTTCCTCTTTTTTTTAACTATTATATATTAATTAACATTATACTTACTCACACTCTTCCACTATCCCTCCAAATTTCTGACATTTAAAAACAAGATTTTTAAGGTTTGATTTTGTTTCAATTACAGATGTTAACCTATGACTATCATACTCAGGAGCAATTATAACAGATTTCTAAAATGTCTAAATCTTAATTATTGATGACTTGGTATTAAGTACATCAGTCTTATACCAGTAAGATGCTACATTGGATGTAATAGTTGAGGTGTTGTGTTGAGAAGATAGCATGAACAAACAGAGACACAGATAACTCTGTGGAAGAAAATCTAAAGAAAACATTCTTGGAAATGCTGAAATTATAGAGTAATGTTAACAATGACATGTATTTTTATTTGCTTTCTACCTTACTCCAAAAAAACAGTATGAGTTTGAAAAAGATAACTCTTTTTAAAGCTTTTCAAAAGTAATATAATATAAACCAAACCTATGATAACAAAGGGTATGCCTGTTTAAAGGAAAAAATGGTTGGGCATTTACAACAAGATAGCTGGTAAAAGGATCTTTTATAGTTTATCTGAAGAGTGAGACAATGTCCACATTCAACATCATCACATTCTGGCACCTGAGACCAAGGATTCAGCTTCCAGGACCTTCTCACAAAATGAACCACTTGATCACCATTCAAGTAAGTACAATACAAAGCTCTTTGTTTAATCAGGCACCTTGCATTTCATTAGGTTTGAATATGAGTGTGTTTTAGAGGTCAAACATTAGCAGTGACAGAAGTGGCATAAAAAATGACAGTAACTTGAAAAGGAGATTCCTGGCAGACATGTGAGAGCGATGAGCTGAAGGGGCAGTCTGGTGCAAGGGCGATGCAGGTTTCTCCCTAGCCCCTAGAACCAGAAAGACCTCCATTAAGAGATTCATGATCCCACTCACATTTCTCGATTTGTTCCACAAATGGTTTCTTCTTCAAAATGGACCAAAAAATCCAAGTTATAAAAGCCCTCCACTGATTAGATACAAGGTAAAGACAAAATACCTACTAACATCAGAATTTTAATCTCTTTAGAGTGATAAAGTTAGTATCCTCTCTCCCATGGTGACTTATGTACTCTTGCAGAAGATAAGAAAGCCTACATACGCTGAAAATTATACATGAAACACGCTTGTGCAGCAATCATCCACTCAGCCCTGGTCTCACAGAAGATAGCGATGGTGGTCTTTGGTTTCTGACCCAACATCTGTAAGCCACTTCCAAAATTAAAGGCCCGCACAAAGACATCTTCATAGGAGAGCCAATTATAGTGTCCGAGAATAACCTGATGAAACAAACAAAAATACAAATAGCTTTGATTATAACAAAAATATTAATTTACCGAAGAAACCTGGGTGTGTTCCAAATTTTATGACAAGCCAGAAAGTTCTATTTGCATATAATGAAACTTTTTTTTTCTAATGAAAAACTAAAAACTGAATTTCAAATGAAAAAAATCTATTAAAAAAAAAAAATCAGCAATTCAACTGGTAAACCATGCAATCCTCAGCCTATACAACTATGAGACCAGAAGAATTAGATGGTGCCCGGCTACCACAGTCAACCACTCAGAGGGGGATCTATGTAGGAGACCTTGGTTAGAGTGGGAGAACAATATGGAATAAAACTCAAAATCATTTGGGGAAAAAAAAAGGGGGGGACCAGGTTTGCTGGTCTGATAGAGCCTGGTGAACCACTGAGACTATGGCCCCTAGCTGCCCTTCAGGTCTGGAATTGAACCCACTCCTGTGGCTTCCAGTCAAACAAAAGACAGGCATATGAGTTGAACATTTACCTAAGGTTGATACACTCCTTGGAGAGAACAATCATGGGAGACAGCTCAGGGGGCAGGAGTGCATGGAGGGATGGACACAGGAAAGAGGTAACTATCAGGAGGAAGTGGGAGGGGAGCTGTTGCACTGGGGTAAATTGTAGTCAATGTCATGAGACAAAGTGTATGTGAACTGCTGTATGGAAAGTGAATTTGCTCTGTAAACT
>NW_006921589.1:5852995-5860549 GCF_000298275.1 Orycteropus afer afer
AAAAAAAAAAAAGAGAAGCAAAAAAAAAAAGTATAGAGGTGGTCCTCCCAGAAGAACTAGATGGTGCCCGGCTACCACTGTTAACCACTGGGAGAGCCTGGATAGAGTGGGAGAACAATGTGGAACAAAGCTCAAAAATCATAAAAAAAAAAGCGTTGCTGGTCTGATAGAGCCTGGTGAGCCCCCTCAGATTATGGCCCCTAGCTGCCCTTCAGGTCTGGAACTGAACTCACTCCTGTGGCTTCCAGTGAGATAACAGACAGGCACATAGACTGAACATTTCATCAGATAGATACACTATTTGGAACAATCAATCATGGGAGAACAGAAGGCCAGGGTTTGCACAGGGAGACAGCCTGGGGGGTGGGAGTACATGGGGAGGGAAGGACACAGCGAAGAGGTTAACTACTGGGAGGAAGTAGGAAGAGAGCTGTTATATCGTGGGGAATTGTAGTCAATGTCATGAGACAAAATGTGCATAAACTGCCATATGGAAAATGAATTTGCTCTATAAACTTTCACCCAAATCACAATTTAAAAAAAAAATTTTAATGTAAAAAGAAAAAGAAATCAACTGTTTTGTGACAGGTTCCATGACAACTCAAATCTTGTATTTTAAATTTTTTGTGGGAAGGGCTTGCTTTTCATTTTGTCTTTAAAAAAAAAAAAAAAAAAAATTCAGGATTTGATGGAAAGGTCAACTTCTTGGCCAAATGTTGTTGTTGGTGGTGTTATGTGCTGTTGAGTTGGACCTGCTCATAGCGACGACTCCTTGGGTTTCCAAGGCAGTATCGCTATGAAAGTACATTACCCAGTCTTCCTTCCAAGGAGTGGCTGGTGGGTTTGAACCAGCAGCCTTCTGGTTAGCAGTCAAGTGCCTTAGCCACCATACTACCAGAGCTCCCTAGACAAGTGGTCACATACTAATATTTATTTACAGATTCCAGTTAGTTAAGTAATATAGTTGTCAATTTAATCTAGTAATATGTATTACTGATAACAAAATTTTACTTTCTCTTGACTTACAAATTCCTAATTTCAGTATCAAGTGGTACAATATGATCCAGAAACTAGCCCTATCTAAGTTAAGAAAAATATGATTATTCAATCAGAATTATCTCTAGTTCTGGATAAGCAAAGTAAACAAGTCTTCCCTTTACTCAACCCAACAGTACTAAGACAAACGACATTGTTCATCAAAGTCCATCCACTGAAGACCTAAATGCTCACTGCTACCCTCAATCTTTCAATATTTTGTGTTTATCAGCAGCTCAGGTAACATTAAATTTGTATTAGTCATCACCCCCACCACCCACTGCCATCCAACTCACCCACTGCCACCTGATACTGCAATTCCAACTCATAATGAATGACCCTGTTGGACAGAGTGGATCTGCTCCCTGCAGTTTCCAAGGCTATAATCTTTAGGGAAAGAGGTTCTGGTGGTGCAATGGTTAAAGCATTCAGGTGCTAACCAAAACGATGGTGGTTCAAACCCACCAGCTGCTTCCCAGGAGAAAGATGAGGCACTCCGCTTCTGTAAAGATTTACAACCTTGAAGACCCTGAGGCAGTTCTGCTTGGCCCTCTAGGGTCACTCTGAGTTGGAATCGACTCAAGGGCAGTGGGTTTGGTTTTCTGTTTCAATCTTTACCGAAGTAGTCCATCACATGTTTCTCTCACAGAGAAGCTGGTCTGGAAATGCTGATCTTCTGGTTAGCAGCCGAGCACTTAACCACTGTGCCACCAGGTCTGCCTGCTTTAGTCATAATGCCCTTTTAAAACTTCTTTGTCCTTAGGGCTTTCTTCCAACTTAGATTAGACCATAAGTGCCGGATTTCATACAAACTAGACAAACAACCGTCACTGTGAAAGTATTACAGAGTTGCCAAATATGGCTGTCATATCTCACACACCTTAAAACCATCTGACCATATTCATTTTCAGACAGTATTTAAAAGACTTCTAGAAATAAGAAGAGGTTGGAGGACAGATAAAAACAGAGAAAGGATAAATGCTGCCCTCTAGTGTCATTGTCCATAATGGACTTAAATAAACTCTTCTTTCGGTGGGTAAAGCAACTGTGTTGAAGATGATACTTAGCGCTAGTATCAAACTCTCACCTTGCTCTGCACCCCCACGAAATGCTCAGCACAGGGAGCTCCAATGACTTCAAAAGGAGCTCTGTGAGGGTGAAAAGACAGATGAGAATCTGGCCAAAACATGCAAGAACTGGATTACAATTATTAAGAAATTTACGCTCCAAAGAGAAGCATGAGCTACCTTCTAAATTCTAGAATCTAAATGATGACACTATACATCTCAAAGCACATGTGTGCTCTTACAAGGCCTTAGATGTATAATCCAAATATGCAGTAAACTCACGTGATAGCGCCACAGGTGGCAAAGCAATCAAACCACGAGTTTAACTCAAAAATCTAGATTTCTTTATTCAGTTCTTTAACCACTAGATTTTTGGTGATTACCTTCCCCATAAAGATTACATCTGGAAGAATTTATCTACCCAGTAATCTTATCTGACCTGGGGGGGAGGGTGTTTCTAATCCCAACTTTGTCCCAATGCAAATCCCAACCCACAATTAAACTCAACCATTTCTTGTGGTAGCTTAGTGCCTAAGGCACTTGTCTGCTAACCAGAAGGCTGTTCACACCCACCAGCCACTCCTTGGAAGGAAGATGGGGCAATCTACTTCTGTAATGATACTGTCAGAAACCCAAGGAGGGGTCGCTATGAGTCCGGTCTGACTCCATGGCATATAACAACAAACAACAACAACATGTAACTGAGAAGTCTAATAAAAACATAAACTTAGCACATTCTAAAACAAAACAGTCTTCAGTGCACCCTCCCTCCCGTGGCCATTCAGAAAGTAAAAGGTGAACCACCATCCTCAAAACAGCTCAAGTTATTCTCTAGTATGGTTATCTTCACCACTCATTTCTCAATCTACCAACAAGGTCTAGCAACTTTTTACACAAACTAAACCCCAGATGTAGCCATTTGCTTCCACCTCCACTTCTATCACCCTAGTTCATCTGTCCCCTGAACTAATGCATAACTGGTCAGCCTTCTCCACTCCTCTCACCCTTTGACACATTCTTCTTATACCACTGAGTGATTTAAAAGGAAACGCCAACAGTGCTTAACACTCTGCAAAGTTGGCCCGCTTGGAATGGAGTCAAACACGTTAGCCTGGCCTACAAAGCCCTAGGGGCCCTAGATTGTACCTGTCTCTGTGCCTGCGTCAGTCAAACTTTCTTCCCCTGACTCAATTCCTCCAAGGACAACTTCATCCTTTCTGTTCTTTAAGCAGACAGGCCCAGGGCGGGAGGAGGTACTCTCTCACTCACTCTCAGGGTCTAAATGCCTTCTTAAATTCAGTGCCCTTGGTGCCTCACCTGGCTGGGCACATTCCTGTCCTACTGTCTAGGAGCCTCTTCACCCAGATCTTTGCCAAGTTGCCTCCTCCTGTCATTCAGGCCTCAGCTTAACCAGAACCTACTCAGGGAGGCTTCCTCTAACCTTCTCTTTGCTTTATTTCTTCATAAAACTTACTGTATCTGTTAACCTGCTGTTTGTTTACTGTCTTTCTTCCTCCCACATTTAGCTTTTTAGGATATAACTATTTCATAAAAGCATAAGTTCCATGAGAATAACCTTGGTTATCCATGAGAATAACCTTGGTTATAAAGTCTTCCTAGTGTCTAGAACCATGTCTGGCACAAAGAAGGGACTCAGCATTTATCTGTCAGTGTGTGGGGTGGACAACTGACTTAAACAGAGCTTCAGTTCACTCTGGGACTTGAAGTCATTGGATCTCTGTCATCTCTAGCAGCCTCATCTTAAAAAACACCTGTTAAGACATAATAACACATATCCCTAAGAATGTATTAAGAGGCTCTGGTGGCACAACGGTTAAGGCATTCGGCTGCTAACTAAAAGGTCAGTAGTTCAAACCATGAACCACTCTGTGGTAGGATGAGGCAGCCCGCTTCTATAAAAGACTTACAGCCTTAGAAACCCTAAGGGGCAGTTCTACTGTCTTACAGGGTTGCTATGAGTTGAAATCAACTCAAAAGCAGTGGGTTTTACATGAATTTATTTAACTCCCATGGCCCCTTTTGTTCTGATCGTCATTCACTCTCACACATCCTTTGTCTGTTGTTGTTGTTGTTGTTGTTGTTGTAGTAAGGTGCCGTCAAGTCAGCTCCAATTCACAGCTACTCTATACAACTGAGGAACACTGAGTCCTGACCCATCCTCACAATCTTTCCTGTGTTTGAGGCCATCGTTACAGTCACTGTGTCAATCCATTTGTTGAGGGTCTTCCCTTCTTTCACTGATCCTCTACTTTACCAAGTACGACCCCCTTTTCCAGGGACTGGTGACCAAAGTATGTATGTGAGACAAAGTCTGGCCACTCTCACTTCCCAGGAATATTCTGGCTCACACCCACACATAAATTGTGATTTGGGGGAAAGTGTACAGAGAAAAATCATTTTCCATTCAACAATTCATACACATTTTGTATTGTGCCATTCACTGCAATCCTACAATGTAACAGCAGTCTTCCCACTTCCTCCTTGTGTTTTCCATTTCCCTTCATCCTCCTGTCCAGTCCCTTCCTACCTTCTTAGCTTTATCCTTGGGCAAATGCTGGGGTTTTTGTTGTCTTTTTTTGTTTTGAAATTGTGATCTGGGTGAAAGTTTATAGAGCAAATTCATTTTCTATTCAACAGTTCATGCACTTCTTGTTTCATGACAGTGACTGCAATCCCCATAGTGTAACAACTCTCTTCCCATCTTCCCACTTACTCCCTATGGTTACCTTTTCCCTGTGTCCTCCTCCTTTCCTACATATTCCTGCCCTCTGAGCTATCCTCCTGTGCAAATGCTGCCCCTGTGATCTCCCATGGCTGCTCGCTCTAAGGAATGTATGTACCTACCTGACGTAACTGTTCACCTTGTAGTCTGGCTTTATTTCTTCAAAAATAGATTTATTCGTTCTTCTGGCACTCCGTGGTACTTTCAGTATTTGCCACCACCACAACTCAAAAACTTGATTTCTTCTCCAGTCTCCCTGATTCATCATCCAGCTTCCACATGCATATGAGAAATTGAAAATATGAGGCAACTGAAAATACCATGACCTGGGTTAGGTGCACGTTAGTCTTCAAAGTGACATCTTTCCTCTTCAACACTTTAAAGAGGTCTTTTGCAGCAGATTTGGCACAGTGCAATATGACAGCTGATTTCTTGACTGCTGCTTCCATGGGTGTTGGGCAAGCAATCCTACTTCTGTAGTGATACTGCCTCGGAAACCCAAGGAGGGGTCGCTATGAGTCGGGGCCGACTCAACGGCAAAACAACAACAACAGCTTCCATGGGTGTTGGTTGTGGATCCAAGTAAATAAAATACCTAAGAACTTCAATCTTTTTTTCATTTATCGTGATGTTTTCTTCTTAGTCCAGTTGTAAGGATTTTTGTTTTCTTTATATTGCGGTATAATCCATACTGAGCACTGCAATCTTCATCAGTAAGTGCTTCAAGTCATCTTCACTTTCAGCAAGAAAAGTTGTGTCACTTGCATATTGCAAGTTGTTAATGAGTCTCACTCAAATCCCCATGCTGTGTTCTTCTTCATACAGTCCAGCTTCTCAGATTATTTACTCAGCTACATATGGAATAATTATGATAAAAGGATACAACCCTGATGCCCACCATCCCTGATTTTAAACCATGCACTATGCCTTTGTTCTTTTCAAATAACTGCCTGTTGGTCTATGTACAGGTTCCTTCTGAGAAAAACTGATGTTCTAGAATTCCCATTCTCTGCAATGTTATCCATAAATTGCTATGAATCACACAAATACTTTTGCGTAGTCATAAAACACAGGTAAACATCTTTCTGGTAGTCTCTGCTTTCAGCCAAGATCCATCTGACATTAGCAATAACATCCCTTACTCCATACCCTCTTCTGAATCCAGCATGAATTTCTGAAGTTCCCTGTCAATATACTGCTGCAACCATTTTTCAATTACCTTCAGCAAAACTTGACTTGCGTGTGAGATTAATGATGTACTTCGATGATTTCCATTCTGCTAGATCACCTTTGTTTGGACTGGGCAGAAATGTGGCTCTCTTCCAATTGGCCGGCAGGTAACTGTCTTCCAAATTGCTTGGTGCTGCATCCATTTGCTGACACATCTTGATGGGCATCCCACCAATTCCAGAAGCACTGTTTTTCACCAAGTCCTTCAGTGCTGCATGGACTTCTTTCTTCAACACCATTGGTTCTGGATCATACTCTGCCTCCTGAAATGGCTGGACATCAACCAACTCTTTCAGGTACACTTCCTCTGTGGTAGCCCTTCGCCTACTACCTCATAAATGTTTATTCTCACCCTTCACTCACATGTGACATAAATATGCTCTGTTTTCATAGACTAGGAGTCAGGAGAATGAAAGGCTAGTGTGTGGTCTTGTGAATAACTATCTGTAGTCTTTGAGCAGTTTCCTCATATGGCTATTCAGGGGAAGGGTTCACTGCTTATCTCGTGACAATGCGACGTATCAATGTTCTCAGACTGTAACTTCCCAGACACAAGCTCTCATGCTGCCATGTTAAGGAACATAAGAAAGTAGTTGTTTTGATGTTGCTGCTGCTGATCTCTTATGGGGCAAGAGACTGACCACTGAATGTAAAAGTCAGAATACAAATATCACACATCTATGCAAATAAGGCAAAAAAATTGACTATGGAGCAAGAATTAACAAAAAATTAAGGACTAGGAAAAGAAAGTTAAGTCAACTCAAAAGGCCAGAAATGGGTATTTCTATTATGTTTTTTGGGTCAATTTAAAAGAAATGTCACAGTGAAATCTTCTTTACCTAAGCACTATGATTACATAATCCTTTTTAATGTTCTCTCTCTAATGTATATAAAAATATAAGAGAAAACATTAAGACAACCTCCAGTAGCTAGCTCTCAAAATGTCTGAGCCAGTCCTGTGTCCTTTTCTATGTTTCACTGTAAAATTATTTTTGGTGTTTGCAACTTGGTTCTATTTCAGGTATTTTAAAGATGTTCTGGGAACAAGCCATTTCACTCCTCTTCCTTTGAAGAAGACAGCATTCACTGCTGGAACAGCCAGAACCCACTGATACTGAAACACATTTTGGGTATTAACTCTACTAGTTTTAAAAACCATCTGAAACTTAAATTGATGGGACAATGGTCCTGGAAAGGCTTGGCAACCATAAGACACAGTGGCCTCTGCCTCTTGGCCTTTGGTTCCTCTTGTTGCACTCCTCAAAGAGGCCTGTCTGGGCGAAGCTGGTGGCCATGTCATCTCTGGCATAATTAGTACAGAATCATCATCATGCCTTTTCTTCCTCTATCTTCCCTTGGGAGCTCAAAATAGACTTTGAAGGCAGAAGGATTGCACAGACCCTCTTCAACAAAGAAAAGGGAAACCAATTAACACAGACACAGAAGATAATCTTGGACCCCTGAGCCTTGAAGGAAAGG
>NW_006921589.1:5868134-5895385 GCF_000298275.1 Orycteropus afer afer
AAAAAAAAAAAAAAAAATAGACTTTAAGGGTAAGAAGAAAACAAAGCTTCAGAGTTCATTCATTTGAGATAAATCTTTTGAGAGTCTCTGAACCACATCAGATACATGCTGAGGTTAATCTAATAATCCAGGTTTACAGCAGAAAGTCCTGCCCACCCCCCAAAACAGGACAGTCACTTAGGTATTGCATCATCATTAGCCTTCTGTTTCAATTAAAGATTATCTTCAAAAGGGAAACTATTAAATTAAGATACACTTCATCACAAACAGTCTTACGACCTCCCTTCTGAGGTCTGGATTGCTAGCTGACACCACTGTCAGAGGCCCCCTGCCTAAGCGCCTCCGCTCGGGTATCTCCGGTCAGTTGTGCAATGTCCCATCACAGCAGATGCTGCTCCTGCTGTAATACAGTGCGTATAAGAAGAAACCAAGGGGAGATATTCTAGCTGTTGCACATGCAGCTGAGATACTTACTCTGCAGTCTGCAGACCACTGCCACAGTTGCAACACAGGACCAACAGAAATGAAAGCCTTAGCTAACCAGCAGTACTGCACACCTTCTTGAGTAAGGCTAACAAAAACTGTATTAGCTTCACTTATGACACCTAAAACCTGAAAATCAAGATAGCTCAGGGGGCATGGATGCACCTGAAAGAGGGACACAGGGTAGAGGTAACTACAGGAGGAAGCAGGAAGAGAGATGTTATATTACAGGGACTGCAATCAATGTTCTGAAACAATGTCCATGAACTGGTGCATGGAAAACGAATTTTCTTTGTAAAGTTTTGTCCAAATCACAATAAACATTTAAAAAAAACTGAAAATCATTTTCACTTTCCCAATGACCCTTATAAGATATAATAAGTTTCCTAAGTCAGTGTACAGAAAACCTTCAGAACAAAATCTGACCAGCCACCAATGCAGACTCAGGTAGACAGCCCTTCTGGCATATGGAAATCCAAAAATCTCAGTGCTGAATAAAACCACATAGTAACATACTATAGCCAGAATAAGTTGCTGACTAAAAACAGCTTTTCTTACTTTTTAACTTCCCTATTTGGGCTGAAAACTTCCCTGCTTTGTAAATAAGTGATATTTATCAAATGCAAAGGCACCAATAGTCAAGATAGGAGATTAAGAAAAAGAAGCAAGACACAAACAAACACACATACACCCCTTTTCCCTGTGTCCATTCTAATGATGTTATGCCAGTTAGAGAACTATGGTTGCCTTGGAATTTTATTTTTTCCTAATTATACTGATACTTAATCAAAAAGGAACTCCATATTCCCCACATAAACCTTTCTCCTTTTCTCTTACCTAGATCTAGTTTGCTCCTGCGAGGACTGAATAGTGTATACTCATTATACATTGTCACTATATGGAACAGTGATTGAAAGATACACATACAGCAAAAACACACAGTGTGTACGGAATACTGGGGGAAAGTTCTGCCCCATAGTATAGGACTTCTGTTATATGTGATTAGACCACAAATGAAAGAATAATGGTATTACTCATTATACACTGTCACTATACAGAAGAGTGACTGAAAGATACACATACAGCAAATACATACAGTGTGTATGGGATACTGGGGGAAAGTTCTGCCATACATTATAGGACTTCTGTTACATGTGATTAGACCACAAGTGAAAGAATAGTGGTATTACTGATTATACACTGTCACTATACGGAACAGTGATTGAAAGATACACATATAGCAAATACACATACAGTGTGTACAGGATACTGGGGAAAAGTTCTGCCACAACAGGACTTCTGTTATGTATGATTAGAACCCAAACTTTGAATTAAAATTTGATCAAAAAGACCAAAATGACTGATTTAGATAAGCTTGCTATAATACAGAAGACAGAAGAGTGGAAAGATTTAGGACTTAAGAACGTAATCAGGCTTTGTTCTCGCAGACTCAAAAATGGTGTGCCTTACAAGAGATCAACTAATGACAAACGCAAGCTTCATTTTGGTAAAACGTTTTACAAATTACCATCTACAGGCTAGAGAACAATAAACATGCTTAAACCTCAACTTCTTAAAACATCCTATTTATTCCAGCTAGCCGTTAAGGGAAAAAATCATGTAAGTGTAAAACAAAGTCAGCAAAGCACCTAGCGGAGCTTCAAGAACTATTTATAAGAAAGTCACATGTCCAGTCCAGGAACAGCATTTCCACACATTTCTAAATTTACCCTCCTCCAGCTGCACTACTTCAGGATGTCTCTGTATTCACTAATGTAGTTTCTCCCGCTGAATTCCAGCAATAATGGGATAAAAGGTGCCCACACAATTTATCCAAATCAAGAGACTGTATGTGAGTATCACTCATAGCTGTCAGAAGAACAGGACTGTTCCAGGCCAAACAAGACCTAAGATCTTCCTACTTAAATGTGAGAAATGTTCACAGAGTCCTGGAGTCAGCCATTAATTTGCTTACCATCTCCACTATGTTCAGAGCAAAGCGGAGGATGGAATTTTCATGGAAGTGGCAAGATCAATGGGCCATTCCCAGGCTCAGCAACAAGCCCTGGCCGGCAAACGGCAGCAGGAGCTCTGGGTTGTAACTGACGTGGAGTCTGCGAGATCTGAGGGTTCCTTCACTAGTTTAAAAAAAAAGGTTGGAGTCAGGATGTAGCTGGGAAAGGAGGATGAGAAAAATCAACCTGGTCTACACAGGGATTAAACCCATAATCTAACCAACTGTCAATCAACTACAGCTCATCTTACTGCCACTAAACAGACGGTTTTCAATTTTTACCTACTAGATCAAGAACCACTTGTAAGAGTCATGTGCCAGTTCAGAAACAGCACTTTTGTGCCATTTCCACACTTACTATCCTTCACAGGGTCTCACTACTCCATGATCTTTGTATTCACTAATGTAATTTTCCCCCTTGAATTCCCGTAATAGTAATACAATTAAAAAAAAAAAAAACCTAGAGCATTTATATTACATGCCAAAAACTGTGAAGAAGCACATTAAAACCAAACTCACTGCTGTCGAGTCGTTTCCAGCTCATAGTGACCCCTCCTATCTGTATTAACCCCTCCTATGTACACACATTCAAGTAATCCTTTTAACAACCCTCTCAACTATGGTTACTTGAGAAGTATAGGCCCTGGAGCCAAAAGGCTGAATTCGAGCCCCAGCTTCACCACTTCCAGCTGTACTGTCCTTGAATAAGTTACCTAACCTATCTAGGCCTCAGTGCTATCATCTATTCAGCAATAGCCCTGTGAGTTTCTATAAAAAACAGAAACTCACAGAGTAGTGTAAGTCTTAACCCACTGTAGTAGTCAATTCCAACTCAGTGACCCTAAAGGACAGAGTAGAACTGTCCCATACGGTTTCCAAGGCTGTATCTTTACAGAAGGAGCCCTGGTGGTGCAGTAGTTAAAGTGATTGCCAACCACCTGAAAGATCAGCAGTTAGAACTCACCATCCACTCTGTGGGAGAAAGATGAGGCAGTCTGCTTCCGTACCAATTTCCAGCTCTGGAAACCCTATGGGACAGTTCTATTCTGTTCTATATGGTCACTACGAATCAGAACAACTCAACGGCAATGGGTTTAGGCATCTTTATGGAAGCAGACTGTCGCATCTCTCTCCCATGGAGCAGCTGGTAGGTTCAAATTGTAGACATTTCAGTTAGCTGGCAAGTGCTTAACCACTGTGCCACCAGGACTCTGTCCTTGTAAGTCTTAAGTAAGTTAATCCATGTAAAGCTCTTGAAAACAGCATCGCTCATAATAAATGCTAGTAAGTGCCAAAGTCTATATGATGGATAAAGAAACTAAAGCACATTTATTCACTAACTTTTCCAAGAGCACACTGCTAGTTATGTGACAAAGCCAAGATCCAAACCCACAATCTGGGTCTACAGTCCAGGCTCTTAGCCACTATGTTATCCTGCCTCTAGGAGCTTCATCTCCAGTTTCAAATTAACAAGGGCCCATTCTTTTATGCATGTGGAAAGATGATTTTTAAAACCATGCAATTGCCATAACCAAAGTACTAAGACACTAGACACCCACTGTCACCCACCACACATTAAGGCGCTCTGGTGGTACAATGATTAAGACATTTGGCTGCTAACCCAGAGGTTGGTAGTTGGAACCCACTAGCTGCTCCACGGAAGAAAGATGGGTCTATTTCCCCAAAGATTTACAGCCTTGGAAACTCTATGGGGGGGGGGGGTTGTTTCTATGAGTCAGAATCGACTCAATGGCAGTGAGTTTGGTTTTTTTATTTAATGACCCACATGACAGCAGGCCGTATCACAAACCCTGGAGCAGCTCAAGCACACAGCCTTCTGGAACAACCAAAGGCCACGCTTCATCCTGCTCTGGTCATCCTCCTCCAAGCCTGGAAGGCACCCAGGCTCAGAAGTACGCCACACCTGGGGGACCGCCCTGTCTTTCTGCAAATGCAGAACAAGCCCGTGCCAGTGTGCCGGAGAGAGATTCAAGCACAGTCGTCTCCTTCCTTCCCTGCTTCTCCTGCAACATCAGCAAATTCCAGAAGCAGCAGACTGTGCCTGCTCCGGCACCAATCCTTAAGAGTGCATTTTAATCAGAAGAAATTCAAAGACAACTGAAGAGCAACTTACCTTTTTAAAAATTTTTCCATTTGGTTGCACTTCATCTTCCTCATTTAAAATTTCACGGGTTCCCAGAAGCCTTTTGTCCTTAAATTTGTTTTTTGCGTATGCAAACACTTTGTCTAGCGTGTCACATCCAGGGTACAATACTGAAGCCAAACCACCCAGACTGTTCACAGATCTATACGCAGACTCCGGTTCTGAATTTATAGGTTTTGCTTTAATTTGGTTTGATTTTCGTCTTGATGCAGACAAGAAATAAAATGGAATGTATGTTAAAATAGTATAAAGTGCTATTATAAAGTGTATGAAATATAAAAGAATGGGGTTGATGGTGTGCTTTAACTTCATTGTAGATGGTTTTGAAGACACGTGGTTATTCATAGTGCTCAGAAAGTCGAATTAACAGATTTCAGTAAGAATCTAGAAGGAAGAAAAAGAAAAATATGTTTTAAATCATTTTTAATTAACTGCAAAGAAAACTTTTCCATATTAGATAGAAAACTCAAGGGGCAGCACCTAGTACACTGGCCCCTACCATGGCCTGTCCACTCTTGACATTTCTAAGACCCTCGTTTGTGCGAGGCTTATTAACCAGAGACTGGTTCGCTGCTGTGTCACACTGTAAACAGAAAGTCTTCCCAAGCTAACCCCAAGTATCCACAAGCATTTCCCAGTGCAGGAGAGCCAAAACAACAGCGGCCAGGAACGTATCCGCTTCCTGTCCTTCGGTGCCTCGGTGTGTTAGCAATGGCAAGTACTCTGCCTATCTGCCTCATTCTCCTCTCTCAGGCCGGTAGCCAGCAGCCACATAATCAAGGCGTTCTTTCCCAGTGAGCCCCAGTCTCATGCTATGCAGCAAGCAAAATTCGGAGTTGTCAGATAACATGAGATCCATTTCCTATTGTGGAATTAAGTATTTTTCGATTTAAGCAGGTTAGACTGTAAGATAAGAAGCCAGTAAGCTTTGCTCATTTTATACGCTGCATTCACCAAGTTTACAGAGAATCAACTACTTGCCAGATATTGTTCTAAGTATTGGGAATGTAACAGTAAACACAAGTCTAAGTGTCTGCTCTCATGGAATCTACAAAGTTGTCTTGGTTCCCAAGTGCTGCTATAACAGAAATAAAAGCGGATGGCTTTAACAAAGAGGAATTCATTCTCTTACAGCATAAGCGGCTAGCAGTCTAAGTTGAGAGTGCCAGCTCTATGGGGTGGGTGAAGGTCCCTCAGCCTCGGGCTTCAGCTCTGCTTCTTGCTCCCAGCCCACTGGGGCTTACAGGCTTCTTTCTGACTCACACAGCTATTGGCTGCTGAGGCTGTCAAACCCAAGGTCAACAGGTAAAATGGCACAATCCCAAGAACGACAAGCAACACGGCAGGCCACTGATTCAAGTCCAGAACAATTCCAAGACTGGCAGACAAGGCAGCAGGCAGGTTCAAGTCCAGGGACTGGAGATGAAGACTTGGCCAAATGTAGATCCAAATGTACTAAAAGCTAGGGACCTTTCTCAAAGCTTCTCCATATACACTGGAAGCAGGCTATATATTCTGAAGGCAGGTATGTAGCTACTCACACCAGATTTCACCAGAGTTGAGTCCAGTCTCATCATGGGGATAACTGCCTCCAGCTGCCGAGTACTCGAAACCAGCCCAGCCAGGTTGACACACCCTTAGCGACCACACGTCATTGGGAGTGGAGAAAAAGCATGTCTGCAGCACCAGGTGGCGATGAATGCCATGAGGAAAACGAACCCAGGTAAGAAAAACCACAGCCCAGCCAGGCTGACACAATCTTAACGACCACAAATCTTTGGGAGTGGAGAAAAAGCATGTCTGCACACCAGGTGGCGATGAATGCCACAAGGAAAACTAACCCAGGTAAGAGAAACAGTTGGGAGTAGAGAAAAAGCACGTCTGCAGCACCAGGTGGCCATGAATGCCAGGAGGAAAACTAACCCAGGTAAGAGAAACAGAAGGTGGCTGGGGCAGAACTGGAAGGCGCTCTCTTATATGGGTGGCCAGGGAGAGGGTCTCGGGCACATGATATCTGAAGAGAGTTACAAGGAAGGCAAGATGGGGGATAGGGGGCCATGCACCTTTTTGAGGAAGAAAGAGCTTGTTTGATAATTACGTAATAATACAATTTCTGAAGAAACAAAACTTAAGCAAACTAATGACTCCATATTCATGATAAAAATCAAGTGGGCTATGTGTGTCCCCGGCCAAGCTCACTCACCAGGGCACAAGTGTGGAACAAGCAGAGTGCCGAATTAACCAGGGAAGGGGTCTGGCCAGAGCAGGACCAGAGCACAGGGGCAGGGGAGACAAAAGAACTGAGGCTGTTTTCAAGGAAGTGAGTAAAATGGCCGATGAGGAAATTTTACGTTGAAAAGGGAAGGTCAGGAGGAGGAAAAGGGTTTGTGCGAAGGAGATTTCAAAGAACACAGTGGCTGTGAGTCAATTCTGACTCACGGTGACCCCAAGTGTACCCAAGCAAACTGTGCTTCACAGGGTCTCCAACAGGTAATTTTTTAGGAGTACCAGGCCTTTCTTCCAATGCACCTCTGAGTGGACTCAGATCTCCAACCATTCAGTTAACAACCAACAGTGCTGATCATCTGCACCACCCAGGGACCCCGGAAAAGGGGACAGCATAATCAACAGAAATAGATCCTAGGTTCATTTAATGTATTAGTGAAGTTAAGGTAATAAAAAGTATGATTTATGCACAGGGAGACAGCTGAGGGGGCAGGAATGCAATGGAG
This sequence comes from Orycteropus afer afer, assembly GCF_000298275.1. NCBI lineage: Eukaryota > Metazoa > Chordata > Mammalia > Tubulidentata > Orycteropodidae > Orycteropus > Orycteropus afer. The sequence continues at coordinate 5,875,528 of NW_006921589.1, forward strand.
GGATGGACACAGGGAAGAGGTAACTATCGGGAAGAAGTGGGAGGGAAGCTGTTGCACTGGGATAAATTACAGTCGATGTCATGAGACAAAGTGCATGTGAGCTGCTGTACTGAAAATGAATTTGCTCTGTAAACTTTCACCCAAATAGTTAGTTAGTTAGTCTGAGTGACTGAGTGAGTGAATAGATAGATAGACAGACAGTAATGAGCTGAAAACATGTAGTGCTGTCTGAGTAAAATGCCTGACACTGGAATGATGGAGAGACTGCGCTTGTCACGTCAAGGTACAGGTTATGATCATGCAGAAGGGGCGGCAAAGGCAGGCTAGAGAATGAGATCATTCAAGGGCAGGAGAAAACAAAATTTAATTTCCAGAGTTGGTGGAAAACGAGAGTTACTTGCAGAATCTAACACATCTGTCGACATCCAAAGGAAGAAAGAGCTCAATGAACCTATTATAGTCACACCTAATATAGTCAGTCTTTTATGGCCCACCTACCCTACCCACCTAATCATGAAAAAGCATTCTAAGAGTTCGGCTTCAGAGGTATGGAGAACCCCAACACCGGAAATGCTCCCACAAACTCACTGGCAAGAGAGGGAGTGTGCCAGGACAGAGAGATGTGAAGAGAAAGTGCCCCAGAAAGTTTGACAGTCCACAAACCATTTCTCAGTTAATACTGCGCACCTCGCAACTGAGTTCCTTCTGTTTCTTCTTTTCAGCCTACAACACTCAAGCATGTACTAATACTATATAATGTTCTATCTGCAAACTGCATACATATACACACACAGCATTTTATCTCTGATGAAATATAAATTGATTTGCACAGTAATGGGCATAAAGGAATCTGTATTTGCTGGCATTAAATGTGCCTAAACTTTTCATCAAGCTTGCAAAACATGGGAAATTATTCTGAGAACCAACCATACAAGCACTGTGCATGAAGCTTTTCATATTGCCTCATTTCATTATCACAAAAACCCAATTTCAAGCATATCATGCCCAAAGGCACTTACAGCTAGTGTTAGAGTTAATGTCAGGTGATGTCGAGGCACTTTTGACTCAGAGCGACACTATAAACAATAGAAGGAAACACTGTCAAGGCCTGTGCCACCCTCACTTTCGTTGCTATGTTTCTAGCTACTATGTCAATCTATCTCATTAAGGGTCTTCGTCTTTTTCACTGACCCTCTACTTTACCAAGCATGATGTCCTTCCACAGGGACTGCTCCCTCCTAATAACATGTACAAAGTACATAAGACAAGTCTCATCATCCTCTCTGCTGAAGAGCACTCTGGATGTACTTCTTCCAAGACAGATTTGTTCATTCTTCTTCAAGTCCATGGCATAGTCAATATTCTTTCAATGCTATAATTCAAAAGCATCAATTCTTCTTTGGTCTTCCTTAATCATTGTCTAGCTTTCTCATTCGTATGAGAAGACTGAGAATACCACGGCTTAGGGCAGGCACATCTTGGTCCTTAAAGTGACATCTTTGTTGTTTAATACTTTACAAAGGTCTTTTGCAGTAGATTTGCCCAGTGCAATACATCATTTAAATTCTTGACTACTGCTTCTATGGGTGTTGATAGCTGCATGATATCCTTTGACCACATGACCAAAAGTTGTTGTTGTTGTTAGCTGCCGTCAAGTCAATTCCGACCCACAGCGACCCCATGTATAATTTGTTATCCATAATTTGTCAAGATCCACACAATCAAATGCCTTTGCATAGTCAATAAAACACAAGTAAACATCTTTCTGGTATTCTTTGCCTTGAGCCAAGAACCATCTGACAACAGCTATGATATCCCTTGTTCCACGTCCTCTTCTGAATCCAGCTTGAACCTCTGGAAGTTCTCTGTCAATATACTGCTGCAAACGTTTCTGAATTATCTTCAGTAAGATCTTACTTGCATGCAATATTAATGATATTGTTCTGTAATTTCCACATTCTGCGGGATCACCTTTCTTTGGAATGGGTACAAATATGGATCTCTTCCAGTCAGTTGGCTAGGTAGCTGTCTTCCAAATCTCTTGGCATAACCGAGTGAGTGCCTCCAGGGGGCATCCGTTTGTTGAAATATCTCAATGGGTATTCTGTCCATTCCCAGAGCCTTGCTTTTCGTCAGTTCCTTCAATGCAGCTTCGACTTCCTCCTTCAGTATCATTGGTTTTAGATCATATGCCACCTCCTGGAATGGATGAAGATCTACCAGTTCTTTTTGGTACAGTGACTCTGTGTATCCCTTCCATCTTCTTTTGATGTTCCCTGCATCATTCAATATTTTGCCATTAGAATCTTTCAATATTGCAACTTGAGGCTTAAATTTTTTCCTCAATTCTTTAGGATTGAGAAATGCCGAGCATGTTCTTCCCTTTTGGTTTTCTAACTCCAGGTCTTGGCACATTTCCTTATAGTAATTGGCTTTGTCTGTTCAAGCTGCTCTTTGAAATCTTCGATTCAGCTCTTTTATCTTATCATTTCTTCCATTTGCTTTAGCTACTCTCCACTCAAGGGCAAGTTTCAGAGTCTCTGACGTCCATTTTGGTCTTCTCTCCTTTTGTTGTCTTTTTAGTGACTTCTTGCTTTCTTCATGAACGATCTCTTGATGTCATCCTACAATTCATCTGGTTTCCGGTCACTGGTGTTCAATGCATCAAATCTCTTCTTTAAAGGGTCTCTAAATTCAGGAGGGATATATTCTAGATCATATTTTGGCTCTCTTGGACTTGTTTTCATTGTCTTTAACTTCAAGTTGAACTTGTATATGAGCAGTTGATGGTCTGTTCCACAATCAGCACCTGGCCTGGTTTTGGCTGAAGATATTGAGTTACTCCATCTCCTCTTGCCACAGATGTAGTCAATCTGATTCCTGTGTGTTCCATCTGGTGAACTCCACATGTACAGCCACCGTTTGTGTTGTTGAAAAAAGGTGTTTGCAATGAATAAGTCGTTGGCCTTGAAAAATTCTACAAGTTCCAGCATTATTTCTGTCATCATGGCCAAATTTTCCAACTACCAGTGATTGGTCTTTGTTTCCTACTTTTGCATTCCAGTCACCAGTGATAATTAACACATCCTGGTTACATGTTCGGTCAATTTCAGAGTGCAGAAGTTGATAAAAATCTTCAATTTCCTCATCTTTGGCTTTGGTGGTTGGTACATAAATTTGAATATTAGTCACATTAATGGGTCTTCCTTGTAGGTGTATGGATATTACATATGGATACTACTCCTGAAAGTGGAGGTGACACACTTACTGAAGAAAGTTAAAGACTACAGTATTCTGTATGGATTATGCCTCAACATAAAGAAAACGAAAATCCTCACAACTGGATCAACAAACAATGTCATTATATAAATGGATAGAAGATTGAAGTTGTCAGGGATTTCATTTTACTCGGATCCACGTGGAAGCAGCATTCAGGAAATCAGACGTCTCACTGTCATATTGTGCTGGGCATTATCTGCTGCAAAAGACCTCTGTAAAGTGTTAAGAAGCAAAGTGTCACTTGAAGACTAAGGTGAGCCTGACCCAAGACATGGTATTTTCAGTTGCCTCATATGCTTGCTAACGCTAGACACTGAATGAGGAAGACCAGAGAAGAATGGATGCCTTTGAATTGTGGTGTTGGCGAAGAATACTTAAAAGATCATGGACTGCCAGAAGACAAATTGTCCTGGAAGAAGTGCAGACAGAATGCTCCTTAGAAGCACACTTTATCTCACCTAATTCTGGTAAGTGAGATAAATGGCTTGGCATTCATCATCACAAGGGATGTTTCAAGATCTGTCTTAAAGTACAATGCTGTGATAGGATAACATCCATACACCTACAAGGAAAACTAGTTAATATGACTCTTATTCAAATTTGTACACCAACCACCAAAGCCAAAGATGAGGAAATTGAAGATTTTTATCAACTTCTGCAGTCTGAAATTGACCAAATGTGCAATCAAGATATGTTAATTACCACAGGTGACTGGAATGCAAAAGTTGGAAACAAAGAAGAATCACCGGTAGTCGGAAAATTTGGCCTTGGTGACAGAAATAATGCTGGAGATCACATGATAGAATTTTGCAAGACAACGACTTATTCACTGCAAATACCTTTTTTCAACACCACAAACAGTGGCTATACACATGGACTTCACCAGATGGAGTAACAGGAATCAGATTGACTACATCTGTGACAAGAGGTGATGGAAAAGCTCAACATCTTCAGCCAAAACCAGGCCAGGAGATGATTGTGGAACAGACCATCAACTGCTCACATGCAAGTTCAACTTGAAGTTAAAGACAATTAAAACAAGTCCACGAGAGCCAAAATATGATCTAGAATATATCCATCCTGAACTTAGAGACCCTCTAAAGAAGAGATTTGATACACTGACCACCAATCACCAGAAACCAGATGAACTGTGGGATGACATCAAGAGCATCATTCATGAAGAAAGCAAGAGGTCACTAAAAAGACAACAAAAGGAGAGAAGACCAAAATGGATGTCAGAAGAGACTCTGAAACTTGCCCTTGAGTGGACAGTAGTTAAAGCAAATGGAAGAAATGACAAGATAAAAGAGCTGAGCAGAAGATTTCAAAAAGCAGCTTGAGCAGACAAAGCCAATTACTATAAGGAAATGTGCCAAGACCTGGAGTTAGAAAACCAAAAGGGAAGAACATGCTCGGCATTTCTCAATCTGAAAGAGTTGAGGAAAAAATTTAAGCCTCAAGTTGCAATACTGAAAGATTCTAATGCCAAAATATTGAATGATGCAGGGAACATCAAAAGAAGATGGAAGGAATACACAGAGTCACTGTACCAAAAAGAACTGGTCGATCTTCATCCATTCCAGGAGGTGGCATATGATCAAGAACCACTGGTACTGAAGGAAGAAATCAAAGCTGCACTGAAGGAATTGCCAAAGAACAAGGCTCCAGGAATTGACAGAATACCCACTGAGATGTTTCAACAGATGCCCCACTGGAGGAACTCGGTTACACCAAGAGATTTGGAAGACAGCTACCTGGCCAACTGACTGAAAGAGATCCGTATTTGTACCCATTCCAAAGAAAGTTGATCCCACAGAATGCAGAAATTATCTAACAATATCATTAATATCGCATGCAAATAAATTTTTATTGAAGATAATTCAAAAACAGTTGCAGCAGTATATTGCCAGACAACTTCCAGAGGTGCAGGCTGGATTCAGAAGAGGATGTAGAACAAGAAATATCATTGCTGATGTCAGAGACATCTTGGCTCAAAGCAAAGCATACCAGAAAGATGTTTACTTGTGTTGTATTGACTATGCAAAAGCATTTGATTGTGTGGATCATGACAAATTGTGAATAACACTGAGAAGAATGGGAATTCCAGAACACTTAATTGTACTCATGAGAAACCTGTACTGTGCTGTCATTTGAACAAAACAAGAGGACACTGCATGGCTTAAAATCAAGAAGGGAGTGTGTCAGGATTGTATCCTTTCACCATACTTATTCAATATATACGCTGAGCAAATAATCCAAGAAGCTAGACTATATGAAGAAAACGTGGCAAAAGGATTGGAGGAAGAATCATTAACAACCTGTGAAACACTGATGATACAACTTGCTTGCTGAAAGTGAGGATGACTTATTGATAAAGATTGACAACTACAGTCGGTTGTATGGATTACATCTCAATATAAAGAAAACAAAAATTCTCACAACTGGTCCTATAAGCAGCATCATGATAAATGGAGAAAACATTGAAGTTGTCAAAGACTTCACATTGCTTAGTTCTACAATCAACGCCAATGGCAGTAGCATTAAGGACATCAGATGACGTATAACACTGGGTAAGTGGGCTGCAAGAGACCTCTTTTAAGTGCTGAGGAGTAGAGATGTCTCCTTGAAGACTAAGGTGCACCTGACACAAGCCATGATATTTTCAATAGCCTCATATGCATGTGAAAGCTGGACAATGAATAAGGAAAACTGAAGAAGTGATGCTTTTGAGTTGTGGTGCTGGAGAAGAATGCTGAACCATGGACTGCTAAAAGAACTAACAGGTCTGTCCTGGATGAAGTGCAGCCGGAATGCTCAGACTGTCTTCTCATCTGGTCATGTTGTCAGAAGGGACCACTCCCTGGAGAAGGATGTCATGCCTGGTAAGGTGGAGGGCCGACCAGGAGATGGATTGACACAGGTGCTGCAGCTATGGGGTCAAGTACAGTGGGGATCGTGGAGCTGGCGCAGGACTGGGTAGTGTTTCGTTCTACTGTGCATATGAGTCAGAGGTGACTCGACAGCACATAACAACAACAACAACGTTTCTTTGTTTCCACCTTTCATATGCCAATCACCAGCAATATCAGTACATCTTGATTGTGTACAGTTAGTATAGGGTGGAATTTAACCTACATTATGTCTGACTCAAACCCTATCCAAACGTTTCATCTCCCCACACTCTCTAAATAAACTACAGTTAACATTCTATTGGTAGCAAAATTTTACACACACACACACATAAAGTGGAGCCTTCACTGCTTTAGAGAGTCTCTTTTCCACAAAAGTCAGTTAGTCACATACGTTTTATGAAACAGTGTCTAGATGAGTGATCCAAAATCATTTATTTTGAAATATGAAGCCAGGGTCAAGAAGGGTAGAAATAACTATGTCCTTCCCAAAAGCAGTTACCCACAGTTGTAAAGGAAAATGTAACCAGAGACTGTAATTTTCTATCAGGAAAAAGTTTCAGGTGGGACCCTGGCTCTCATAAACATGTTCTTATCCCTGCTTCCAAAAGTTAAAAGCATAATAATAAGAATAATAAGAATAATAAAAAATAACATAGAATCTGCAAAACACTGCATAACCTGAATGAACTTGGAGGACATTATGCAGAGTGAAATAAGTCAATCACAGAAAGACAAATATTGTATTAGTCCACTATTATAAAAATCAAGGAATAGTTTATATATGGAAGGAAATTTTCTTGTTGGTTACCGGGGTGGGAGAGGAGGGGAGGGAACACTGTTAGATAGGTACAGATAAGTATTGATTTGGGTGAAGAGAACGGCAATGTACCAAATGTGAGTGATCAACATGGTGGCACTGAGAAAGAGGAAGACATAGAGAGGTACATGGGAGGTACAGACAGCAAAGATGAACCCTTTTGCATGTACAGTACTGTGCTGTCAGTGAAGGCAAACACGGGTATATGGGTAGATATATGGGGACAGGCTGAACTATTAGGTATGTCTATGCAGCAGGGAGTGTACCCAAGACCATGTATAGGGTTGGCAAACAGTGGTTCTACAAGTGTATTTGTATGTTTTGTAAGAATTCCCAGGGGTATAGTAGAACTGACAAGCGACATGGTTGTAGTCACTTCTTAGTCACAGCCAGCTACCCAGAGGGACCAAGTAGTTGAACCTGTGGGCTTGGGACCATAGTCGCAGGGGACATCAAGCTCAACTGGCATAACACACTACACAAAACATTGTTCCACCTCCTACTTTGGCGAGCAGTGAACGGAATCTTAAAAGCTTGCAAGCAACCATCTAGATCCAACGATGGGTGTCTCTCTTCATCCAGAGCAAAGAAGAATGAAGAAAACCAAAGATTCATGGAAAGAATTAGTCCTCGCAACTGGTACACCATGCAATCCTCAGCCTATACGACTATGAGACCAGAAGAACCAGATGGTACCCAACTACCACTGTCAACCACTCAGAGGGGGATCTATGTAGGAGATCCCGGATAGAGAGGGAGAACAATGTAGAACAAAACTCAAAATCATTTGGGGAAAAAAAAAATAAAAAGGGGACCAGTTTTGCTGGCCTGAGAGACCCTGGTGGATCCACTGACACTACGGCCCCTAACTGCCCTTCAGGTCTGGAATTGAACCCACGCCTGTGGCTTCCAGCCAAACAAAAGACAGGCATATGAATTGAACATGTACCTCAGGTAGGTACACTCCTTGGAGAGAGCAATCATGGGAGAAAGGGCTGTTTACGTACAGGAGACAGTTCAGGGGGAAAGAGTGCACGGACAGATGGACACAGGGAAGAGGTAACTATTGGGAGGAAGTGGAGGGGAGCTGTTGCATTGGGGTAAATTGTAGTCAATGTCATGAGACAACGTGTGTGTGAACTGCTGTATGGAAAGTGAATTTGCTCTGTAAACTGTCACCCAAATCACAATAAATAAATAAATAAATAAATAAATAATGCATGCCTGGTACAGGAGAGTGGCTTTAAAACATTCACTGACTGTATGTCCTTTGCCCAAAAAAGAAGAGATCCAGTTGTAGAAAAGTTATTTTAATTCTTACAAATGCCAACATATAACCGATGGATTATGTTATTTCAATACTGAATAACACAAACCATGGTTCTATCCCTTCTTTTATGGTAGGAGGATTCCTCCTTGGTGAAAACCCTCAAATATTAACACAATCTTTCAACATCTTTTTTTAATCTTAACTCCACAGTTCTGTTAATGCCTGATGAATTAAATTATACTGCATAGCTTAAATCATGACCATTAACAGAAAAGTATGAAAATTCCTTTTGATTTTTAACCATGTGAATATTCCATCTTAACAAATATATATATATATGTATTTTTTTAAAACATAGCATCTAACCATGGGTGGCCCCTGAGAAAGTGCTGGTGTCTGACAAACTGGTCCAACAAAAATGGGACAAGCTTAGATTTGGGTTAAGCTTCTCATCAAGTAAAAGAAAACTAATGAGCACTGATGGCACAGTGGTTCTGATTACCTAGTGCCACTATGACAAGAATATACCACAAATGGAATGGCTTTAACAAATACAAGTTTATTCTCTTTCAGTTTGGAGGCTTTACGTCCAAGTTCAAAGTACCAGGCTCTAGGGGCTGGGTTAAAGCCCCTCAACCTTGGGCTTCAGCTCTGCCTCATGCTCCTGGCCCACTGAAGCTAGAGGCTTTTCTTCACTCAGATAGCTGCTGGCTGCTGAAGCTGACAAGACCAAGGTTGACAAGTAAAAATGCACCAAACCACATGACAGGCCACTAATTCAAATCCACTGAAAATCCCAACATAAGCAGAGCACGGCAGGTTGCTGAACAACGACACGGCCACATGCAGGGTTCAAGCATTCCATAAGCTACAAACCATCCCCAAACTTGTTTCTTATGTAACAGGAAGCAAACCACATGCCCAAAGCAGCTACTCAGCTGCTTCAGTATATTCCACCATGGGGTTAATCACCAATCTCACCATGAGGAATAACTACATTCAACTGCCCAGTCACTCAACCAGGCCTAGCCAAGTTGACACACAAACTTAACCAACAGAACCACCAGCCTTCCAGTGAGCAGTCAAATGCCTTAGGTACTACGCCACCAGAGCAGTTTGCCTTCAGGCGGCAAGGCCAACAATATACTTTCACAGTGTTTCCACAAGGGAGTATCAACTCCCGAGCACTATGTCCTAATTTAGTCCGCAGGGATCTTGATCACTTTACCCTTCCGCAAGACATCACACTGGTCCGTTATACTGATGACATTATGCTGATGGGACCTAGAAAGGAAAAAGTATTGACGACTCTAGACTTACTGGTGAATCGCAATGCAGACCCTTGGGATTTTGGAGCAAAGCCCTTCCATCCTCTGCAGAAAACTACTCTCCTTTTGAGAAATAGCTTTTGGCTTGTTACTGGGCTTTAGTAGAGACTGAGCACCTAACAAAGCACCACCAAGTCACCATGAGGCCTGAGCTGCCCATCATGAACTAGGTGTTGTCTGACCCACAGAGTCAAACGTGGACGTGTACAGCAGCACTCCATCATTAATTGCAAGTGGTATATCAGAGATCGGGCTCAAGTAGGACCTGAAGGCTCAAGTAAGTTGCATGAGGAAATGGCCCAAATGCCTGTGGTCTCCACTCCAGTCACATTACCGTCCCTCTCCCAGTCCGCACCTATGGCCTCATGGGGAAGTCCTTATGATCAGTTGACTGAGGAAGAGAAAACTCATGCCTGGTTTACAGACGGTTCTGTGCGATATGCAGCCATCACGCAATAGTGGTCAACAGTGGCACTGCAGCCCCTTTCTGGGACTTCCCTGAGGACAATGGTGAAGGGATATCCTCCCAATGGGCAGAACTCTGAGCCATGCCCCTGGCTGTTCACTTTGCCTGGAACAAGAAATGGCCAGATGTACGACTGTACACAGATTCATAGGCTGTGGCCAATGACTTGGCTGGATGGTCTGGGACTTGGAAGGAGTATGACTGGAAAATTGGTGACAAGGATGTATGGGAAAGAGTTATGTGGATAGATCTCTTTAAATGGGCCAAAGGAGTAAAGATATTTGTGTCTCATGTGAATGCCCACCAAAAGGAACCTCAGCAGAGGAGGACTTTATCAATCAAGTGGATAGGATGACACGTTCAGTGGAAACCAGCTATCCTTCTTCCCCAGCTACTCCTGTCATTGCTCAATGAGCTCATGAACAAAGTGGCCATGGTGGCAGGGATGGAGGTTATGCATGGGCTCAGCAACATGGACATCCACTTACCAAGGCTGATGTGGCTACCACCACTGCTGAGTGCCCAATCTGCCAGCAGCGGAGACCAACACTGAGTCTGTGATATGGAACCATTCCTTGTGGTGATCAGCTAGCAACCTGGTGGCAGGTTGATTACATTGGACCACTTCCATCACAGAAAGGATAATGTTTTGTTTGTACCGGAATAGATACTTATTCTGGACATGGATTCACCTTCCCTGCACGCAATGCTTCTGCCAAAACTACCATCCATGGAATGCTTTTTCCACCATCATGGTATCCCACAGAGCACTGCTTCAGATCAAGGGACTCACTTCACAGCAAATGAAGTACGGCAATGGGCCCTGTTGTTGTTGTTATGTGCCGTGAAGTCGGACCTGACTCATAGCCACTCCTCCTTGGGTTTCCAAGGCAGTATCACTACAGAAGTAGATTGTCCAACCTTCCTTCCGAGGAGTGGCTGGTGGGTTTGAACCGCCAGCCTTCTGGTTAGCAGCAGTCAAATGCCTTAGGCACTACACCACCAGAGCTCCTTAAGCACAAATATGACTTTATAATTGTCCTTGGAGATTATATATGGTTAAAGAGATGTGTACAACTGCCAAGTTGACAAGGGGTGGACTGTGATAGTTGGAGTTGTGTGTCAACTTGGCTGGACCACAATTCTGAGTGGTTGAAGCAGTTGTGATACAGACTATTCCAATGATGGGATCGGATGTGTATGTTTTGAGCAGCCAATCCACTGAAAGGGAGCTTCCCTAGGGGTGCGGTCTGCTTCCAATATAATTATGGACATCCTGGGAAAAGGGACACTCCTCTGTGGATAGGGATCCTATTGTGCTGCCTACAACTGTCCATGAGTGAACAATCCACCATTCAGCCTGGAGATCTTGTTTTCATCATATGCTAGAGTCAACAGCCAGTACACTGCCTGCCAACCTTGAGCTCATCAGCCCCTGCAGCTGCATGAGTCGGGAAAAGCCTCCAGCTTGACGTTTGATCCAGGGACTTGGGACCTGACAGCTTCTATAAGTGTGTGAGCCATTTTCCTGAGATAAATTTTTCTCTCTCTCTCTCTGTATATGTGTGTGTGTGTGTGTGTGTGTCTGTATAAGCTTTACTGGTTTTGCTTCTGTAGAGAACCCAGCCTAACACACTCAGCTACTAACCAAAAAGCTGATGGTTCAAGCCCACCAGCAGCTCACTGGAAGAAAAATGTGGCAGTCTATTTCCATAAAGATCAGAGCACTGGAAACTCTATGGGGCAGTTCTACTCTGTCCTATAAACTCCCAAAACCAAACTCACTTCTGTCAAGTCAGATCCAAGTCATAGCAACCCCTCCTTGGGTTTCCAAGGTGGTATCACTACAAAAGTAAATTGCCCAATCTTTCTTCCAAGGAGGGGTTGGTGGGTTTGAACCGCCAGCCCTCTGGTTAGCAGTCAGATGCCTTAGGCACTGTGCCACCAGAGATCCTTCTCTGTCCTATAGGGTCACTGTAAGTTGGGAGTCAACTTGACAATAGAGTTATGGGTCAGAGAACAACTGATTATTTCAAAACATGGCCTCTCTCATTCATACACATACACGCACACACACACACACACACCCTAGCATTAAAGCACTGGGCAAAATCTGGTGTCAGAAATTTGTCCTGCCCTCTTGTATCTCTGTCCACACACAGCTGAAAGAGTAAGAGTCAAGTGCCCAAGAAAGGATTCTGCCAAATGGTATAACCCTTCAAGCAGATAAATGTGTAAAGCTTAAGGTCCACAAAAAAAAGCAGCTAAGTGGTCTTTTTTAGTGGAATGTCCCCTCATTTATACTTCAGTTTGTCACATTTAGCAAAAAAACAACAACAAAAAAAAAAACACAAGATACTCCATTAAGTCGCATTTTTAGATAAATAGCAAACAAATTTTTAGTATCAGTATGCCTCATGCAGTATTTGGGACATACAGTAAACACATGGTTTGCTATTTATCTGAAATTCAAATATAATTCATAGTCTTGTATTTTATTTGACAGCCCTACATCCACCTCAACTCCTCCACAAAATGTGACAATTAATTAGGAGACCATCCTGTCTTACCTGGGACTTCAGGGTTTCCTAGAACACAGGATTTTCAGTGATAACACCAATTAAGTCCCAGGAAAATGAGGCCAGCTGATAACCCTGCAATTAATCATCTCAAGGAATCAGCAAGGTAATTTAAGCCTGGTATCCACCAGTAGTTAAATTTGATATTTTTATATGAAATAACCTTTCCATATCTAATTCCCCCACTCGTCAGTCTGTCATCTGTGTTGGCCTGTGTGTCGCTGTGAGACTGGAGGCTATGCCAGCAGTATTTCAAATACCTGTAGGGTCACCCATGGTGGAGAGGTTTCAGTGGAGCTGTCAGACTAAGAAAGACTTGGAAGAAGGAAGGGGCCAACCACTTCTCAAAGAATTGGGCAATGAACACCTTATGAACAGCAGTGAAATACTGTTTAATTCCCCCGTATCCGTCATTATTTGTCAAATACACAAAATTAAATTAAGGATAAAATGTGAAATAAAGAGGATATGAAGGCCTTTAGAAAAATGCAAAGACACTATAAATGCCAGACATGAGCATAGTATAAACAGTTTAGGTACAAAGTTGTATGCAAATTTCAAAGCAGCAGGTACACATTTCATTAATTAAGTACTTTATATACCCTACTGAAGATGTTATTATCTGCAACACTGGTTTGATTATGTATTTCAACAAGTTCAATAAACACCACTTTTAGAACTATGGCCATAGCTCTGGGTATGATGCTGGCCCCCTATTCACTCATTGTGATGCAGGCAAACCTCTTAACATCCCCAAGTTTCAGGTTCAACTACAAAACTAGAGTGAAGCTCCTAATTACCTCCCAAAGTTCCCAGGAGGGACAAACAAGGGCCATAGATGAAAGCACAGTATAAATGACAAAATACTACAAATGTGCTAGCAGGACTTTAAGTTACATCTATACATAACTCTGGGTGCCAGTATTTTCTTTCCTTTGGATCATTTCTCACATCCTGTGATTTTGAATATACATAAATCAGTTCAATTCTGATTTTCTTGTCAGCTGCCATCAAGCAGGCCCCCGATTCATGGCAACCCCATGCACAATCAAACGAAACACTGTCCACTCCTGCATCATCCACGACCACTTGCAGATCAGACTGTTGGGATCCACAGAGTTCAGTGGCTGGTTTTCTAAAGTAGACCCCCAGGCCTTTGCTCCCAGTCCATTTTAGTCTGGAACTTTTCAACTCTATTCTTACTCTAAAAACCTGGTTTAAATAAAAACTATTGACATTGGCTGTCTAAAGTTAGCAGTGTCTAATTGTTGCTAAATGAAGTATTCACTGCGAAAGTTGCTTCCTGAAAACCCCCAAGGCTGAAGAATGTACTAAAAATGTGTGTGTGTGTGTGTTGTGTGTGTGTGTGAGATTCACAGTGGATGAGAGCTCAGCCACAGAATCAAACAGAATGGCTTACCCTGATTAAATTTTATCTTCTCCAATATTTTGCTTTGCTTTGTTTTGTTTTCCTACTTACTTGCCTTTGAGTCAATGCCAACTCATGGCGACCCGTAAATCAGAGCAGAACTACATTACACAGGGTTTTCAATGGCTGGTATTCTGAAGATAGTCTCTTATGGTTTTATTTCACTTAAATTTAATTCCTCAGGATAAGAAGGCAAAGAAGTATCATAAATACAGTGAGGGTACACCATTGGGCAAGGAATATTCCTTTTTTCATAACAGATCTAGAAGGGGTACACACCAGACTGTTAAGAGGTGATCCCCAACAACTGAATCAGGGAAACAGAAAACTACTTCTTTTACCAACACAAAAACCAAACTAAACTCACTGCTGTGGAGTTGGATCCAACTCATAGTGACCCCTCCTTGGGTTTCCGAGGCAGCATCACTACCGTAGTATATTTCCCAACCTTCCTTCCTTCCAAGGAGTGGCTGGTAGGTTTGAATCACCAGCCTTGTGGTTAGCAGTTGCATGCCTAGGCACTATACCACACACTCCTACACTATTTACCAAACCAAAAACCAAACTCAGTGCCATCGAGTCAGATCCGACTCATAGCTACCTCTCCTTGGGTTTCCGAGGCAGTATCTCTATGGAAGTAGATTGCCCAATCTTCCTTCCGAGGAGTGGCTGGTGGATTCGAACCGCCAGCCTTCTGGTGAGCAGTCAAGTGCCTTAGGCACTATGCCATCAGAGTTCCCGTACTATTTAGTTTTTAGTAATATATATATACCTTACGCAGTTAAAAAAAAAAAGAAGTGAGGAAATGTAAACATCAGTTAAGTTCAACTGAAGTAGGCATAAGAATTTGAAATGACACTTCTGAAACAGAAAATAAATGTTAACAATCATGATTCTACTGAATAAAATGGTTACTGGGTTCATAATATCCTCCTTAAAGTATCAGACCAACACAGACCAGCTATTCCTCACAAAAACCCAACCCAACCCACTACCATCAAGTCAATTCTGACTTATAGCAAAGAGAGAGACAGAGACACAGACTGACCACTGCCCTGGTAGCAGAGTGTTAAGCACTCAGCAGCTAACCAAAAGGTCAGCAGTTCAAATCCACCAGCCATTCCATGGGAGAAAGATGAGGCAGTCTGTTTCCCTGGGCATCCTGCAGGGTCTATTCTGTCCTACAGGGTCACTATGAGTTCCTCACAAAAGGCCTATCGAACTTTACCTTCACTTTACAGAATACTAGGGATTATCCAAACTTCCAAGTCACTTGACCCTTAAACTCTTTCTTCAAAAACTCACAAATTCTATTTCACTTTACAAGGCACAGTAAAGAAGAAAACTGTGTACATTTCTTTTATCCTATGACAACTGTAATTAACATGCAAAACCTTCTTCTAAAGGTTAACAAAAAGCCCACTGCTGTTTTTCTGCCCTTGAACCTACAACGTCTGTTAAAATGGCCATCTAGAAATTTACAAGTACATTAACACACATTTAAAATGACCATCACATTTGGACAGCAGTATCAGTCTCACTAGTGCTAAACCCTATAACATAAGGCTACTGAGTTTAATCCCTTGCTGGTACTTAATGAGATGCAAACTGAGAAGAGAAAGGTAGACAACATTGCCGAGTAACATGGTTTGACGTTAAAAGAGGTTTACTGAAATTAAAATCAGTAATAAAACCGTATCCTCGTAACTTCCATAATTCTACAATCACAAAATGAAAAGAATCTGGATTTTTTTTTCTTTGACAGTTTAGACACAATTGGGTTTAACTTAATAAATGTTGCACTAATAAAAGGAAGAGTTTATAAGAAAAAAAAACTAACTTTTTACCAGATGACAATGGCAGGAGGTACCAGTACCTTTGGAGCCATGCACCTTTGTTTCAATACCTGTCAAAAACAAACACATAAAAGAAGACTACATTACTTCTCACAGTGTAGTTAATCAGAGCCAAGCAGCAATCTTTTCTTGAAGATACTTCTACTTCCAAACTTCACAGAAAATTTTCTTCAAATATCTATTACAATAGCAAATGACATCTTATCATGCAGCCTTTCAAAAAAGTATACTATGAAGAGTGAATTCACTCATAATGGTGACAAGGAATTGTTGTTGTTGTTTGCCGTCGAGTCGGCCCTGACTCATAGCGACCCCTCCTTGGGTTCCCAGGCAGTATCACTACGGAAGTAGGATTGCCCAACCTTCCTTCCGAGGAGCAGCTGGTGACAAGGAATTACTAAGATCTATATATCAAACAAAAACGAAACTCACTGTCATCGAGTCGATTTGACTCACAGCAGCTCCTCCCTGAGTTTCCGAGGCGATATCTCTACTGAAGTAGATGCCCAATCTTCCTTCCAAAGAGTGGCTGGTGGGTTTGAACGGCGAACCGCCAGCCTTCTGGTTAGCAGTCAAATGTCTTAGGCACTACACCACCAGAACTCCAAGATACATACAGAGTAAAGGTTGGTCAATCTACTTGCGCAGTGATACCGCCTCGGAAACCCAAGGAGGGGTCACTATGAATTGGATCCGACTCGACGGCAGTGAGTCTGGGTTTGGTTTGGTTTTTTTTTTGGTATATATTATTTATGAAACACTTTCACACATTATCTCACCATCTTTCTCTATCACCTATGAAGCAGGCAGGTTACATAATCATTTTTAAAATATATATTAACATCAGCCTAAACTCACAGTGCTATGAAGTAGAGCTAACAGCTAAGTATTGGGAATTCAAACTTCAGCACATCATTGCTTCATCATTCATTTCCTCTTTCCCTACAAGGCAGCGAGGGAGGTAAGTATCAGAAAACAAAGACAGGCCTAAAGCCAGACACACCTTGGGTCAAAATCCCTGCTGCTTATTATTACCTACAACTCTACACAAGTTCATTCATTTATTCACCCATCCAGGGTGAAAAAAAAATCTTATTAATTTCATGGTTAATTTCTTATATTTTAAAAAAAAAAAAAAAAAAAAAAAAAACCTCACTGCCTGGAGTCCATCCAACTCATAGCGACCCCTCCTTGGGTTTCCAAGGCAGTATCGATACAGAAGTAGATTGCCCAACCTTCCTTCCCAGGACTGGTGGGTTTGAACCGCCAGCCTTCTGGTGAGCAGTCAAATGCCTTAGGCACTATGCCACCAGAGCTCTAATTTCTTATACAGATTTCCCACATGTACATGAGGACAATGGCAACATTCAAAATGATTCGTATCCAGAATTTTTGTAGAAATTCTGTAAATGAAAGACAACACTAGAAAAAAAGGGGCTATGTATATTTAAAAATTCACAGAAAAAATCCAAATATCCATTAATTTTTGGAAAAATATGATCATCTCACAAGCTATCAGGGAAATGAAAACAAAAATAGTATTTTCTCCCATGAGTTTAAAAAAACAAAACAAAACATTAATCCTCCATCAGATTTAAAGAAAACATGACAAGTGTTGGCAGGCTGTAGGAAGTAAATATCTCCAGCACTGCTTGGTGAAACGCAGCCACTCTGCAGAGACTCTTGGCAGCATGTGGCAAATGCTGAAACTGTAAATGCTGAGAGCCCAGCAAGGTGCCTTTGCGAAATCTGCCCTGGGGAAACATGTGCACATACTTACTTTACCTAACTTTGTTTTGTTAAGTTAATGGTTCAATATATGCCAGATCCTACTATTCAAAAACTGTTCTCTATAGATGTTAAGAGTCTATTAGACAAATATTTACTGAGTGTACCCAGTCAGCTCCAAACCTGACGCTAAACCCTGGGAATAAGACCATAGTATTCAGAATTCCTAGTCCAGTGGCAGAGACTGGCAACACAAACCACTTAACATGGTGAAACTATTAGAGGAACACAGACTGCGGTAAGAAAATGGGGCAAAGGAAGCCTTCAGTCAAAGAGCAGGAAGAAAAGGTCAAGACAGGTTCACTATGAGTTGGGCTGATGCATAACTTATTCTTGTCAAGTACATGAGGAGAGGGGAACTCCAGACAGTAATCACCATCAAAGGCACAGAGGTCTACAGGAAAATGGCAATTTCAGAAAACTCTAAGTACTTCTGGTAGGCTGAGTAATGGCAACCAAAGATAACCAGCCCTACTCCCTGGAACCTGTTTTAAAAAGGGGGGGGGGGGCTCTTTTCCAGGTGTGGTTAAATTATGGATCTCGAGATAGGGAGATTATCCTGGATTATCCAGATGGGCACTAAATGCCAAACCAAGTGTCCTTATAAAAGAGAGGCTGAGAGCAATTAAACACTCGGAGGAGGAGGAGGTGATGAAATGGAGCAGAGAGCTCTGAAGATGCTGGCCTTGAAGACAGGAGTGATGTCAAGGAATGCTGGTAGCCCCCAGAAGCTGGAAGGGGCAAGGAATGGATTCTCCTCTAGAACCTGAGAGGGACAGTGGCCGCGCTGACACCTTGACTTTGGCCCAGTAATACTATCTGTAACTGAACGTATTTGTACTGTTTAAGCCATCGAGTTTGTTACAGCAGCCATAGGAACGGCACTTCTCTGCCACCGTGCTGCATGCCATGCTAAGTGGTTTAGACACTGCCCAGGTCTCTGCAGGGTGATCCAGGGTTTTATGCTAGGTGAAACCATCAGATCTGTCTCATAAAGTCAAACCTGGTGCCAAGGTTGAGCCTTTCTTGGAGGGGGGGAAACTAGAAACAGAGAGATCACTTCAGAACTGGAAATCCACATACAAGATGATGGAATTCTGGATCACTGGTTATTTGAGAAAAACCACTATGATGAAAGACACACTAAAATGGAAAAGAGGAACAACAGAACTCAAGAAAAACAGACAATGTAGGAAATAAGGGGAAAAAAACCCACTTTGAATATGTAGATGTAGCCAACAGGATGGTATACAGAAGAAGTCTTGGGAACTACTACCAGCTGCTGAAATTTAAAGTTTAGTAAATGTAGCAGAATGAGGTTGAGGATATTTCCCAGAAAAGAAAGTAAAAGCACAGAAGTGAGAGGGGAAATCCCATTAAAACTACCACTAATAATGTGTCAAATTCAAAGGGATCCAACTTCTACTGAAAGGAACTCAAGAACGCAAGAACAAAGAAAATGAAAAGAGAGACATTCCTGCGTGTTCTGTAATAATACCCACAGCTCAGGGACAGTCTTCAGACTGCAGGGTCCTGCAGAGTGCTGAGCTGGGGTGTGGGAGAAAGTAATCGACCTCTAGACACAGCCTTGGAAACTACAGCACCAGGGTAAGAATTTAAAGGAAAAAAAAAATCTTCAAATAAGGTGACTCAATAATGGCTCAATCAAACAAGAATATTTTTAAGAGTAAAAGGAGGTGCTATTATACAGTATAATTTGAGGGTGTTTCAGACACCCCAGGATGTATGGTCTCCCTCTTCTAGAGGGCTGAGAACCAAACTGACAGCAGCAACACTGGAAGCCAGAAGACTGAGAACAGCACCTTCCCAGCTTGAGGGAAACAGATTTTAACCCAGAATTCACCCAGCTAGATTCCCACTCAATTGCAGGTACAATAAAATATTCAGACATGCAAGGTTTCAGAAAATCTACCTTCCACAAGCACACTCTGCTAAGAAATTACTTTTTTAAAAGTCCTCCACCATGTGCAAGTTTTACACTTTGACAAAAGTTTTAAAGACAATTTCTTTTTTTTTTTTTTTAATTAGGATTTGGGTGAAGATTTACAGAGTAAATTCACTTTTCATACAGCAGTTCACATATACTTTGTCTCATGTCATTGACCAAAATTTA
>NW_006921589.1:5901720-5908906 GCF_000298275.1 Orycteropus afer afer
ATGCCTTTGATTTCCCTTTCTTGCCTTATGGCCCTGGCTAGGACTTCCAGTACAATGTTGAATAGAAGTGGTGATAGCGGGCATCCTTGTCTAGTTCCTCTTCTCAAGAGGAATGGTTTCAGAAAGACAATTTCTTAAAGCCATAATTGACCTAAGTCTGGCAATTTAATTAACAAAAGCTAGTGAAACAGAGTCCAAAGTCTGACATAAAACAATCTCTTTAGGCAATGAGGAAAAAATCCTAAAATATCAGCACAGCTAATCCAGCAACGAATTACAAGAATAATACATCTACTAACCCAAGCCCTTCAACCCCACCCCAACCTCAATTCATCCCTAAAAAACCAAAAACCAAACCCACTGCCACTGAGTTGATTCTGACTCACAGAGACCCCCACTGAGTTTCCAAAGTGGTAAATCTTTACCAAAGTGGATTGCTTGGTCTTCCTTCCACGGAGTGGCTGGTGGGTTTGAACGACCAGCCTTCTGGGTAGCAGTCAAATGACTTAGGCACTACACCACCAGAGCTCCTTCAATTCATCCCTAAAGTTGCCCCCAAACTAATCACCTCCGTGCATGGGCGTAGCTTTGATCCACTAGATCACAGACTTTAACCTTTGAGGGTTACAAGCTCCCTCCAGTAACAATATGCTGGCATTCCTGAAGTGTATCCTTCAGCACGGGGCGCCTTCAGTGCGGGGTGCCTTCAGCACAGGGCGCCTGTACATCATACTGTTGTGTGCTGTCAAGTTAATCACAACTCATAGTAACCTTACATAACACAGAACTGAATACCATAAACATTATAAATCATGCACAAAATATAGAAATAAAAAAAAAAAAAAAAAGAATTTCTAACACTTCCTTCCAGAACCCAGAGATTAGTCATGTGCACACGCTGGAGCATGTTATCCCCATAATAAGGAAGTCAAAGCTCAGAAGTTAAGTAACTTGCTTAAGTAACAAACCAGAAGGATGTGGGGCCAGTTCTGGACTTAAGCAGCAGTCTGGTGTCACAGCTAGAGCTCTCTGCCACTCCTCTCTACCACTTCAATCTCTTTACTTCCTCTTGTGATACTGTGGACTCCATGTCTGACCCTCCCTATCCCACTCCTATGCAGCCACTACCTCTCACCTCAAGATACTGTCACACAGCACAAGTGTTCTTTATATGCCTCAGAAAGTGACAAACAGAACACTCAGAGTTTCTTCTAAGAGTGCTACCAAGTCTCAACAGGCATCAGGTCACATGACAGATCTCAGCAAAGTTGAAATAGTGAATTCAGATTCTTAGACTTAACACACTAGCAATATGGAAAGTTATAATGCATTAGGAAAATAAGCATGTGAAAAATAATGATTTCACGCATGATGGTCCACATGAATTAATGAGGTAACATACGTTAATTCTGTTTACATTAAAATTAAGTCAACATGGTCACAAGGGACATCAAACTCAACTGGTACTACACATCCTGCTTTGGTGAATGGCGACTGGGGTCTTAAAAGCTTGCAAGCGGCCTCCTAAGAAGCAATTATGGGTCTCTCCTTATCCAGGGCAAAGAAGAGTAAAGGAAAAAAAACAAAGATGCATGGAAACTATTAGTCAAAGGGACTAATAGACTACAGGAACCTCAGCCTATACAACCTTGAGACCAGAAGAACTAGATGGCGCCCAGCTACCCATACCAACCACTCAGAAAGGGATCAAGATTGGAGATCCTAGAGAGAGTGGAAGAAGAAATGTGGATAAAATTCAAAAACATAAAAAAGACCAGAATTGCTGGTCAGACCGAGACTGGTGAAACCCCTGAGACTATGATGCCAAAGTCCCTCTTCAGTCCTGGAAGTGGACTCTCTCCCAGGGCTCACCTTTCAGCCAAACAACAGACATGCCTCCAAGCTGAACAACTGTATCCGGCAGATACACTCCTTAGAACAATCAGTCATGGAGATCAGACGGGCAGCATCTGCACAGGGAGAAAGCCAGGGAGGCAGGAAGGCAGAAGGAAGGCCGGGGAAGGGGTAAACACAGGCTGTTGTTGTTGTTGTTATGTGCCGTCGAGTTGGCCCCAACTCATAGCGACCCCTCCTTGGGTTTCCGAGGCAGTATCACTATGGAAGTAGGATTGCCCAAGCTGCCTTCCGAGGAGTGGCTGGTGGGTTTGAACTGCCAGCCTTCTGGTGAGCAGTCAAGTGCTTTAGCCACTATGCTACCAGAGCTCCTCAGGAGGTGGGAAAATAGCTGTTACACTGTGGGGACTATAATCAGTGAGTATCCCAAAGCAAAATGTGGATAAACTGTTCAATGTCAAACGAATCTGCTTTGTAAAACTGCACCCAAATCACAGTAAAAAGTTTATAAAACAAAATTAAACCAAGTAAGAGTTTCAAGATTAATTCATTCAGGTTCATTGTGGCTTCCAATGGGACTTTTTTTTTAAGCTCTAGCTTCATCTCAGAAAAAAATGCAAACCCCAAAAAACCTAAACCAGTAGCTTCTGACTCATAGAGAGCCTATAAGACCGAGAATGATCCATAGGGTTTCCAAAGTTGTAAATCTTTACCGGAGACTGCCCCATCTTTCTCCCAGAGTGGCCAGTGGGTTCGAACTGCCAACCCTGTGGTTAGCAGCCAAGTGCTTAAACCACTGCACAACCAGGGCTTCTTCCAAAAAAAAAATTAATAACAGGTATCAAGTTCAAGGATCAAGGTAGTCTCCAACAAGAAGAAATCTTTTTTTTTTCCTAGTGCTACAGTAAGCCTCCCTATCACAGAATATTTTAAATTACATTTGCACATAGTACTCAACCATTCAAGGTCCAGAATGAAGATCACTGTAAACACACGTAAATGAAACTAAGCAACTTTTGTGGTTGAAAAAGGAACTTTTCACCATTCTTGCCAAATTGATAGTGGATGTTCTTCAACTCAGAAAGCTCATTGCAAAAAAAAAAGTACAAACTGTTATATGCCTACAAAATCAATTAACAACTAAAATATTCAGATGGGTAAGAACTATCTATGTAAGAGGCACAGCACTTAGCATCTAGTAAAACAAATGCCCATACAAATTTTCCTCACCAAAAAATAAAACCCCAAGTCTGCTTTGCTTTTTAAAACCTCAATATTTAAAAAAAAAAAAAAAAAAAAAGTTCAGTCTTACAAAAACAGAAATCAGGAACTGGTTCACTTGATAGAGTAACTCCATATTTTGCTTCAATGACAAAATCTTTACGTGTTAATATAAATGACAAAATCTCTTCATGTGTTAATATAAATTACACATTGCCAATCATACAATTCAAACCACAAAAAGAAAAAAGTTAAGAGTTCATCTTTGCTGTTTCTATATTTTCTAATTAATCGAGCTTAAACTTCTTCTTGTAGTAACTGAGGACCAGAGAAGTATACTGACTCAATATCAATGTGGCTGGCCAGTGGCCCAATTCCCCAATCTTCCCATCTGACTTTTAAGCGAAAGAGGGCTATAATTTTGCTCGTACCTTCCACATGGTGTGCCCCTACCTACCTCTGCGCCAGTCTCAGCTCATAGCACCCCTGCAGGCACTTCTGCCCCCTGCCTTCTTTTGGATCTTCCACGTACCAAGCACTCACCCCACCCCTCGACTGCTATGAATTTATCTCTGGAAAGTTGCTCACTCATCCCCATCTCCTCACCATCATTCCTCCTCCTGGATTCTCCCTCTTCCCTCTGCTCTTAGTTCAATGCCACCTGCTCACAGAAGCCCCCTGAGACATCCCAGCCAGGTTCCCCACCCTGAACCTCACTTTCACAATACCTATCACAGGTGCAATGAAATAACTCTTTGTGGAACTGCTTAATTCCCATCTTCTCCATTTTATGGTATGAGCACCAGAGAGAAACATCTGTCATATTCATCACCCTATCCCCTAGAGGGCTCACCAGCACAGTGTCTGGTAGAAGTGGCCCAAGAAAGGAGGGAGGGGGCAGGAGTGAAGACTGTTACGAACAGAGATTTACTTAAAAAATTTCCTTAAGATATTGAAATTTTCTCTCTAAAAAATTCTATGACTTTCTTAGTATATTCTTCTGATAAACTGAGGTGCTCTGTAATTCTGAATGATGAACCTCTTCCCGTTGAGTATTTGCCCTACTTATGGTTTCCACAGAAGTCTACCTCTTTCATGATGAGCATTATCTTCGCTAAAAACAGAGGGAAAATGTCACAACAGCACAGCATTACTCTTGGCAGTGACCCAAAAATGGAACATTCCATACCTGTGATCCCAATGGAAAAAGATTCCTAACACTGGCAAGTGAAACCTTTGAACTAAACTAACGAAATGGGAATGGGCTCTGGGAAGCCTCTCACTGCCCCCTCACCCTTTGCTTTCCCACCCCATCTGGGCCACCAGCTCCCTCCTGACCTCGCTTGCCAGGGACCAATCGTTTATAAGGTGTTCTCTCCGACAACCACGTCCCTGATGAGAGTTCTGAGCACTGACTAGAGCCTTACTCTTCCAAGCGCCTTCATTTTCTCCACTCCTGCTCTCAAGCTTCCGGCTGGAGAAAGTTACCAAATCCTACTCAGCATCCCTTACTGAGGGAGCCGGCCTAACCGCGGCCTCCCAGCAAAGCCTAGTGGGTCTCACGTCACCATTACTTTCCCACCGCTCCTCCACCTTTCGCATTCCCGGTGAAGACAGAAAGCCAAGTGCTCCCATCTCTAGAACCTACCCCGAAGGTTATTCCCAAGCCTCTTCACGTCTGTCTCTGCCCTGGCTCCTTCACCCCATCCCCAAACATGCTCAATCCAAGGTACTTCACTACTGTCGTTTTACAGCCACCACCAACCTTTCTGACAGCAACTGAGAAAAATACAGACTCACAACTCAGGCCCAGATGTGGCACACAAGTGCTGCCCCCACGCTCTCCTCTCGCTCACTCCTAACACACTGCTAACACAGCCCTCTAAGAGCAGAAATGACTGGAAAGTTGTAAAATCCACTTGTTTTTCCCCCTCAGCCCTCATTCCTCAATTCTGAAAGCACCTGTAGTCACCACAACTTGTAACTCTTCTCCCTGGGCTTCCCTGGCTATATTCTGCTTCCCTCTCCCCCTACTCCTCTAACTGCATCCCTTGCTCCATCTGCCCCAAGGTCTCTCCTCAGTTCTCTTCTCTCTCCACCCTCTCTCCTGGAATTCCTCTCACTCTTCCTTCAATTATCACCTTTAGGCTGGTAACAAGATCTCTCCCACACCAATGTGACTGACAATGGCCTCAGTTTCTATGGGGGAGGGGGGGTGACACTATACTCTATATCTCCCCGACTGACACCCAGTGCAGTGCATAGACCAAGGCACCCAGCTCCCTCCCCACCACCAACCAACAGCTCCCCAGGTGGGTCTGTGTGATGCTCTCACCGTCCTCCAACAACCCAAACAAAGCATTTCAAAGAGATGCCCTTTCATTTAACATCAGCAGCTCCAGTTACTAAGAACTGATGATTCTGCATCTCTTTCACCCATCCATTCCTACCCCTTCTCACTGTAACTCCTTACTCCTACCACCTAGTGGAATTCAACCTTCTCTTCTGTCCTCCTGCCTGAACCCACTGCCAAAATCAAACATCCTATAGCCACACTGGGAGCTCTGGTAGTGCAGTGCCTAAAGCACTTGACTGCTAACCAGAAGGCTGGCGGTTCAAACCTACCATCCACTCCTCAGAAAGAAGGTTGGACAATCTACTTCCGTAGTGATACCGCCTCGGAAAACTAAGGAGGTATCGCTCTGAGTCGGATCCAACTTGACAGCACATAACAACAACAACAACAACAGCAACACCGCCAGCATGGGTACTTCCACTCCTTTACAACCACTCAAGAGTCCAAGTCCATCCTCGATGTACACACACACACACACATACACGCACACTCCTCTGCTAAGCATTTAAGGCCCTTTATAAGTTAGCCAATTTACCTTTCACCTCTCACCGCCCCTCCATCCTTCCCTCCTCACCCTATACTCAAATCAACTGTTCTCATGACCTGCCTGTTTGCTCACTCTACCCAAAATGTCCCTCCTTCTCTTCAGTACATCCAAATTCTAATAATTTCTTTATTTTTCTAATGTCAATACATTTTTATTTCAGGAATTTTAATATGGTCATTCACTCCACTACCTATTAAAGTCATTAAGATTAATGGTTCCTCCAAAGCTAAAGATTTATCTCCAAGATACCAAAAAAAAAAACCAAGCCCATTCCTCGAGTCGATTCTAACACATAACCACCCTAAAGGTACCATAGGGCTTTATGCAAGCAGACTGCCACATCTTTCTCCCATGGAGCAAGCAGCCGGTGGGTCCAAACAGTCGACCTTTTGGACCGTAGCTGAGTGCTTTAACCCCTGTACCACCATGGCTCCTCATCTTTAAGGCAGCCCTTTCTAAAAGAATCCACGCTTGAACCACAGAAGTTCTGCCAGGCAGCCCTGTCACAGTTCTTTTACTTGACTTCTTTCATCCCCCCTTGGACACAGACATACACTGACAATATACTCAAAATTTCTCACCTAGAATTTTTGAGATCTAAATTTTTCAAATTATTCACTTTAGGGCCATTTTAGGATCTAACAGAGCAGACGTATCTAAACTGATGAAAGAATTCTCCAGGATGCAACCCTCCGCAGGCTCCAGCCTGGCCTGCACTTCTCTGCTGAAGCCTGGGGTAGGCTAGAGGCACCTTTTCATGGTGCTCAATTTTCCTTCGTAATTAACTATTATCTCAAGACAGAATGCCTGTAAATCTATTCCATCTTTGGCTCCAACTGTTTCCTGCCTACTGCCTCTGGGGCAGTTTTTGAGAATCTTTTTTCTGAAAACTGTATTTATTGAAATGTCTCAAGAAGACACCTATGCAAAAACCCTAGTGAATTCCATGTTAATGAATGAATATATAAGGGGAAATGAACAAAGATAATTTGACAAAAGTATCAACGAAACCAAAGGAAGAACTATGGTAGAGATAACAAGTGGAGCAAAGAGAAGTAAAAAAAATAGTAATAATTTCTTAGAGCTAAAAGCATACATGTCGTTCGAATAGAACAAGGGGACACTACATGGTTTAAAATCAAGAAGGGAGTGCGTCAGGGTTGTATTCTTTCTCCACACTTATTCAATCTATATGCTGAGCAAATAAT
>NW_006921589.1:5909661-5948902 GCF_000298275.1 Orycteropus afer afer
GATTGTGGGGCTGGCGCGGGATCGGGCGGTGTTTCGTTCTGCTGTGCATGGGGTCGCTATGAGTCAGAAACGACTCGACGGCACTTAACAACAACAACAACAAAAAGCATACATATAATATACGCACATACAGTACCATCTATATATTTACAAAGACGCAAAACAACACTATGGTCTGGGGATAAGACATAAGTAGTCAACTATAAAGAAATGAACAGGAATAATAAACATGAAACTCAGAGTGGCGATTTGGGAGTTGTTGTTGTTGTTATGTGCCATCGAGTCGGCCCCGACTCATAGAGACCCCTCCTTGGGTTTCCCAGGCAGTATCACTACAGAAGTAGGATTGCCCAACCTTCCTTCTGGTTAGCAGTCAAGTGCTTTAGCCACTATGCTACCAGAGCTCCTGATTTGGGAGTAGGCAGTGGATTTCTCTAACTGGATTAAATATCACGACTATTTCATATTTCCTTTCAAGGCAGGAGAGGGAAGGGAATTAGCAGATATGACCTCCCAAATCCCTCTATACTCCAGATGCAAGAGAGGCCTCTACAAGGGCAACGGCGATGACTCCCGTGAAGGAATGTTAAAGGGGAACACACCTGGAAGGATTTATGTTCAAGCGCAAGGGAAAAGTCCCAGTGAAAGTCTCACGATTTCGTCTGTTACCCGTGCTCATGGCTTCAGCCACCACCCCTGCAGATGGCCTCTCGATGGGAAACATCACCCCAATTCTCCGAGCACTAAGGACGGCTCAAAGGCAGCTCCATCCAACTCACCACTTCCAAAACTAAAGTCATGCTCTCCCCATAAAGCCTCCTTCTCTCTGAATAAACCCATCTCAGTGAGTAACACAGGTGTCCTATCTATTACATGAATCTGAAACCTAGTAATCACTCGACAGCTCCTTTGCTCACCCCCATAATATTTATTACCATGTCCTGATGATTTTATCTCTAGATCTCCATGTTCTCAGTGTTTCTGCCGATCATACAGGGCTAAGAGGACCAAATGAGCTACCATACAATCGTGCTTGAAAAAGGAAAATAAAAACACAGCATTTAAATGTGAGTATTACAAAAAAAAAAAAACCCACCAAACTCACTGCCACCGAGTCGGACCCGACTCATAGTGACCCCTCCTTGCGTTTCTGAGGCGTTTTCACTACAGAAGTAGATTGCCTGACCTTCTTTCCGAGGAATGGCTGGTGGGTTTGAACCGCCAGCCTTCTGGTTAGCAGTCAAATGCCTAGAGTTCACTAAAGTGATATCGTGGACACTGCACTTCGTCAGGCTCATCTCTTCAGTTATTCCACACAGTATACTTACTTCAGTGTTTTGCATACAGATGGCACTCAGTAAAGGTACTGCAATGAATTATTTGTAACGACTCGATACACGTTCAATTGAAATATTCATTGAATGTTTGCTCCTTTACAATACAAGTCACTGATTTTATCACCTAAGGGGTGAGAACTTTAACTGTAAGACACTCTGCGAAGTGTCACCATATTCAATACTTTTGATAATTATGATGCTGCTTATCTCAAAAGTTCAAAAAGCCTTTGAGTTGGCTTTCCTGAAAACAACTATGATACACTGAATTGTGTCCCCAAAAAATGTGTTGTAAATCCTAACCTTAATACTTGGGGGAATAAAGCTTTGTTTGCTATGTTCATGAGGCCATACCAGTGTAAGGTGTGTCATACACCAGTGACCTCTGACATATACAAGGAGATCAGGCACAGAGATGGGGGAACACAGGCCCGATGCCAAGCCACAGCCACATGATCACCACGGAACCAAGGAACAGAAGCTGGAAAGAAACAAGGATTTTCCTCAGTGCTGGCGGATAGAAAGCCTTCCCTGGGAGCCAGTGCCGCTTCGAGCATCCTGAGCTCTGAAAAAATGTTTGTTACAGCCACTCAATTGTGGTATTTGTTATGTTGTTGTTGTTGTTCTGTGCCGTCAAGTCAGACCCGACTCATAGCGACCCCTCCTTGGGTTTCCGAGGCAGTATCACTACGGAAGTAGATTGCCCAACCTTCCTTCCGAGGAGTGGCTGGTGGGTTTGAACCGCCAGCCTTCTGGTTAGCAGGCAAGTGCTTCAGGCACTACACTACAGAGCTCCTCATATTTGTTATAGCGCCCCCCCCAAAAAAAAAAAAAACTCACTGCCGTGCAGTCACTTCTACTCACAACAACCCCTCCTTGGGTATCTCTACAGAAAGAGCTCTGCTAGCGTAGTGCCTAAGGCACTTGACTGCTAACCAAAAGGCTGGCAATTCAAACCCACCAGCCACTCCTCGAAAGGAAGGCTGGGCAATCTACCTCTGTAGTGATACTGCCTCAGAAACCCAAGGAGGGGTCGGAGTCCGACTCATCAGCAAGTAACAACAATAACATCTCTAAGGAAGTAGATTGCCCAAACTTCTTCCGAGGAGTGGCTGATGGGTTTGAACCACCAGCCTTCTGGTTAGCAGCCAAATGCCTTAGGCACTATGCCACCAGAGCTCCATTACAGCAGCATTAAATCTACTTCCATAAGGATACCGCCTCGGAAACCCAAGGGGGTTCACTATGAGTCAGATCTGACTGGACCACAGTGAGTTTGGTTTTTTGAGTAAATAACTAACACAACAACCAAACTTCTCTCTCAAGTCCAAACTTCACCAAAAGGATTCTCACTTCCCAACAGGTCATTCTGATGTGGGAAATGTAAATATCCCAAGAGAGCTTCTTAAGGTGTAAGCGCCCTGAAGGCAGGCAAATGATTACTTGAAAGAGTTCCCTATCTCATTTTTCCATCTTGCAATGTGAGCTGGAGTGACAACCTGGGCAGAAACAGACAGAGTAGGAAATGAAAAATTATTAGCTGCTGCTCAAATGAGAGGAGCTCTGGTAGCACAGTAGTTCAAGTGCTCAGTTGCTAAGCAAGAAGGGGGCGGTTCGAACCCACCAGCAGCATCTCAGGTGAAAAACGTGGCAGTCTGCTTCGGTAAAGAAATTCTACGGGGCAGCTCGACTCTGTCCCACAGGGTGGCTGAGTAAACAGCACTGGGTTTTGGGTTGCTCCAAAGTTCTCAAGTTCTTGCCTTTTACGTACATTTAATCACCGCCTCAGAATGCAAAATCTCACCATATCATCTCAAAAAAGCTCCCCAGACCAGATTTCCATCTAAAATAACAATCCTCATTCTAATCTTCGTTCAAAAGTTTTCCTTTGTTTGGTCATCACTTGCAATTATATATATTTATCTGTATGGTCATTTGCTTCTGGTCTATTTCCGCCAAAAGGGCAGGAATCTATCGGTTCTGTTGACTGCTATACGCCAGCACTTAACGTGATGCTTGACATGGAACAGGAGTTAACTGAGTAATTAACTGAATGAAGAGTGAACTAGACGTTTACCCTACACCAAACAATATCCCTCTTTCTGACCCTAAAACAAGGAAGCACAGAAGCCAAGTCAGATCCTGAGGCTTTAAGATGTGACTCAGCAAACCCTCACAATTTCCTCATGATCTGTCCCTTCTTCCGTCCATCTGTCCTTCCTTCAAGGAAGACATTTCTGTCCTAGAATTTGAGAGCTTTAAGTCTTCTAGTCCAATGTCTTACAAATCTAGTAACTGAGACCTGAAGACCCAGGTGACTTGCCACTTTGACCCTTGCATCCAATGGATCTCTCTGTCCTACACCAACTACACTGCCATCCCACAAAACCAACCGTCTTGATGGAAGGAAAAAGAAACCAGGAAAGGTCTAAAGAGAATACGTGTGCCATAGTGACAAGTGAAGCCTCACTCATGCCAGAAGGTGAGGGGCTGCACTGGAAGGTGCCAGAAAACAGGAAGAAAGCTCGTGCAGCAGCCTCCTACTGCATCACACCTCTTCCCTGTAAGTCTTCTAACACACTTTCAGGATCATTCAGCAGCACCCTTGCATTCTCGGAACTAACCTGGGAAATAGGAGCTCTGGTAGCATAGTGGCTAAGGCACCTGACTGCTAACCAGAAGGCTGGCGGTTCAAACCCACCAACCACTTCCATAGTGATACTGCCTCAGAAACCCAAAGAGGGGTCACTATGAGTCAGGTCCACTTGATGGCACATAACAACAACAACCACCACCACCACCACCTGGGAAATCAAAAAAGGTTATGATGACCATGAAAAAAGGTACAGCTCTCCTGGCCACCCAGACAAAAATCCACTGTGGCAACTATTCAGCCAGCCACCAAGGAGAGGCAGCATAAGACAGTGGGTGGTTAGATGCCAGAGCTCGGATTCAGAAAGGCCCAGCGGAATCTCAGTTTCTCCTCTGTACCCAAGATGCAGTTTCTGTCTGCAAAATGGGAATGACCACCACCCTAGAGAGCTGTTAACAAAGCCACTGTGCGCACGGCGTATGGCATGAATTAATGTTGCTAAGTTGCCTTCCAGATGATTTCTGACTGATGCAGGGCCGCCCCACGTTGCACAGAACTGCTCCATAGGTGGGTCTTCCCAGGGGCCTCTGGATAGGTCGGAACCTTTCACTTAGTAGTTGGGCACTTATCGGTCTGCACCACCAGGAGACATTACCACCACTGCACGTAATGAAGTCTCTATAAATGTCAGCTGTTTGTTCTTTTATTCAGCTGTAATCACTTTCTCAAGGCCTAGCCCTTCTCGCTTCCATGTAATTTGAAAGACGCTTGCGTACCCTTCGCATCTTTGAGGGGTCGTACATACGTACAACACATTTCCTGGAGCCAGAGCACCTAGGCAAGCTAGTTCATCTCTGGACCTCAGGTTCCCTATCTGTGAAACGGGCCTGACAACACTTACCCTTATGGCAGCCTAGAGTGTAATTAGAACACATTTAGGGAAAAGTAAACATACAACTCTCAACTCCAAAACATCAGTCTTAATGCTAATCCCATCGCCATGGATCATGGCCAAAAAAAATACCAAGGTCGACACACCTCGTATATCCAATTTCTGAGACACCACCGCCCCTCCAGCAGCGATCATCCGGAATCGTGGGGCTAGGTTTCTTCCCACCGACACAGCCCAGCTCAGACCGCGCCCGAGCAGATCGAATGAAGTGGCCAGCTCCACGCCAGTCCCCGCCAACAAAGCGCCGAAGCGACCCTGCGCTGCCTTCCTCCCGGGCTCAGGGCTTGCGCGGCCTACGCCGCCTGGGCTGCGGTTCCCCGCTCGCGTGAGCCTCCCTCCGCAACGCGCGTCATCCATTCCACCGACTCCGCGGAGCCCACCACATACACGTCCCAGCGCGCCGGGCGACTCCTCCCCGGGCCACACCGGCCTGGGATCCCGCGGACGCCTGCCCGCCTCCCGGAGCCAGGACCGCGGCGACGTTGGGGTCCTGGTCTGCCATGTTCTCCCTTGCAAGCCCAGGCACCCTCGTCCCAGCCGCAGCACGGAGAGGCCGCGCCGCCAACCAGCCGCATGTCCCCACAACGGGCGCCGCACTCACCGCGAAGTCGGGGCCCCTGTTGCTCCAGCCTCGGGCCCACCAGGCCTGTTTGCGCCCCGGTACATCCACTCCCTGCTGCAGCCCCCCGGGACCTGGCGCTGCCGCCGCGGCTGCACTGAAGGAGGACGAACCTCAGCTCCCCGGTCTGAGGCCGCCGCCACCTCGTCCCAGCCCCAGGCGCGGCGACAACGGGCCCGTAGCTCCCGGGCGCCGGCACAGCAGCGTCTGTTAAGCAGAACCGCCTGGGACGCGTAGCCCGGCGCTCGTTGCATATGCAGAAAGGAAGCCGCCCATTGGCCCGCGGGCGGTGGCGCGTGCGGGGCTGAGCCTATCGAATTCCGACCCGGAGCGCAGCTCTGGCGGCCGGGGGCGGGACGGGGTTACTACGGGTCATTCGACCAAGCAGCCGCGGACGGAATCCGGTCTCCGTGGGCGCCAGCGAGGACTGGGTCGCTGCGGTGTGGCAGCGGAACGAGAGGGGGAGAGACCTGTTCAATCGTGTCTGGAGGTGGGCTTCTAGACCGGGGTGGGGGGGCGGAGAATAGACCACTCCCTCCCCGAAAAGGAGAACTGTACTTATATACTGTTTAACTCTTACATCTTAATACAAGTTATAAAATTATATGTATTTTATGTTTCCGTGCTTCAGTGGATTAAACGTATTTATCCTATTCTAGCACAAATTTCTGTCAATTTTCTTAAAATGAAATTATTTTTGAAAATGCCTGTGACGGAGGGAGACTCAAAAACAAAAAACATGTTTGATGCATTATTTTTGTTCTGGCTTCTCCTCGCCTAGCAAATAGCCCGGTCTCCCCTTAAATGCACTCACTATTTATACAGACTTGCTATTTGTTTTCAAAGGATAAAGTTTACTCCAAATTATTGTTTTTGGATGTTCTTCTTAGGAAGCTATAAGTGTTTCAGGATTTTAAAGAGTTTGCCATTGATTTTCATTTGGGGGACTACACACTGGCGGGGTACCCAGCGAGTTCTACAGTCTCCCCAAAAGCAAACAGCAAAAACATCATGACTAATATGCAACAACTACAGTGCATTGTAAGCTTAAACTCAGACTTTCAGTACCATTATTAGTAATATATTGGATCTTGTTTTATCTGATTAGTCTGTGATCTATAAATCAGATTGGATGCCATAGGAAATAAAAGTGGGTGATTTTTATTCTTCTGAAGTAGTGAAGACGCTAGTAATAGCTATTTGAGTAGCAGATCTTGCTCTGATGCAAAACTTTTCTAAGTAGGTGAAAGGTGACATTCAGGAGCCAGCCTCAGGCTGAAGCGGGGGCTCACTTCCCAGGAGAATCTCAAAATCGGAAGGCGGCCAGAACTTGAGGTGGGTGGGGTGATGATGCACTGAGCCAAGCCAGCGCACTCACCTTGGGCCCCAGGCCAGGTTAGCTACCTGAAGGGGCACGCATCCTCTGCTTGAGCAACCTGTTCTCCCACTAGAAAGTGTGGAAGTTCAGTTGCAAGTTAACCTGTGGACATTCTCTTAGAGGATACACACTGAAAAAAAGTGGAAAGCAGAATTACTCATCTATATTCTGCTATTTTACAGTGGTCGGTCCAGAATGACATCTTGGGCCAGGCACACGTTAGCCCTCCAGGTGACATCTTTGCTATTTCACACTTTAAACAGGCCTTTTGTAGCAAATTTGCTCAGTACAATATGATGTCTGATTTCTTGACTGCTGCTTCAATGGGTCTTGACTGTGGATCCAAGTAAAGTGAGCTCTTTCCTCCATTTCTTAGGATGTTGCTTTATTGGTCCAGTTGTGAGGATTTTCATTTTACGTTGAGATGTACTCCATACTGAAGGCTGGAATATGCTGGCAACCCTGAGCGTTTTTTGACTTGTAGCTTCATCATTCCCATCTCTGCCTCTGTCATATCATGGCCTGCTTACCTGTATGTGTCTCTCTGTGTGTCTCTGTGTGTCCTCTCCTCTTCTGAGAAGGATGCCAGTCATACTGGATTTAGGCCCCATTAGAATCAATCCAGTGTGACCTCATCTTAACTAATCTCCAAAAGCCCTTTTTCCAGATGTCATATTTTAAGTTTCTGGGTGGATACGAATTTTGGGGAAAAAACTGTACAACACAGTGTACTCTCTTTCTATTACAGGGAATAGCAATACAAATCAAACTGTCTTAGTTATCTAGTGCTATAACAGAAATACCACCATTTCTGCTTTAACAAACAGAAATTTATTCCCTTACAGTTTAGGATGCTTGAAGTCCAAATTCAGGATGCCAACTCTGAGGAAAGTCAGTCTCTCTCTCTTGGTTCTGGAAGAAGATGCTGTCATCATCCTTCCCCTGGGTCTAGGAGTTTCTCAGAGCACCGAACCTGCTCTGTGCACAGTTCTTCCTTCTCAGTGGTAGGAGGTCCCTCAGATCTTTGCTTGTTTAATCTCTTTTATATCTCGAAAGACATTTACTCAAGTTAAAACCAAATCCTATAGATTGTATCTCGTCTCATTAACATAACTACCTCTAATCCTGCCTCATTCATATCATAGAGGTTAGGATTTACAGCATATGGATAATTACATCAGATCACAAATGAAAGATAATGACATAATAATCATGTCCTAGCCAACTCACTGCAGTAAGTCGGACCGACTCATAGCGATCCCTCCTGGGGTTTTCAAGGTGATAGCACTTCACAAGTAGATTGCCCAATCTTCCTTCCGAGGAGTGTTTGGTGGGTTTGAACCATCAGCCTTTTGGTTAGCAGGCAAGTGCCTCAGGCACTATACCACCAGAGCTCCCAACACATATTTTTTTTGGGGGGTGGGGGGTGGGTCACAATTTAATCCATAACACTGATTTTAGCAAATGGAGTTTCTTGGCTTACAAAATTAAACAGTTCAGGAGTATCTCTGCCATCGAGGACAGCTTGATACAGGCCTCAAAAGATAGCAGAAAGAGTAATTTTGCATCTTCGAACTCTTTGGGTTCACTTCCTTGGTGTTGGTATTTCAGGCCACAGATGGTAGCAAGAAACTAAGGGGTCCAATCAGGTGCTATCCCACCAAAAATTCAGTCTGTTCCCAGGAATCTCATTTCCTTTTGTCAAGGTGTGCATCCCTCCATGCCCAGTCCTTGGCCTGGGAACTAGGCTTTGTCTGACCAGGCCTGACTCACCTCTACCTTTGGATTCTAGGGTGGAGTTCAGGAGTCCACACCCCAAAAGCACTGACAGAATGTGTTGGGAAGGCAAAGATAGATACCTCACAAGGAAATCAGAGTGCAGTTATTAGTAGAAAAGTGAAAGAGAACAGAAGCATCAGAGGCCACTACCATGAGCTGGGTGCTTCTGGTGCTGTCTGATAATCAGTGGTATTTCTCTTTCTATAACTCATTGATGAGCTATTTCACAACAGACAGTACATCTTCTTCATCCTTTTATCCTCAAGACCTATCCAGTGTGTTGGCAGGCACAATGCTTGTACCAAGTAACAGCTCAATAAACATTTATTGAATTCACCTATTCAATACTGTAAATCAAACCAAACCAATTGCTATCAAGTCAATTCTGACTCATAGTGACACCCTTTGCAGAGTAGAACTGTGTTCCTTGAGAGTCTCAAGGTTGTTACCTTTTGAAAGCAGATCACCAGACCTTCTTTCAAGGTACCTTTGGGTGGGTTCGAACCAACAACCTTTTGGTAAGTAGTCAAGCACCTAACCTCTTTGCACCGCCCAGGGACTCCTTTGAAGACATATGTGTATATGTTTACAGGGGTATATCAGCTCTACTATTTTGATATTTACAGTACATCGACGCCCTTGTGGAACAGTGGTTAGTTAAGTGCTCAGCTGCTAACTAAAAGGTCAGCAGTTTCACCATCCACTCCATGGAACAAAGATGGGCAGTCTACTTCTGTAAAGGAGCTCTGGTAGCATAGTGCTTAAGGCACTTGACTGCTAACCAGAAGGCTGGCGGTTCAAACCCACTAGCCACTCCTCAGAAGGAAGGTTGGGCAATCTATTTCCGTACTGATACTACCTCAGAAACCCAAGGAGGGGTCACTATGAGTCGGCCCCGACTCAACAGCACATAACAACAACAACAAACTTCTGTAAAAATTGTTGTTGTTGTTAGGTGCCTTCCAGAAGGTTATAATGACCTTGTTTACAACAGAACGAAACCTTGCCCAGTCCTGCCATCCTCATAATCATTGCTGTATGTGAGCCCACCATTGCAGCCACTGTGCCAATCCATTTCATTGAGGGTCTTCCTCTTTTTCACGGACCCTCTGCTTTACCAAGCTTGATGTCCTTCTCCGGGGATGGTCGCTCCTGATGACATGTCCAAAGTGCATGAGATGAAGTATCGCTGTCCTTGCTTCTATGGAGCATTCTGGCTGGACTTCTTCAAAGACCTGTTTGCTCATTCTTCTGGTCATCCATGGCCATATGTTCAATATTCTTCACCAACATCACAATTCAAGTACATCAGTTCTTCTTCTGTCTTCCTTAGTCATTGTCCACCTTTTGCATGCATGTGAGGTGATTGAAAATACCATGACTTGAGTCATGCACACCTTAGTCCTCCAAGTGACATCTTTTCTTTTTAACACTTTCAAGAGGTCTTTTGCAGCAGACTTGCCCAATGCAGTACGTCATTTGATTTCTTGACTGCTGCTTCCCTGGGCATTGATTGTGAATCTAAGTAAAATGAAATCTGTGGTAGTTAACATTTGTGTGTCAAGTTGGCTGGGCCTGGTTAAGTGACTGGGCAGCTGGATGTAGTATTCCCCATGATAAAACTAGTAATCAACTCTATGGTAGAATCTACTGTGAGCAGCTGAGTAGTAGCTGCCTTAGGGATACGGTCTGCTTCCTGTATATAAGAAGCAGCCTTGGGGAACAGTCCCTAGCTTATGGCATGCTTGAACCCTGCATGTAGCCCAGTCATTGTTCAGCAGCCTGCCATGCTCTGCCGATCCTGGGACCTTTAATGGACTTGAATTAATGATCTGCCATGTAGTTTGGTAACATTGGGACTGTGCCTTTTACTTGTCAACCACGGGCTTGTCAGTCTCAGCAGCCAGCAGCTGTCTGAGTGAAGAAAAGCCTCTAGCTTCAGTGGGCCAGGAGCAGGAGGCAGAGCTGAAAACCAGGGTTGAGGGGCTTTCACCCACCCCCTAGAGCCTGGCACTTTGAACTTGGACTTAAAGCCTCCAAACTATAAGAGAGTAAGCTCTTATTCAAGCCATCCCATTTGTGGTATATTCTTGTCAGAGCAACAGTAGGTATCCAGAACAGAATCCCTAATGACTTCAATCTTTTCTCTGTTACAGACACATTAAAATTTGACAATCTCTGGTCTACTGCTCTTGACCACTGCTGTCCAGCAGAAATAGAATAGGAGTCACAAACGTCATTTAAAATTTTCTGGTAGCTATGTTAAAAAAAGAAGAAAAGAAATAGGTGTGAGGAATTTTATAACATATTTTATATAGTCCAATGTATCTAAAAGGAACTCTGGTGACAGAGTGGTTAAAGCATCCGGCTCCTAAGATGAGGCAGTCTGCTTTGGTATTTCCAGCCTTAGAAACTCTATGGGGCAGTTCTACTCTGTCCTATAGGGCACTCTAAGTCGCAATCAACTTGATGGCAGTGGCTTTGGGTCTTTGGTTTTGTTCCCTTTGAAGGAGCACTGGTGCCACAGTTGTTAAAACATTCAGCTGCTAACCAAAAGGTTAGTGGTTTGAACCCACCAGCCACTCTGCAGGAAAAAGATGAGGCAGTCTGCTTCCCTAAAGATTTACAGCCTTAGAAACCCAACGGAGGCAGTTTTACTCTGTCCTATAGGGCTGTAGGAGCTCTGGTAGCATAGTGGCTAAGACACTTGCCTGCTAACCAGACGGCTGGTGGTTCAAACCCACCAGCCACTCCTCGGAAGGAAGACTGGGCAATCTACTTCCGTAGTGATACTGCCTCGGAAACCCAAGGAGGGGTCGCTATGAGTCGGGGCCGACTCGACGGCAAACAACAACAACAACAACATAGGGTTGCTGTGAGTTGGAATTGGCTTGATGGCAGTGGATTTTGGTATCTTTACAGAAGCAAACTGCCACAACTTTCTCCCTCAGGGCCACTGGTGGGTTCCAAATGCTGACCTTTCAGTTAGCAGCCAAGCACTTAATGGCCACTAAAACCAAACCAAACTCACTGCTGTGGATTTGGATCCGACTCATAGCGACCCCTCCTTGGGTTTCCAAGGCAGTATCACTACGGAAGTAGACTGCCCAACCTTCCTTCCAAGGAGTGGCTGATGGGTTTGAACCGTCACCCTTCTGGTTAGCAGTCAGATACCTTAGGCACTATGCTACCAGAGCCTTAACCCAGAGCTGCTTCTACTATATTCATTCATTAGTGAATACCTACTGTGTGCTAGCCCCAACAGGGGCAGAGCCAAGAAGAAGAATGAGGTACTCATGCTCTTCCAAGAAAACCCAGACAGTTAAGATCATTTTTCCTCTCCCTGGGACAGGAAACCCTGCTCAAGCGGAATTCAATGACAAGGGCATTTGTCGAGTCATGCAACTGAAACCCGAGAGGCAGAGTTTGTTTCTGGTGCAGCATCGTCCAGGCTCTCCTGTCAGTAGTCTCCTCCCGTGTTCTGCCTCTCCCAGGCTGTCCTCCTTCCCTGGGTGCTTCAGTGTCCGTGGCTGCTGCAGCTCGAAACCCCTCTTCCCCAAATCCCCAAATCCAGCAGAAGAAAGCAAGCCTCCCTTTCTCAGAAGCCCCAGGAAACAGCTGCTTGTGGCATGTCGGCCTTTGGATTAACTGGCTAACCTCAAACCCATTCTTTTTGCCCAGGGAGGTAAATACTCTGATTGGCTTAAGTTATTCAAGGCCCACCCCTAGAGCTGGAGTAGGGTCAGCAATGGTTAAGTGGTATGTAGGCTAAGAGTGGGGAAGACCTGGAGAAAACTTAGACGACAGCGAAAGAAGGCTGCGTGAGCATCAACAACACAAAAATAGCCAGAACCTGCTCTTCCAGTCTTTTTTTTATTTGACTATTCCGTGTTTGAAAAGGTCCAAATTAATCCAAATCCCATCCCCCACTGTCTTCTTTTTCCATCTTTTACATACATACATACATACATACACACACACACATATATGCCAAGCAAGCCCAAGCCCACTGCCAACCAGCTGATTCCAGTTCATAGTGAACCCCACTGGGTTTCCAAGGCAGTAAATCTTTATGGAAGTAGATGGCCCCATCTTCCTTCCTCGGAGTGACTAGTGGGATTGCACCACCAACCTTCTGGTTAGCAGCCAAATGTCTTTGGCACTGTGCCACCAGAGCTGCTCATGTATGTACGTGTATATATATATATACATACATATATACATATATGTGTGTATGTATGTGTATGTATAGATATAGTTTCTTTTTCCCTTTTTATTCTCTTTCCACCCCCTCAAAGGTAGAAGCCTCAGGAGGACAGAAGTGCGAGTGTAGGTCAAAGTCAGAACAGAGAGATCATTTTAGTTTCTCTCTTTTAGTCCTTTCAATTTTGACTATCAAAAAACTTAACGATTTTTTTTCACCATTCTAAAACCAATTTTTAGTCCAGAAATTTTTAATAAAGTAAGACATGCTATTGTACCCCAAATCTTAAAATATAAACTATTTGTGGAGTCTGTTTATTTGCATCTTGCTATTATCCCTTTTCATACTGAGTCTTTAATGTTCTGGTCAATATTTCTAGGATCCAGACATAGAGAAACATTTCATGTGTTTTATATTTTCTCTCTTCTAGATCTGGTGGCATAGTGCCTATGGCATTTGACCGCTAACCACAAGGCTGGTGATTCAAACCCACCAGCCACTCCTCAGAAGAAAGGTTGGGCAATCTACTTCCGTAGTGATATGGCCTCGGAAACCCAAAGAGGGGTCATCATGAGTTGGATCTGACTCAACAGCAGTATACAATATACATTTTTTCTATCATTTAAAATCTACAACACTCTAGTATTCATTTTACTGTCACACCTTGCTTAAAAGCATATTACTCAAACTAGCATAAAATGTGGAATATCAAAATCTTAACCAAAACCAAACCCACTGCCATTGGATCTATTCCAACTCATGGCAACTCTAGTAGGGTTTCCAAGGCTGTGAATCATTACGGAAGTAGAGTGCCTCATCTTCCTCCCACAGAGCAGTTGAGAGTACCTAAGTTAGCCCACCAGGGCACAGAACAGCTTTAAAGAGAACTTGCGAGGACCTGTGACTTTACGTTCCCTGGACCAGCACCATTAGCTTCACTCGGGAGTTTGTTAGAAATGCAGACTCTCAGGCCCCTCCCCAGACCTACCAAGTCAGAGTCTGCATTCTAGAAGATGCTGAGGTGGTGGGCCTCTCTAACACCCAATGTGGATACACTGGCTGTTTAGGCCGAATGCCAGGCCAGAAAGAAGAAAATGACTGCCCAGAGAAGAGACAGAGCACCTCTGATTTCTGGTGCCTTGGCGGGTTGGACAGGGACACAGTGAAGCACTCCACAGCTGGGTGGCGCATGAGCAGATTTTAAGTTTATCAGCGGTTGTTTCCTATTTATTCAAAAAGCAGGAGCTCCTGCCGCCCACCCTCTGAGCATCTGTGCTAAATTAAAAAGGTTAAAAGAAGTAAGCTTCTGGAAAAGTGGCCTCTGGCCTTCCAAGAAACAGCCACCCCTCCTTTTTTCTTTTTTAATTTTTTATTGTGATTTGGGTGCACATTTACAAAGCAAATTCATTTTACTCTCAACATGCACATTTGGTTTCATGCCCTGATTACAATCCCAACCAAAAAGAGCTCTCCTCCCGTCTCCTCCCTGTGACTACCCCTTCCCAGTGTCCTTCTTGTCTATGCATTCCTGTCTGTCCAGCTTGCTCTCTATGCAAATGCTGCCCTTCAGATGCCTCATG
Organism: Orycteropus afer afer; assembly: GCF_000298275.1. NCBI lineage: Eukaryota > Metazoa > Chordata > Mammalia > Tubulidentata > Orycteropodidae > Orycteropus > Orycteropus afer. The sequence continues at coordinate 5,924,101 of NW_006921589.1, forward strand.
GTTGATTGACCTAGGGGGTACATCTCCCTGGGGTAGGTGTTCTGGTTGTAGGCCTTTCTGCTGTTTGGCTGAGACCTAACCCACAGAAGAGAGCCCAGTTCCAGGCCCGAAGGATAATCTGGGACCGCAGTCTCTCTCTTACCGTAATTGTGGTCATTTTTGTGTTTCTAAACTCTGTTCTGGGAGCTCTGGTAGCATAGTGCCTGAGGCATTTGTCTGCTAACCAGAAGCCTGGCGGTTCAAACCCACCAGCCACTCCTCGGAAGGAAGATGAGGCAATCTACTTCCGTAGTGATACTGCCTCGGAAACCCAAGGAGGGGTTGCTATGAGTCAGGTCTGACTCGACGGCACATAACAACAATAAACTCTGTTCTACATTTTCCCTCCCACTCTATCCAGGATCACCCATTTTGGTCCCTTTCCGAGTGGTTGTCAGCCCTTTCTTTTAAGGCCTAGCTAAGTGATACCAGTCAGTACGTGTAAGAACAGAACATGCATCACAGCCTCCTATATACGTATATATTTTTTTCTATTATTATTTTTTTTACTCACACTGTTAATTCAAGAAAATCAAAGTACTTTGCTGCATACTGGTTTTAACTACAAAATCACAAATTCTCATCTATCTAATTTTCAATCAGCTACTTTTAAGCAGGGCAGAAAGTAGCAAATCACCAAATGGACAATTGGTGAGAATTTGTTGGTTGGATGAGATACCCCAATATATTGTTGGTATTATCGTTAGGTACAGGGAGGATCAATCCCCAACCCATGGTAACCCTGCGTGTTACAGAGTATAACTCTCGATAGGGTTTTCTTGGCTGCAACCATGATGGAAGCAGTTTACCAGGTAGTGACATCACTACGGGGTGTGAATCGCTCTCCTTGATCTGTCAGAGGTGCCACCAAAATGATCCCAATGTCTGCAGCAGTACCAGTTGGCCAGCACTGCAGGGAGAGGCACCACCAAGGCAGTGACGTCACCAGGGCTGGGGTCACCCCTCACCCAGTGCAGTAACTTGTCACCCACCCTCCATTACCCACCAGTCAGAGTATAGGCGGGTGAGCCTTAGCACCTGCTATTGGACAGACAGGAGGATGTCTGCCTTGGTCAATGACAGAGGGTAGGAGCCTCTTGGACACATGAGGGAACAATGCCAGGAGGATTTGGGCCATGCAGCACAGTGTTCACCTGCAGGGGGCAAGCAGGGCCTGGCTGCCCATAGGGGGTGGGATGAGGTGGGGTGTGACACCATGAGTTACCGCCCTGGGTGACAACAACTGTAGTGACACCACTGCCCAAGCACGGAGATGGTGCAGGACCTGGCAGTGTGTCATTCTGTTGCACATGGGGTTGCCTCGAATCAGTGCATAACAACATCACCACTATTAAAACAGCTCAAAAACAGGTAACAGTTTTCTTCAGTACTTTAGAATACGTTGACTGAAGTAATGATGTGAGAAACACACTCTCATAGAGAATAAAATGCTGGGTACACAAATTTTCAGAGCTCTATTTTAATCTATTCAGTCACACTAAAATTCTAGCTGGATCTGGCTCTAGCATGGACATCTGTTATGTTATCTGCCCGGCAAGCCTTCCCCCACTTTATCTGTTAAAAGCAACGGCTTTCCCTTTGGGGAATGGCCCTCCTCATTTTTTGTTTCTGGTGGGACCAAATTTTGCCCACACTGGCCACAGCAGTCAGTTCACAACCCAACCTGCCAGTCAGAATCTCCCATGCCACCTAGCCACAGGTATTGGTTCAAAGGTTGGTTGTATGATCAGAGGAGGATCAGAGTCCATCCCTGGCATTTTACATCTGTCACCTGAGAAGGAAGCTGAGTTGGAATGGCCTAAGCCTCCAGGTGCCTGGCTTCATTCATATCAACTCTCTCAGCAGCCATCAAGCCAACATACACAGAGGCGACGCCAGGAAAGAAGTGACGTGAGAACACCCACACCTAGTTAGTGGTGCTTGCCGTCAGTGCCTACCCCTATTCTTTCTAGTAAAATGAGGCTGGTCTGTGTGTGTGTGTGTGTGTGCACTAAAGCTAGTTTGGGGTTAATCACAACTGAAACTTTCTGATATACAGAAAGGAGGTTGAAAGAAGGATTTCAAAATGAAATTCTTTGAGGGTGAGGAAGGCACCTTGTTACTGTTGTGGAATTGTGGTTATGTGTTTATTAAGCCAACATTTACATGCCAGGCACTATGCCAGTTCCTGCATGTTTAGAGTCATTTACTGGTTACCTGACACATATATTTTGCAAATTCTATCGTCATGTGTTTACATATTTTCTAGCATCCTGTCTCTGTAAAGCAGGGATCCCAGGCTGCCTTTTCTTCCTGCATTAGGTCAAGCAAGCTCAGGTGTCTGAGCAAATCCAGCGAAAGGAAGTATAAAGCAATGCTTCCTTCAGGACAGATTGGCCTTGAATCACTCGCTCTTTTTCTCCCTGGCTAACTGGATGAAGACTGCGATATTTCCACTGACTGTTCTCTAAATTAGGGCTGTGCTGGTTCAGTGGTGATGTTCCTATCTGCCATGCAGGAGATGTGGGTTCAATTCCCAACTGACGCACCTCATGTGCAGCCACCATCAGTCTGTCAGTGGAGACGTGGGCGTTGCTTTGATGCTGACCAGGTTTCAGCAGACCTTTCAGACTAAGATGGAACAGGAAGGAAGCACTGGAAATTTACTTCCAAAAGTCAGCCAACCAAAGCCCTCTGGAATACAAAGGTCTGATCTGCAACTGTTCACAGGGATAGCACAGGATTGGGTACAATTTTGTTCTCAGTGGGGTTACTATGAGTCAAGGACCAATTCAACAGCAACTAACAAAACCAAATTTTCCAAATCAAAATGTTAGGATGGAAAAAAAGCACTCATCGATTGAATGACTATTTTATGTGTTGTTGTTGTTGTGTGCTGTCGAGTAGGACCTGACTCATAGCGACCCCTCCTTGGGTTTCCGAGGCAGTATCACTATGGAAGTAGATTGCCCAACCTTCCTTCTGAGAAGTGGCTGGTGGGTTTCAACCACAAGCCTTCGGATTAGCAGTCAAATGCCTTAGGCACTATGCCACCAGAGCTCCTACTATTTTACATATAACTGAAAAAACCAAACCCACTGCCACTGAGTTGATTCTGACTCATAGCAACTCCTGCTGAGTTTCAGAGGTGGTAAATCTTTACGGAAGTACATTGCCCTACCTTCCTTCTGTGGAGCAGTTGGTGAGTTTGAGCCACCAACCTTCTGGTCATCAGTCAAATGCCTTAGGCACTATGCCACCAGAGTGTCTTTCTATTATATATATATATATATATATATATATATATACACACATATATATATATGCACACACTGTATATTATTTTATTTAATCTGATAACTGTAGGTAGTCTCCAGGTTACAAATGTCCAATTTAAGTACAACCCATAGTTATAAACCAACCTCTGTAAAGCCACTTATATTAAAAATATGAGGTACACACAATGGTCTGTAATTACAAACAGCACTATTTTGTAACATCCATCAAACATTATTATTATTGCTATATTATTATGGTGAATCAGGTAAGAACAGTGGATGTGGTTTGGAATATTATCTTAATAATTTAGTGTACCTGGAAGTGTTTGTTTAATGTTTTTATACATGGAATGTTGTTGTTGTTGTTGTTATGTGCCATCGAGTCGAACCCAACTCATAGCGACCCTTCCATGGGTTTCCAAGGCGGTATTACTACAGAAGTAGATCGCCCAACCTTCCTTCTGAGGAGTGGCTGGGTGGGTTTGAATCGCTAGCCTTCTGGTTAGCAGTCAAGTGCCTTAGGCACTACGCTACCACAGCTCCTTTATACATGGAAAGGTACACTATATATTAAACTGTCAACCACTCAGAGGGGGATCTATGTAGGAGATCCTGGATAGAGAGGGAGAACAATGTGGAACAAAACTCAAAATCATTTGGGGGAAGAAAAAGAAAAAGGACCAGGTTTTCTGAGACTATGGCCCCTAGCTACCCTTCAGGTCTAAAATTGAATCCACACCTGTGGCTTCCAGCCAAACAAAAGACAGGCATATGAGGTAAACATTTACACTAGCTAGATACACTCCTTGGAGAGAACAATCATGGGAGAATTGAACGGCTGTGTTTGCACAGGGACATAGCTCAGGGGCCAGGAGTGCATGGAGGGAAGGAGACAGGGAAGAGGTAACTATGGGGAGGAAGTGGGAGGGGAGCTGTTGCATTGTGGTAAATTGTAATCAATGTCATGAGACAAAGTGTATGTGAACTGCTGCATGGAAAGTGAATTTGCTCTGTAAACTTTCACCCAAATCACGAGTAAGAAAAAAAAGGTACACAATATATTCAGACAAGTATTTGACTAATTGATGTTAGATATGAACCAAATCATACCTACCTATTCCAATTTATGAACAAATTTTATTGAAAGACAGATTTAGGAATGGAACTTGTTCATAGTCCAGTGTGGTGCAGAGAATTACTATGGTCCTTCCAGCAAATGACTGGGTGGGACTATGCAAATGAGGTGCTTGTGGCCCACCAAGGGGATTGGATAACTTACTAATAACGTCATGAGGTGCATGACACCCTTGTGGGGGTGGAACCATGCAAATAAGTTGTATAGAGGCCTAATGAGGAATTAGGTCAGGTTTGCCATCCTGCCGGGCTTAAAATGAGATATGCCAGAAATGGACAAGCATATCTCACTACCATCAGGATAGAAGAGCTGGGAGCAGAATGTATCCTTTGGACCTAGGATCCCTGAACACAGAACCTCCTAGATCCAAGAGACAAAGACAGAGAAAGAGAACTGGAGCGTCAGAGATGGGAGACAGCGAGAAGAAACGGCTCGCGAGTGGCAGCAGAACTAGGAGACCGGCAGAAGATGGCCTGGAGGGCTTTCCCGCCCACCCAGCTGGAGCTGACTGCCTTTGGGCAGATGCTTACTGGTCCAATGAGGGGACTCTGTGCACTTATTGCCAGAGCAAAAAGAGCTTTGTAACACTTGCAAGCAGAGCAGGGGCTGAGGGGCTGAGGGACACATGGGCAGAGGGCCAAACGGGTCTGCTGCCAGGCATGGCTGAGAAGCTGTCTTGACTGAAAAATCTATATTCTGAATTGTATCCTGTTACATCTCTAATAATCCTCATAATAGTATGAGTATTGTCTGTGAGTTCTGTGTGACCATTGCAACAGATTATCGAACCCAACAGAGAAATAGAGAGCAACATGGCAGGGACAGTTGGTGTTGGAATTAGTAAAAAGTTTGGAGCGTGGAATCATGTCTGACCTCCACCTCACTGGAATCAGTCTTGGGCGGTTGATATTGATAATGATTTTTCTTTTCTCATGGAAAATTAGAGGAGGTCAGATGCCTCCTCTGCCATGCCATTTTTCCAGTTGGTTGTTATTGTTGTTGTTAGGTGCCATCGAGTCGCCTCTGACTCATAGCGACCCCATGCACAGCACAATGAAACACTGCCTGGCCCTGTGTCAGCCTCACAATCTTTGCTATACCTGAGCCCATCACTGCAGCCACTGTGTCAATCCATCTCCTTGAGAGCTGTCCCCTTTTTTGCTGACCCTCCAGTTTACCAAGCATGACATCCTTCTTCAGGAATGGTCCCTTCTGACAATGTAACCAAAGTAAATAAGATAAAGTCTGGCCATTCTGGCTTCCAAGGAAATTTCTGGCTGCACTTCTTCCAGGACAGATTTGTTCGTTCTTTTGGCGGTCCATGGTACTCTCAGCATTCTTTGCCAATACCACAACTCAAAAGCATCAACTCCTCTTCGGTCTTCCTTGTTCATTATCTAGGACTCACATGCATACGGGGCAATTGAAAATACCATGGCTTGGGTTAGGTGCACCTTAGTCTTTAAAGAGTTATCATTGCGCTTTAACACTTTAAAGAGGTCTTTTGCAACATATTTCCCAATGTAATACATCATCTGATATCTTGATGCTGCTACCATTGGTGTTGATTGTGGAACCAAATAATATGAAATCTTTAGCAACTTCAATTTTTTCTTCATTTATTGTGATACTGCTTATTGGTCTAGTTGTGAGGATTTTCATTTTCTTTATGTTGAGAGGTAATCCATACTGCAGACTGAAGTCTTTAGTCTTCATCAGTAAGTGCTTCAAGTCATCCTCACTTTCAGCAAGAAAAGTTGTGCTGTCTGCATATCTCAGGTTGTTAATGAGTCTTCCTCCAATCCTAATGCTGTATTCTTCTTCATATAGTCCAGCTTCTCAGATTATTTGTTCAGCATACAGATTGAGTAAATATGGTGAAAGGATACAACCCTGATGCACTCCTTTCCTGATTTTAAACCATGTAGTATCCCCTTGTTCTGTTCAAATGAAAGCCTCCTGGTCTATGTATGAGTTCCTGATGAGTACAATCAAGTGTTCTGGAATTCTCATTCTTCTCAATGTTGTCCATAATTTGTTAGGATCCACACAATCAAATGCTTTTGCATAGTCAATAAAACACAAGCAAACATCTTTCTGGTATTCTTTGCTTTCAGCCAAGATCCATCGGACATCAGCAATGATATCCTTCACTCCACGTCCTCTTCTGAATCCAGCCTGCATTTCTGAAAGTTCCCTGTCAATATACTGCTGCAACCATTTTTTAATTATCTTCAGCAAGATTTTACTTGCATGTGATACTAATGATATTGTTCAATAATTTCCACTTTCTGTGGGATCACCTTTCTTTGGAATGGGTACAAATATGGATCTCTTCCAGTTGGTTGGTCAGGCAGCTGTCTTCCAAATCTCTAGGCATAGCTGAGTGAGTGCCTCCACTGCAACATCTGTTTGTTGAAACATCTCAATGGGTATTCTGTCAATTCCTGGAGGCTTGTTTTTCACCACTTCCTTCCGTGTACCTTCAACTTCTTCCTTCAATACCTTTGGTTCTTGATCATATGCCACCTCCCGAAATGGATGATTATCAGCCAGTTCTTTTTGGTACAGTGACTCTGTGTATCCTTTCCATCTTCTTTTAATGTTTCCTGCATTGTTCAATATTTTGCCCACAGAATCTTTCAATATTGCAACTGAAGGCTTGAATTTTTTCTTCAGTTCTTTCAACTTGAGAAATGCTGACCGTGTTCTTCTCTTTTGGTTTTCTAACTCCAAGTCTTTATAGTTAGTGGCTATGCCATTTTTACATCTGCAGCTGCCTATACACCACAAAACATTTGTCCGTTTTTTGGAAGGAACATTAAGACTTTGTTATATACTTTCTTGATATCCTGAAACTAGTGCGTGTAAAACGTGGACACATACCGAGGACTATCTGACTTGCTAGGCCATGCTTTCCCCGACTGTACTTCACTGCTTCCCAGGTAATGGGGCAGTGTTAGTAGTCACCCTGCTGGTATGCTTTATGTCATATTAATGCCCACATCTTCAAAGAGTTTGGAAGTGTATTCAATATTCCATAAGCCTCAGTACAAGACAGTTAGCATGCTAGATAAATAATCATAACTTTGAGCCTGAATTGAATGAAGTCAAAATAGAAAATTCATTCTGCTTACCCTCCCCCCCCAAAAAAAATTGTTAAATACTGGGAGAGAGGAAACACTAATGAAAAAGGAGAAAAATGATGACAAAGAGGAATTTCTGTCAGCCAGAAAAGAGAATTCAAAACAAGACTCATTCATCAAAGACCATCCATCTCAAGTGTGAAAAAGGCAGCACAGGGTAGTCTGACCTCTTCTAACTTCAGCAGGGGAGGAGAGAGACATGCCATCAGCTCCAGGTGGATTCCTGTGAGGTGGAGTTCAGACATGCTCCTTCCTCCAACCTTTTCACCAATTCTGACACCAACCATTCCTCCCACGGCACTCTCTACTTTTCTCCTGGGTTGGATAATTCATATGGCATACATAACTCAAGCATAACCCAAAATGCACAAATAGAAGAAGATAAACTAGATCAACGTGACCTTCTAAATATTAAATTTTTATTTGCTTCAAAAGACTTCTCCAAAAGAGTAAAAAGAGAACTTACAGATTGGGAAACCTACAGATTGGGAAACCTACAGATTGGGAAAAAATATTCAGCAACAATATACCTGACAAGGGACTTATCTCTAAAATTTATAGAAAACTCCAACACCTCAACAACAAAAAGACAAACAATCCAATTAAAAAATGGGCAGAATACATGAATAGACACTTCACCAAAGATATTCAGGCAGTCAACAAACACATCAAGAAATGTTCATGATCATTAGCCATTGCTGTTGTTGTTTTTGTTGTTGTTGTTGTTATGCGCTGTGGAGTCAGACCCGACTCATAGCAACCTGTCCTTGGGTTTCCAAGGTGGTATCACCATGGAAATAGATTGCCCAACCTTCCTTCCAAGGAGTGGCTGGTGGTTTTGAACTGCCAGGCTTCTGGCTAGCAACCAAGTGCCTTAGGCACTGTGTAGCAACAATGACATACCATCTTTGCCCCAGCACTAATAGCAAAGTTCAACAAGACAGAAAATAACAAATGCTGGTGAGGGTGTGGAGAGATTGGGACTCTCATACACTGATGGTGGGATGGAAAAATATACAACCACTGTGGAAAGCAGTATGGTGATTTCCTATAAAAGTTGGAATTAGAAATATCATTTGATCCAGCAATCCCATTACTAGGTATAAATCCTAAAGAAGTGACAGCCAGGACAAGCACAGATATATGCACACCCATGTTCATCGCAGTACTATTTACAATAGCAAAGAGACAGAAACAACCTAAGTACACATCAACAGAAGAATGGATAACCGAACTATGGTACATACACATGATGAAGTGTTATGCAACATTAAGGCATAATGTAGAGCCTGCGAAATACCGCATAACGTGAAAGAACATGGAAGACATTATGCTGAGTGAAATAAGCCAATCACAGAAGAACAAGTATTATATTAGTTTGCTATTGTAAAAAGTTATGGAAAGGTTTATATATGGAAGGAAACTTTCTTTGTTGGTTGCCAGGAATGGGAGAGGAGTGGAGGGAACACTGCTAGATAGGTAGAGACAAGTATTGATTTGGGTGAAGGGAAGGGCAATACCAAAAGTGAGTGACCAACATGGTGGCATTGAGGAAGAGGAAGACATAGAGAGGTACATGGAAGGTATAGACAAAAAAGATGAACCCTTTTGCATGTACAGTACAGTGTTGTCAGTGATGGCAAGCATTGATCAATGGGTGGATAGATGGGTAGACAGGCTGGAATGATCAGGTTTGTCTAGGCAAGGGGGAGAGTGCCCATGACCATGTATAGGAGTGACAGATGATATTTCTACAAGCATATTTCTATGTGCTGTAAGAATGTCCGTGTATATAGTAGAGCCGAAAAGGGTCAAGGTTATTGTGACTTCTTGACCATAGCCAGCTACCCTGAGGAAGCAAGTAGTTGGATCTACAGGCTTGGGACCTTGGTCACAGTGGACATCAAGCTCAATTGCCATAACATACTACATAAAACCATTGTTCTACATCCTACTTTGGTGAGTGGCGACTGGGATCTTAAAAGCTTGCAAGTGGCCATCTACATGAAACAATGGGTCTCTCCTTGTCCAGAGCAAAGAAGAATGAAGAAAACCAAAGACACATGGAAACAATTAGTCCAAGGGACTGGTAGACCATGAGATCGATCCTCAGCCTATATGACCTTGAGACCAGAAGAACTAGATAGTACCTGGCTACCACTGTCAACCACTTGGAGGGGGATTGGTGAAGGAGATCATGGATAGAGTGGAAGAACAATGTGGAACAAAACTCAAAATAAAAAAAAGACAAGGTTGGGTGGTCTGATAGAGCCCAAGGAGATCTCTGAGACTATGACTCCTAGCTGCCCTTCAGGTCTGGAATTGAACTCACCCCTGTGGCTTCCAGCCAAACAATAGACAGGCATACAGTGAGAACATTTACATCAGGTAGATACACTCCTCAGTGCAATCAATCATGGGAGAACAGAAGGGCAGTGTTTGCACATGAAGATAGCTGGGGGGGGGGGGGCGGAGTGCATGAGAGGGAAGGACACAGGGAAGAGGTAACTATGGTGAGGAAGTGAGAAGAGAGCTTTTACATTATGGGGAATTGCAGTCAATGTCATGAAAAAAAATGTGTATGAAATGCTGTACGAAAAATGAATTTGCTCTGTAAACTTTCACCCAAATAACAATTACAAAAAAAAAAAAAATTTTTTTTTTGAAAATAGGAATGGAATGGGAGATGGGGAGACACAGGATAGTTTGGCCTACCTAAGTGGGCCACAGTTAAAGCACTTTGAAACCTTTTGCTCACTCTAGGAGACACTTTCCTCTACTACATGCTCAGAAGGTCAGTGACCCAGAAGGTCAAAGGGCCCTGGGTTGAATGGTTTGGACGGAAGGAAAGCTATCTTTGTCACATGGCTGCAGGTGCAGATTGAGCCCTCTGTATTCACATTTTCTCCCTAGATTTGCTGAATACACTGATTTCTGTATTGATGAAGGCTGACAGTAACAGAGACCCAAATCAGATCACCTCCTTCAAAAAAGGGAATTTGTTTTCTCATGTAACTAGGGAAATAAAAAAAGAAGGTATAGTCAGGCTTAATACAAAGTTAAATTAGGTACTTAAACTGTATCATCACCAATTTGTTTTCTGCCTCTCAGCTCTTCCTTTTTCACATGAACTTCATTCTCAATTCCTTTGGCAACAAAGATGGCAACCAGTCTCTGCAGACATATAATCCTACCTTATATTTCCACCAAGAACCCCTAGTGGCAAAAGATGTCTCTGTAGATAGCTCCAGAGAAAGTCCTGGTGTTTAATGTTGCTGGTGTGGCTCAGGTCATGCATCTATCTCTGAACTAATTTCTGAGGCCAGGGGAATGGAATGTTCTGCTTGAGCAAGTTTGGTCATATGTCTAGCAATGGAGAAGAAGCCTAGCATCAGCCCTACCTGGACCAGGGGTATTGGGTTGGTGGGGGAGGGTTGGTATCCTAAAAGCACTCAAAAAAAAAACGATCTCACTGCCATCAAGTCGATTCAACTCATAGCAACCCCTCCTTGGGTTTCCAAGGCAGTATGTCTATGGAAGTAGATTGTCCAGCCTTCCTTCCGAGGAGTGGCTGGTGGGTTTGAACCACCAGCCTTTTGGTTAGCAGTCAAATGCCTTAGGCACTACCTATTATTACAAAAAAGGGGAAGGATTGCTGGGAGGCTACACAAAACATGCCCGTCAGTTAGCCTAAGGTGTAGCCACACCAAATAATCCATGCTCATTGTCATTGTTATTGTTAGTTGCCAACAAATTGGCTCTGACTCATGGTGACGCCATGCACAACAGAATGAAACATTGCCAAGTCCCACACCCTTATCATGATCATTTGTATGCTTGAGTCCATCATTGTAGTCACTATGTATTTTGAGTGCCTTCCAATGTAGGAGGCTCATCTTCTTGCATTGTAACAGACAATATTCTGCTATGATCTATTTATTGTCATTACTTTCCTTTTGATGTCTCTGTTGTCTTTCAAAAATCTCTGATTTTTGGAGAAGAGCTAAGAAGGCAGCTTAGTCAGACATACCATGCCATCCCTCTACAGCAAAGACCTGAGAAATCAAGTGAAAGAAATGCAGATGACAATCCTGGAACCCTGAACAACAAATGGAAGGATACAGAGCAGAACTGAACACCAACTGCTAGAAGAAATTGAAAGAATGCAGTGCGTGAGGAGTGATACAGATCAGAGGTGCTCTGTCAACCATTCTGGATCAATATGGCCATCTTGAGACAAAGCCGGTGACAATCCCAGGAGAGGAGCACAGGAAGGCAATGGCACGGCATTCCCAGTAAGAGACAAAAAAACTGTAGACACACCTGGAGGGAAACAAGGTGAGCAGGAGTTCCAGGGAACCTGGCATCCACAGAGTAGGGAGGGAGCCAGGATTCAGTGTCAACCATACTCATGAGCAGTGGTCCCAGACCATTCAAGTGGGTGGTACACATGAAACAATAAATCCACACAATGTCAATGGGAGGTCCACCACCCAACTGCACTCCAGGAAGCCCACTTCCTCACTTGGTTGGGGGCAGGTTCCATGCACCTGTGCAATTGCCAAACAACTCCACCTAATTTGGCAAGAGGTGGCAGATACACTCCTATGAATCCACTCACCAGCTACTAACCCTCCTGAACTGGCGAGGGGCAGTCACTGCACTCTCATACACTCAGCCACTCTTGAAGAAAAAGAACAAAGTAAGGACTCACACTTTGCAATCTTAGAACCTACTATACAGCCACAGTGGTCAAAACAGCCTAGTATTGGTATAACAGACAAAGAGACTAATGAAAAAGAATTGAGAACCCAGAAGTTAATCGATTCACCTATGCATAGCTGATCTTGGATAAAGGGTTGAAGTTCATTAGATGTGGGAAAGATAATCTCTTCAATAAATGGTGCTAGCGAAACTGGATATCTATTTGCAGAAAAAGGAAACAGGATCTATACCTCACACCATACACAAAAACTAACTCAAAATGGATCAAAAACCTAAATTGAAAATCTAAAACTATGAATTCCATGGAAGAAAACATAGGGACAAATTTAGGGGTCCTAATTTATTGCATAAATAGACTCTCAGACATTAATACAAATGCACTAACACCAGAATATAAAATAGATAACTAAGGTCTCCTGAAAAATAAATACCTATGCTCATCAAAAGACTTCATTAAAAAAGTAAAAAGAGAACCTACAAACTGGGGGGAAAATTTAACAGTGACATATCTGACAAGGATCTAATCTCTAAAATTTATTTAAAACTTCAACACTGCAACAACAAAAAGACAAATAATCCAACTGAAAAATGGGCAAAGGACAAGAGCAGACACTTCATCAAAGAAGGCTTCCAGGCAGCTAATAAACACATGAAAAGATATTTGAATCATTAGCCATTAAATCTAAACCAAACTCACCGCCATGGACTCTATTCTGATTCATAGCAATCACACACTGGGTCTCCAAGGCAGTAAATCTTTACAGAAGCAGACTGCCTCATCTTTCATGGAGTGGCTGGTGGCTTCAAAACACTGACCTTTTGGTTAGCATCCAAATGCCTTAACCGCTACACCCCCAGAGCTCTTCAGCCATTCCAAAACCCAAACCCACTGCCATCGAGAGATCCCCATTGGATTTCCAAGGGAATAAATCTTTATGGAAGTAGATTGCCTAGTCTTGCTTCTGTGGAATGGCTGGTGGGTTTGAACCACCAACCATCTAGTTAGCAGTCAGATGCCTTAGGCATTGTGCTACCAGAGCTCCTTCTTTATCCACTGTTGTTGTGTGCCATCTAGTCGGACCAGACTCATAGCAACCCCTCCTTGAGTTTTCGAGGCAGGCCGAAACTGAGGGCCCTTATATACCTTTCAAACCTGGAAATGAACTCATCTAAGTGATTCAACATTCAGACAAATGATAGGACTATAAAGTGAACAATAACACCAGGGAGGTACACAATCTTAGAACAATCAACCATATAAGATCAACATGGCAGCATTCTCCCAGGGATAAAACTCAGAAGGAGGAAGGGATAGGAAAGAAGAATGAAGAGAAATGATAAATGCAGGGAGGATGTGAGAACAGTATTGTTACATCATGGGGATTTCAGTGATTGTCAGTGTTGTAGTTAAATTTGTATGTTAGTTTGGCTGGGCCTGGTTGAGTGGCTGGGCAGCTGGTGGTAGTTATTCCTCATGATGGGAATGGCAATCAACTCCATGGTGGGATCTACCACAAGCAGCTGAGTAGCTGCTTTAAGTCTGCTTCCCGTACATAAGAAGCAACTTTGAGGAAGGTCTCCAGCTTATGGCATGCTTGAACCCTGCATGTAGCCAAGTCATTGTTCAGCAGCCTGCCATGCTTTGCTGATATTGGGAGTTTTAATGAACTTGAATTAATGGCCTGCTGTGTGGTTTAGTGATATTGGGATCATGCCTTTTTACTTGGCAGTCTTGGGTTTGTCAGCCTCAGCAGCCAACAGCTGTCTGAGTGAAGAAAAGCCTCCAGCTTCAGTGGTCTGGGAGCAGGAGGCAGAGCTGAAGCCCAAGGCTGAGGGGCTTTCACCCAGCCTCTAGAGCCTGGCACTTTGAACTCGGTCTTAAAGCCTCCAAAATTGTAAGAGAATAAACTCCTATTTGTTAAAACCACCCCACTGGTAGCATATTTCTGTGAGAGCAGCACTAGGTAACCAAAACAGTCACAAAACAAAATGTGTATGGATTGTTGAATGGAAAACCAAATTGCTCGGTTAACTTTCACCAAAATCACAATAAAATTTTTGAAAAGCTAGAAACAGATAAACCATACAATCCCATACAATCCAGCAATTCTACCTTAGAGAAATAAGAGTTGTGACATGAATATACATATGCACACCCATATTCATCACAACATTATTCACAATAGCAGAAAGATGGAAGCAACCTAAATGTCAATCAACAAGATGAATGAATAAACAACCTGTGGTACATACACAAAATGGAATAGTGCACAATGTTAAAGAATAATGATGACTCTGCAAACCATCTCAAAACATGGGTGAATCTGGAAGACATTATGTTGACTGAAATACGTCAATCACAAAAGGACAAATATTGTAGGAGATCACTATTATAAAAAGTCAAGAATAGGTTTACACACAGAAAGAAACATTCTTTGATGGTTACCAGTGATACGGTGGGGAGGGGGAGAGGATCGTTAACTAGATGGTACACAGTGTTAATTATGGTGAAGGAAAAGACAATACACCATACAGGAGAACACAGCACAATGTGACCAAGGTAAAGGAAGACAAGGAGAGGTATTCAAGAATAAAGGGAAACTACTATAAATGCTGTAACATGAACCATCCTGCAAGAACAGTAACAACAAACATTTGTGAGTGGACACATAGGTAATACGTGTGCTAAATAGGTGAGGAAGGGTGTTTGGGTGCATACTGCAGAAATATATAGGTATGGTTGAGAATATTTCCATACCCATATTTGTAAATGCTTCATGCATGTTGTTGTTATGTGCCGTCGAGTCAGACCCTACTCATAGTGACCCCTCCTTGGGTTTCCAAGGCAGTATCACTATGGTAGTAGGTTGCCCAAACTTCCTTCTGAGGAGTGGCTGGCTGGTGGGTTTGAACCACCAGCCTTCTGGTCAGAAGTCAAGTGCCTAAGGCACTATGCTACCAGAGCTCCTGCTCCATGCATACTCATACATATATATATATATATACTAGAGTACATAGGAGGCACAGTTACCGAAACTACTTAGACATCAGGACTGAACTACTAGACTTGAAGGCTAAGGACCAGAGTCTCAGGAGACATCTAGGTCAATTGGCAAAACACAGTCCATAAAGCTAATGTTCTACATCCTAATCTGGTGAGTAGCATCTCAGGTCTTAAAACCTTGGTTAGCTGCCTAAGAAACTCAATATCAAGGGTGTGATAGAGAGTAGGATGGAGTTCTGTGCAAGCTGATATAAGAGGACGACAAAGAAGAAGCCTTCAAATAATCTCAGGGAGGTCAAGAAATGCTTCTATGGACATGTAAGTGTAAGGCAGGGAGGTGTAGGATGAGGGTGTGGACAGGTATTCCAGGTGGAGAGAACAACACGTACCAAAGCACAAGGGCTTGATAAGCCATGGTGCATTTTTGAAATTACAAGTATACCTGGATAACTACTACTCAGGGTGTGTATAGGAAAGTGACCAGAGAAAAGGCTATAAAGATTATGAAGGAACATGTCAACACGTCAAGGCTAGGTGTTTGAAATTTGTCTTATAGGCAGGCATTAGCCACCAAATGCTTTTAGATGTGTTTCATCAGTCATTTAATCACTTGCTGGAGAATAGATGTGGAGGAATAAGACAGAGTAAAAAACAAATAGTGTGTACTTCAGTGGTCTGGGTAGATTTTGAGAAGAAGGAAATATTAAGCAAAGTGAGGATGAAGGAGTGGGAATAAATTTGTGGCATATGAATACTAGAATTGATAGGGCAAAATAAATGATTACTTGGGTGAAGAAAAAGAAGAAATAGAGGAGGGGGTCCAGGAAGGATTTCAGGTTTCTGGCTTAGGTAGACTTGTTGGTTGGAATTACCTGTCATTCAGACAGAAACTACGGTTTCAGAAGAATATGATGAATATAGCTGGGGACATCCAGTTGGAGATGTGGATAGCGGTTCTAAGTTCAGGAGAGCCAACAGGGCCAGAGTTGTAGATGTCATTAGGAAATGGGGGTAGTTGAAGGCATGCTTGTGCATGGGGTCAGTTAAGGATAATGTATGATAAGAAAACAGAAGTGGGAATTACCAACATTTAAGAGTCCAAGAGATAAACAAGAGTCAAAAAGATGATCAAAATGAAGGGCCAAGATTTGGGAGGGTCCAATGAAGATGTCTGTTTCACCAACAAAAGCAGATTGTCTTCTTTGTAGTCATTTGCAACTCTCTTTTGAAAAATTGCCTCATTCCCCTTCCCACTCTTGTCCTTCCCCTGCTGAAGCTGCAGAGCAGTGGGGATAAGAAAAAGCTTTGCAAAAGCCTGCAAAAAGACCGCAGCCTCAGCAGAGCAGCCAGCTGTGGTACTTTAACATATTTTTACCTTTTCCTGCTCTTGTGTTTGTAATTAGCAGGTGATTTTTGCTCATTCTTGGGTCGTTGGCTATCTTCCCAATATCTGAGGTCACAAGATACGTGAGGTCACAGGTATTCTTTGTCCCTCAGACTCACAAGGCATATGACTCACTAAAGCGGAACTTTCAAGGTAATTTTCATCTTTACATGTAATCAGCTAAACTTCCTTAGAGAAAACTGGTCAGTTTTCCCTCAGCACCAGGAAATTCCCTTTACCATCTTCCCTACTGTTCTCAGGTAGCTGGAGAATCCCAAAACTCCCAGGGTCTCCCCTGGTTTTCCCAACACATGCTAGTTGAAGTTGAACAAAAATATCTTCTGAGAACTTAAGAGAAAGAAAAGAATGATGATTTCATCACAGCAACCCCATGTATTATGAAAGCAAACCAATTTCACTAAACAGTTTTACCACTGATCACGTGGGAGCATCCATAGCTAGAACTTTTCTTGATTACTTGAGTGTTTCTTTGAATTAGATTAAAATATACAAAGTGAAAAGCTACAAGATGTTACCTATTCTTCTAAAGACATAATGTGATTAGGTGTTCTGGTTACCTAGTGCTGCTCTAACAGAAACTATACCACAAATGGGATGGCCTTAACAAGCAGAGTTTATTCTTAACAAGTTGGAGGCTTAAAGTCCAAGTTCAAAGTGCCAGGCTAGGGGCTGGGTGAATGCCCCTCAACCTTGGGCTTCAGCTCTGCCTTCTACTCCTGGCCCACTGAAGGTAGAGGCTTCTCTTCACTCAGACAGTTGCCAACTACTGAGTCTGACAAGCCCAAGGTTAACAAATAAAGTGGCACAGTCCTGATGTTACCCAACCACATGGTAGGTCATTAATTCAAGTCCATTGAAAGTCCCAAGGTTGGCAGAGCATGGGAGGCTGCTGAACGACAGGGCTACATGCAGGGTTCAAGTGTGCCATAAGCTAGACACCACTCCTCAAGGCCTCTCCTTATATATAGGAAGCAGATCAGGCTCACAATAGATCCCACCATGAAATTGATTACCATACTCATCATAGGGAATACTACTTCTAGCTGCCCAGCCACTCAACTAAGCCCAGCCAAGTTGATGCACAAACTTAACTACCACAGGTATTTTCATGTCCTTCACTAATTTTGGGAGCTCTGGTGGTGGAGTGCCTAAGGCATTTGACTGCTAACCAGAAGGTTGGAGGTTCAAACTCACCAGCCAATCCTCAGAAGGACAATTGGACACTCTACTTCCATAGTGATACTGCCTCGGAAACCCAAGGAGGGGTCACTGTTAGTTAGATCTGACTTGACGGCAGTGAGGTGTTTTTTTTTTTTTTTTTTTAACTAATTTTGCTTCAATAAATTACTAAATTTACCTTCTGAATACAATGAATCCTGTGGTGATTGTTTTTCTGTGTCAACTTGGCTGAGCCTGGTTGAGTATCTGGGCAGCAGGATGCAGTATTCACATGATGAGACTGGTCATCAACTCCATGGTGGAATCTATTGTGAGAAGTTGAGTAGCTGCTTCAGGTATGTTGTCTGCTACCTGTATATAAGCTGCAGCTTTGGGAATGGTCTCTAGTTTATGGCACACTTGGACCCTGCATGGAGCCATGTCGTTGTTCAGCAGCCTGCCATGCTCTGCCAACCTTGGGACTTAAAATGGACTTAAATTAATGGCCTGCCATGTGGTTTGGTAACATCGGGACTGTGCCTTTTTACTTGTCAACTTTGGGCGTGGCAGGCTCAGCAGCCAGCAGCTGTCTGAGTGAAGAGATGCCTCTAGCTTCACAGGGCTGGGAGCAAGAGGCAGAGCTGAAGCCCAGGGTTGAGGAGCTTTCACACAGCCCCTAGAGCCTGAGACTTTGAACTTGGACTTAAAGCCTCCAAATTGTGAGAGAATAAACTCCTATTAAGGCCATCACATTTGCTGTATATTCTTGTCAGAGTGGGACTAGGTAACCAGAAAAGGTACATTCACACAAGTGCAAGGATGGACAGTTTGCCCTCAGCCTTACACAAAGAACTAGAGAAATTGCCTGGGCATGTCCTTAATGATTTATATGTTATCTAATTTAAGTTAAAAGTTGGGGTCCTATCCTGGATAGAGTGTGAGAACAAGATGAACAAAACTCATAATCATAAAAAAAAAAAAAAAGGATTTGCTGGTCTGATAGAGCCTGGTGAGACCCCTGAGACTATGGCCCCTAGCTACAGTTCAGTTCTGGAACTGAACTCACTCCTATGGCTTCCAGTCAAACAATAGACAGGCATATGGAGTGAACATTTACATCAGGTAGATACAGTTCTTGGAACGAGCAATCATGGGAGAACAGAAGGGCAGTGTATGCACAAGCACATAGCTCAGGGGGCAGGAGGGCATGGGAGGGAAGGATACAGGGAAGAGGTAACTACAGGGAGGAAGTGGGAAGAGAGCTGTTAAACTGTGGGGAATTGCAGTCAATCTCATGAAGCAAAATGTATATGAACTGCCGTATGGAAAATGAATTTGCTTATAAACTTTCATCCAAATCACAATAAATTTTTTTTTAAAGTTGGAGTCCTGGTATTGTCTTGTAGCCACTTTGTGGCCATGACTCAGGGTTGCAGGGTCATGAGTTATACCCCCAGCACTAGGCCACTTGGCCAGGTGGTACCAATCCTGTAGCCATTTAACTTGTAATTGTGTACTTATCCCAATGATGGTCCTTTCCCCCACTTCTGAAGTCCTGCCTGTGACAATGATGGATTGACCCGCCACCACCATGATCTTGTGATGATTTCCTTTGTTTTCTATCATCATAACAACCACCATGCCTGTGAGTCAGCGGCCTTATGCTGACGATTTCCCTCCTCTGGATAGTTACGTCTTTTTTATCTTTGTCCTGTTTAATGCTTAATAAAAGAGTCTCTACAGAGTATGTTTGAATCAGGGGTCTTTTTTCCCCTCACACAAAAGCAAGCACTAACACCGTCAATCATACATATGTCATTGAGTTAGTTTTCTAAGGTCTTTGGACTTTGATATTTTGGGGAACTATGAAAAGGTAGAATAATTTTCAAGTCTTAAAGTTTTTTGAGAAGGAACCTTTTTTTTTTTTTTTTCAACTCTGTGGCTCGGGATAACTGATACGTATCTGTGTTATGTGTGTACAGGGTTGCTATGTGTTGGAGTCAACTCAATGGTTTTGGTTTTGATTTTATATTGTGCATGTCCAAGGGAAGTTGTGTATTACAGGGGAATTGTAACCCAGACATTCTTGTGTTATTTTGGGGTATGGTTGGCGATACAACAGGACTAGGATGAAGAGAGACATGTGTGACCCTTTATGGCCTTAAGGACTAGGAGATTAGGGAGGTTTTTCATTTTTAGTCATTTCCCCCCGCCAGCTACAGATATCCCTGGCTGTAGTGGAGAGGGGCGACAACATGATGCTTCAACAGCCACACAGAGTATTTTAAACATCTGGTTGAATAACCCTTTCAAATTTTAAATTCTATGTTTCTGTTCTTCCCTATCTTTAATATCACGCATCAAAAACAAAGCTGAATCTCGGAATCTGTCTGAATATTGAAGACCCAAAGATTTAGAAGGGTCATTTTTCCAATGATTTCTCTCATCTAAAAATGTATTGGAGGCAGAGGTAGATTTATCATGAAGCCAATAAAACTTAAGTTCCAGGGCACCTTATTGACCTGTGCAACATTCTCACATGGACTTATGCTTTGATTAATTTGAAAAGTGAGCTATTTTAACCACAATCGGCCAAGATTGCTCTCTCGCTCTCTACTCTGACTTCCCTCTGTCCACTTGCTGTCATGTTGGTTGTTGTAGGAGTGGCCATTGGCATTTTGAGCTCTGGGGAAGGGGAACCTAATTTGGAGATATGTTTGGTTTGGGTTTAGTAGGAGATATTTATAGGGCTCATAGTCCCAACTCTGTAGTCAGCACTAGCTATTCCAGTAAGAACGTTCCATGAATCCTCCTAATGCATGATATGTCAACCTAACCGGACCAGAGGTCACATCACAAAATGTATACCCCCCCCCAAAAAAAGCCCACCTCCATCAAGTTGATTCTAACTCATAGCAACCCCAAATGAGTTTCTAAGGCTGTAAATCTTTACAGGAATAAATTGTCTCGTCTTCATGGAAGTAGACTGTCTCATGTTCCTCTCACAGAGTAGTTGGTAGGTTTGATCTGCCAGCCTTCTGGTTAGTAGCCAAATGCCTTGCCTACTACACCACCAGAGCTCCTTCACAAAATGTATGTCCTATGAAATTTGGCTCATTTAATTTTCTTACTTAAAATTATTTATTTTGTGCTAAATTTTATAGTCTTTATTTTTATTCTAATTCATAACTTTCCATTATTTTTCTTAAAGAGAGACCTCAACATTATATAAGCTTCAGGTCACTAACCTGATTCTGCCACTGTAAGGAAGGAATATATATATATATATATATATATGTTAGGATAGCTTGATGCAGCATAGATCAACTTCATGTGTTGACCACTTACCAGTGGGGAAGGACTGGTATTTGAATCCAAAGCCAACTTCATCAGTTATTGGTTACTTGGCCGTAAATCCTTCTCTAAGCCTTAGTTGTCTTCAAATGGAGACAACAATCATTATCTTATAATACTGGATGAAGATGAAATGAGATAATTCATGTGTGTAGAGCCCCTAGTTTCACATGAATTGAAAGATTATATAATCAGATTTTAATTATCTCTGTTACTGCAGAAAAATAATTCAGATTATCATAAAGTACAAAGATAACCTTGCTTTAATTTTCTAATGTTTTGGTATTGTTGGAAAGTGACTATGCCACATGAATTCAGAGTTATTACCTGATTTTAAAAATATATTTAAAATAATAAAGCCTCATGGCTCAAAAAATGCTATAAAGTGGTCCCTTGCTGGGTATCCCCTTGACCCTGACCCACTACTAATAAATAACACCTCATGATCCCCCACCAAAGCAGGGACATCTCAGGAAACGTTGGTGTTTGCACTGAGGCTCTTGTTCTGATTTATAACTTCTTTGGTACATAAAGATAATTCTTTTTTTTTAATTCAGGAGACTTCACAGCTCTGATAATGGACATGGGTAAGAAGAAATTATAGCCATATTTATAAAAGCACTCATGGACAGTTGAAGTGATGTTGAACTTGATTCCCTAAGAAGTACAAAAATTATAAAGATCAGACTCTCTACCATTAGATTTATAAACATTATTGGATGATAGTAAATTGAATATATGACTCTGATTGATGGCTAAACACTTAGAATAACAGGATCTTTTCTATTTTTAGCTGTGCGTGAGATCACCATGAGTCAGGCCCAATTTGACAGCAGTTAATAACAACAACAATATCCAAAAGAACTCTAGAGTAAGGGTTACTGTTTTTATATTACAGAAGGAAAAACTAAAGCTTGGAGAAATTACATAACTTGCCCAGATGCTTGAACAGGCCCAGATTTAAGTCCCTCTGACTTCTCGGCCGCCTTCACGGAAGATGACAGTGTGAAGCTGAATAGGGGAGGTGCTGTTAATATTGAGTTGTCAGTCCTATGGGAGTGGGGTTGCACTCCTGCCTTCACATAACCTCAGTAAGTCTGAAGTATCCTAGAATGTATTTTAAGTTAGGCCAAAAAAATTGTAAGTTTCTAACTGATAGCCTGCTTACTGTTCCCTAAGCTACTCAAAACTCCTGCCACATACTCTGGGACATCTGTTATTACTATCTTTTCAAATTCTGAAGAAGTCTTAAGAAGTTTGGTTCACAGGGCCTGTGGGCCTGCTTACTTCTCTCATTAGTTCAAAAGGAAGTTTCCTTCATTTATTTTCAAATTGCTTCAAGGGTTATTTTTGAAATAAAGTTTCCATTTCTATGGAATTCACAGTGAATCTGGATAACAGTGCCTGTGTTTTCAGAAATCTATTTTGGATGATCATTTTTAAAAAAGATTTGATGTCTCGATTCTTGTTTTGTAAGAAATAGGACTATCTTGTGTAGCAATTCTTATAGGTGTGTCTGTTTCAGTTTGTTTTTAAAATTTTGCTAGGTTTTTTGTTTTTACCATGAAAATTTCCAGGCAGAGCTTCAGGCAGAGGACTTAGAGAATGGATGGTGGAAGAACAAGGAGTGGCTGAGTTGAGGGACTTATGGTGGACGTGGTACTGTGCTTCCCAGAGCCCCGCTTCTGAGCTAAAGGATGTCTTTCCTTAGCTGCTGGGAATATTGGCAACTGACAGCTCTCAGCTGTCAGACCTCTATTGGAATCACCTCCATTGAGGAGAGGCACCTCTCCCAAAGTCGTGCTGTCTTCCCAGGGCAGCCTGCATCCAAAAACTGGTCTGCATGGAAATAATAAAGGCCAAGCTTCTTGTCCCAAGTCAGGACAGCTCTAGAGAGCCACCCCAACTTCAGGGACCCCTCTGGGATGGGCTGAGGTCTCCTCACATCTGCACTGCAGCCCATCTTCTCCCTCTGCCCCATTCTGTTTCCGTTCCTTTCCATCACAAGGAACAGAATGTTCTTGAGCGGCAGAACGTTCTCTCGTAAACTTAGTACACATCAATTTCACTGTATGTTTCTGGAGAACCCAAACTGAGATTTTATTAGTTGCCCTCTGGTTAATTCCAACTCATGGCAATACTATGTATGTGAAGTAGAACTACTTCACAGGACTTCCAAGGCTGTGATCTTTCAGAAGAAGCTCTGATGGCGTACTGCCCAAGGCACTTGACTGCTAACCAGAAGGCTGGCGGTTCAAACCCACCAGCCACTCCTCGGAAGGAAGATGGGGCAATCTACTTCTGTAGTGATACTGCCTCAGAAACCCAAGGAGGGGTCACCATGAGTCGAAAAGGACTGGACAGCAGTGAGTTTGGTGAGTTTGGGTTTTTGTGTGTGTATGTGTGACCTTTCAGAGGCAGATGACCAAGCCTGTCTTCTGAGGTGCCTCTGAGTATGTTCAAACCACCAACCTTTCAGCTAGGAGTGGAGCACTTAACTCTGTGCACCACCCAGGGACTTTTCTACCTTAGGTAGGACCCTACTTAGTATGGAGGCTACAAGAGCAAGCACCAATTATTGGCATAAAAACAGAGCAAAGTTTCGGTTGTGAGAGTACAGGAAAGATAGTGTGGGAAGCATTTTCCAAAGTAATTGTTTCAGCCAGCATCTCAAGACAGTCCTATAATCCAAACAGAAAGAAAAAACAAAATAATACTCCTCAAAAAAAAAAAAAAAAAAAAAAAAGTGAAAATTTTATGCATAGCAGTAAAACACTGTCTGAAATATTACAGGAATACTTGAGAATAAATCTTACCAGGGACACAAAAGACCTGTACAAAGAAAACTATATTAAAAAAAAAAAAAAAAAAAAAAACAACTCAAAGAAATTCAATAGCAATAACCTAAACAGAAGAATGAAAAGGAAGGGTGGTCTAGGAAAAACTTATGGGTTGGAATCTAGAAGAAAAGTCAATTAGCTCAAAAGGGGGAAAGCCAGTAATAAGTGTCAGAAAATGTTGTTTAAGGGTCAAAATGGAATAAGCCAACTGAGGAATATGAAACTGTATTTGTGATTCAGCTCCACTAAGAACCTCATTCTCTCACACTACTGAATGATACTGGTTTGCACTTGAACCACTTTGGTGCTTGATAGTAGTAAAGGGAACAGAAGACAAGAAACAGACTGTGAGAAAAAGTCAGAATTGAGGGGTTTGATTTTGATGGGAAGATGGTCCCTCTTTTCACCTTTTGGTGGTGACATCAAAACGTGACCAGAGGCAATGACAAGATGGCTGCTGTTGCATGTGTATGCATGCGCATGCATGTGTGTACATATGTGTATAGGCATGTGTGCAAGTATGTGTTGGGATATGTTAGAACAGGAGAGTCTACTGGAAGGGAGAAGTAGTTTGATCCTTCTGAATAGGCCATGTCCTCTTTTGTCATTGACTTAAAAACCAAAACCAAGCAACGCTAAAGAATAATGTAGAATCTGCAAAACACCGCATAACGTGGATGAACTTGGAGGACATTATGCTGAGCGAAATAAGTCAGTC
>NW_006921589.1:5950253-5951566 GCF_000298275.1 Orycteropus afer afer
TTTGAACTGTCAAACTTCTGCTTAGCAGTCAAATGCCTTAGGCACTGCACCACCAGAACTCTTCGTCATTAATTTAGTTCTCCCCAAAAGTACAGCCAACATTTAACTGCAAGTTGTTTAATTGGAAGGTGCTATGTTTCACAAGGGAGAACACAAACCCACCAGCTACTCCTCAGAAGGAATATTGGACAATCAACTCCCATAGAGATACCGCCTGGGAAGCCCAAGGAAGGGTCACTATGAGTCAGAATCAACTTGATGGCAGTCGTCAGTTTGGGTTTTCTTTTCTTTTTTTTTTTCTTTTTGGTGTTTCACAATGGTTAAGCCCCTGGCTTAAGGTCATTAGTTTGAACCACTAGCAGCTCCGTGGGAGAAAAGACCTGGTGATTTGCTCCCATAAAGATTATAGCCTTGGAAACCCTATGGGACAGTTCTATTTTGTCATGAAGGGTTGCTATGAGTCAACTTAAAATCAGGAAGGGAGTGGATCAGTGTTGTATCCTTTCACCATACTTATTCAATCTGTATGCTCAGCAAATAATCCAAGAAGTTGGGCTATATGAAGAAGAGTGTGGCATCAGGATTGGATGAAGATTCATTAACAATCTGAGATATTCAGCCGACACAACTTTGCTTGCTGAAAGTGAAGATGACTTAAAGCACTTACTGATGAAGATTAAAGACTTCAGACTGCAGTATGGATTACATCTCAACATAAAGAAAAGAAAAATCCTCACAACTGGACCATTAAGCAGCATCACAATAAATGGAGAAAAGATTGAAGTTGTCAAAGACTTCATACTACTTGGTTCCACAATTAACACTAATGAAAGCAGTAGTCAAGACATCAGATGACATATTGCATTGTGCAAATCTTCTGCAAAAGACCTCTTCAGCTTGCGTAGATAACATACAAACAAAACAAAGTAAACAAAAATTGTGGACAAGTCACTCCAACATACTATCACGAATCAAATATAAACACAAAGACATCTCAATGCTTCAGAGACAACAGAGCATCACAGTCCACTCAAAGAAGTGAGATAAAGCAGGAGAAACAAGGGGCTAGGATACAGACCCAAAACACATCCCTGAGGAAGACACAGCATTGGAACTCCCTGATAAGGAATTCAGAAGAATTATATTTAGGTACCTTCAACAAATTGAGAGGTAGATCAAGTAAAACACTGACAAAATTGAGGAAAACACAGAGAAAACCCTACAACAATTTCGAAAGACAATACAAGAACAAAATGACAAAATAAATGAAAAATTAGAAATGATACAAAATCTACACACAGAAATCCAGAAGA
>NW_006921589.1:5952816-5954374 GCF_000298275.1 Orycteropus afer afer
GTGGTATCTGTACAGGTCTCCTCCACTGGGTGGCTCCAGTCCCCTAGTTCCTGAATAGTGACCTCACCCCCTTGGCCTAGAAACGGGCCCATTCCTCTCCCTCTTGGGCATGGCAGCCTACTAAATATTTACTTGATCTGTATAGACAGAAGAATTCTAGGTCACGTGAACAGCAACCTAGATTGAATCGCCAGAATACAGAGTCACGACCTCTCAATCAATTCCCAGACTTGAGTCAGTTTACAGATCCACAACCCCTTGAATGAAGGGGAGGCCAGGTCATGATCTGGCTGAGCCAATGGTGCTTGAAGTGTCTGTAGTAGATAGAAATGCTGTTTGGAGCCTTTGGCAGATCGCTATTGGTGAATCGCAATGCAGACCCTTGAGATTTTGGAGCAAAACCCTGCCATTCTCTGCAGATAACTACTCTCCTTTTGAGAAACAGCTTTTGGTTTGTTACTGGGCTTTAGTAGAGACTAAATGCCTAAGCATGGGCCACCAAGTCACCAACAGGCCTGAGCTGCCCATCATGAACTGAGTGTTGTCTGACCCACAGAGTCATAAAGTTGGACGTGCACAGCAGCACTCTATCATTTAATGGAAGTGGTATATCAGAGATGGGGTTTGAGCAGAGCCTGAAGGCACAAGTAAGTTGCATGAGGAAGTGGCCCAAATGCCTATGGTCTCCACTCCAGTTACATTACCTTCCCTCTCCCAGTCTGCACCTATGGCCTCATGGGGAGTTCCTTATGATCAGTTGACTGAGGAAGAGAAAATTCGTCTCTGGTTTACAAGTGGTTCTGCATGATATGCAGGCACCATTCGAAAGTGGACAGCAGTGGCACTGCAGCCCCTTTCTGGGACTTCCTTAAAGGACAGTGGTAAAGGGAAATCCTCCCAATGGACAGAACTTCGAGACGTGCATATGGCTGTTCACTTTGCATCAATAAGAAATGGCCAGATGTACGATTATATATGGATTCATGGGCTGTGGCTACTGGCTTAGCTGGATGGTCTGGGACTTGGAAGGAGCATGATTGGAAGATTGATGATAAAGATGTATCGGGAAGAGGTATGTGGATAGATCTCTCTGAATGGACCAAAGGAGTAAAGGTATTTGTGTCTCATGTGAATGCCCAACAAAAGGTGACCTCGGCAGAGGAGGACTTTAACAATCAGGTGGATAGGATGACATGTTCAGTGGAAACCAGCCGTCCTTTCTCCCCAGCTACTTCTGTCATTGCTCAATGGGCTCATGAACAAAGTGGCCATGGTGGCAGGGACGGAGGTTATGCATAGGCTCAGCAACATGGACTCCCACTTACCAAGGCTGATCTGGTTACCGCCACTGCTGAGTGCCCAATCTGCCAGCAGCAGATACCAACACTGAGTCTGTGATATGGAACCATTCCTCGGGGTGATCAGCCAGCAACCTGGTGGCAGGTTGATTACATTGGACCACTTCCATCATGGAAAGGACAGCATTTTGTTCTTACTGGAATAGATACTTATTCTGGATATGGATTCGCCTTCCCTGCATGCAATGCTTCTCCCAAAA
>NW_006921589.1:5954634-5974982 GCF_000298275.1 Orycteropus afer afer
CTCCAGGAGGCTGTATATGCTCTAAACCAGCATCCAATATATGGTTCTGTTTCTCCAACAGCCAGGACTCATGGATCCAGGAACCAAGGGGTGGACACAGGAGTGGTACCACTCACTATTACCCCTAGTGACCCACTCAAAAAATTTTTGCTTCCTGTCCCTGCTACCCTATGTTCTGTAGGTCTGGAGATCTTAGTCCCAAAGGTAGGAACACTCCCACCTGGAGACACAATACTGATTGCATTAAACTGGAAATTAAGAATGCCACCCAGCCATTTTGGCTTCCTCATGTCTGTGGATCAACAGACAAAGAAGGGCATTACTGTACTATCTGGTGTGATAGATCCTGATTACCAAGGGGAAATTGGATTGGCTTTACATAATGGAGGCAAAGAAGAATAAGTCTGGAATACAGGAGATTCTTTAGGACGTCTCTTAGTACTCCCATGCCCTGTGATTAAAGTCAATGGAAAATTACAGCAACCCAATTCTGATATGACTGCTAACGGCCCAGACCCTTCAGGAATGAAGGTTTGGATCATCCCCCCCAGGCAAAGAACCACGACCAGCTGAGGTGCTTGCTGAGGACAAGGGAAATACAGAATAGGTGGTGGAAGAAGGTAGTTCTGAATATCAGCTACAACCACGTGACCAGCTACAGAAACGAGGACTGTGATTGTTATATTTCTTCATTGTATATGTTCATCAAATATTTTGTTTCCTTCTGTTATGAACTGCGAAATGTAAATAAGGTTAATGTGTTTTAGTTGTATGTGTATTAGTGTATCATGTTAGGCACAAATATGACTTTATAATTGTCCTTATTTAGAGATTATATATGGTTAAGAAGATGTGTACAACTGCCAAGTTGACAAGGGGTGGACTGTCATAGTTGGAGCTGTGTGTCGACTTGGCTGGACCACAATTTGGTGTGGTTTGAGCTGTTGTGGTGTGGTTGTTCCCATGATGGGATCAGATGACTATGTTTTGAGTGGCCAATCTGTTGAAAGGGAATTTCCCTAGGAGTGTGGCCTGCTTCCAGTATATCTGTGGGCATCCTGGGAGAGGAGACATTCTTCTGTGGATCGGGATTCTGTTGTGCTGCCTACAACTGTCCATGAGTGAACAATCCACTATTCGGCTTGGAGATCTTAGATTCATCATTCATTGGAGTCAACAGCCAGTGTACTGCCTGCCAGCTCTGAGCTCCTTAGTCCCTGCGGCTGCAAGAGTCGGGAAAAGCCTCCAGCTTGACGTTTGATCCAGGAACTTTGGACTTGCCAGCTTCTCTAAGTGTGTGAGTCATTTTCCTAAGATAAATCTCTCTCTCTCTCTCTCCCTCCCTCTCTCTCTCTCTCTCTCTCTCTCTCTATATATATATATATAAGCTTTACTGGTTTTGTTTCTCTAGAGAACCCAGTCTAACACACCAGATAAACAGAAATTAAGAGAATTTGTTAAAACCAGACCAACCTTATAAGAGATGCTGAAGGGAGTCCTTTGAACAGAGAAGCAACAACAGCCATCAACAACTGCACACATGATGATATAACCCAGAAACCAACCCAGCTATGGAAGTATCCAAAGTAAATAAGTGTACAGGATTGTAAACAAGGAACCAGAGACATCAATTGACAAATGAGGACAACTAGAAACCAAAAAGAGGGGAAAAAAAAAACCTGTGTTGTTACAGAACTTCTAGATGGTAGGGATGTCAAGACAACTACAAGATAGAATGGACTGTTCTAAACTTGGAAAGAAAACTATAAATCACAGGGTAACCTCAAGAAAAATGATAAACCTTCACATCAAAATAATAATGAGGGCAGGCACAAATATTTAGCAAATACTAAAACAATAGCAACAAAGGAAGTGATGACACAATTCATAAACAAAACGAGCTCAGCACAGAAAATTATATGGAACAAAGAATTGACACCATGAAAAAGCACATAACATAAATGACAGCAACAAATTCATATTTGCCAATATTACATAGCTGGCAAGGGACTTATCTCTAAGATTTATACAAAACTCCAATGCCTCAACACCAAAGGAATTAATAATCCAATTGAAAAATGGGCAGAAGACATGAATAGACACTTCACCAAGGAGGATATTCAGGTGGCCAGCTAATACATGAAGAGATGCTCACAATCATTGGCCATCAGAGAGATGCAAATCAAAACAACAATGAGACACCGTCTCACCCCAGCACTGATGGCAAGGTTCAATGAGACAGAAAATAACAAATGCTGGTGGGGATGTGGAGAGATTGTCATACACTGCTGGTGGGACTGTGAAGTGACAAAAACACTGTGGAAAGCAGTATGGCGATTCCTTAGAAAGCTGGAATTGGAGATACCATTTGACCCAGCAGTCCCATTACTAGGTATATCCTAGAGAGGTGAGAGCCAGGACAGGAACAGATGCATGCACACTCATGTTCATCATAGCACTATTTACAATAGCAAAAAGATGGAAACAACCTACATGCCCATTAGCAGAAGAGTGGATGACCAAACTATGGTACATACACACAATGGAGTGCTATGCAGCACTAAAGAATAATGTAGAGTCTGCAAAACACCACATAATATGAATTTGGAGGACACTGTGCTGAGTGAAATAGGTCCATCTCAGAAGGATAAATAAAGTATTAGTTCATTGTTGTGGAGGGTCAAGGAAAGGTTTATATATGAAAGAAAACTTGTTTTGTTGGTTGCCAGGGGTGGGAGGGGAGGGGAGGGAACACTGCAAAAAAACAAAAATACACTGACCCATGTCACTTTAATTTTGTGTATTTCACTGTACGTAAATTATATTTTAATAAAATGCATTTTTTTTTAAAAAAAAACCTCTTTGGAGGGCTGAAGAGCAAAGATGTTTCTTTGGAGACTAAGGTGCGCCTAACCCAAGCCATGGTACTTTCAATCATCTCATATGCATGTGAGAGCTGGACAATCAATAAGGCAAACCAAAGAAGAGTTGATCCTTTTGAGTTTTGGTATTGGCAAAGAGTACTGAAAGTACCATGGACTTCCAAAAGAACTAACAAATCTGTTCTGGAAGAAGTGCAGACAGAATGCTACTTGGAAGAGAGAATGGCCAGACTTTGTTTGACCTACTTTGGTCATGTTGTCAGGAAGGACCATTCCCTGGAGAAAGATATCATGCTTGATAAAGCAGAGAGAGGGTCAATGAAAAAGGGGAAGGCCCTTAACAAGATGAACTGACACAGTGGCTACAACGATGTGCTCAGGTATAGCAAAGATTGTGAGGCTGGCACAGGACTGGGCAGTGTTTCATTCTGTTTGCATAGGGTCGCTATGAGTCAGAGCCAACTCGATGTCACCAGACAACAACATGAGTCGACTCCATGGCACCCAACAACAAGTTTAATTGGGAGGTGATTCTAAGAAGCAGGAGTGAAAGAGCAGAGACCAAAAAGGAGCAAATGTCAATACAAGCATGCACTACTGGTCACCTCACTGAGCATGAGGTGTTCAGTTCCAGTGGGACCTCCTGAGAAGTGCTCCCTCCCAGAATTGTCCACCCAGAGGACAGGGAGTCTGCAGCATTCGGGCTCCTGTCACTTAGTGCCTCAAGATTGCCTCTGGGGACATTAACTCCCCCACTATTCCAGGCTGTGCTTGCAGCTTGGGTGAGCAGCCTCCCACGGCATGGGAGAAGGTTTGGGGATTGGAGGTGGAACAGCTCAGAGCATCTGCTTGTGGTGGGAGGTTGACTGCTCTGGGTGCATCTGAGCTCACATGGCACTATCCCCCCTCCGCTGCAGCTGACACCACAGAGGGCAGAGAGAATGTGATACGGGCTACTACTAACCTCTGCTACAGTCAGAAACTTCCCAAGAGCCCTAGGAAAAGCAACCAAATATTTTTAAAAGATGTATCTTGGTAAACCATTGCTAAGCATTATGATGTAAATTAAATATTAGTAAAGGAGTTTTATTTTTAGTTCCTGACTCCATCATAAGCCATATGGTTGCTGGGTTTTGAAAGAAAGAATCAGTTAACTAGTGGTTGTGCCGTCAACTCCAAATCATGCTGACCCCACGTGTGTCAGAGTAGCACTGTGCTCCAGAAGGTTCTCAAGGGTGGACTTTTTGGAAGTCGACCACCAGGACTTTCTTCTGAGACACTTCTGGGTCGATGGAAACTTCTAACCTTTCAGTTGGCGTTAACTTTTTGCACCGCCAGGAACATCAAATACAAAGAAAGCAGTTGCTTTATAAGTTAGGAGTTAGAAGAAGCCAATAGATAACGTCTCTTTCTTCCCCATTAGAGTTTTGAAGCAATGGAGAAATGAGACAAAGGAGACTGACAAATAAAGATGAAAATGGCAGACAACTGGAAAACATGGAACCTAAAGGCAGAGCTGGCTAACATTCATGCAACCCCCCGGGCAGGGCACGTGAGCAGATGCAGTGATCCAGGATCCCTGCCTGGCACTGGGCTGAGGCACACGGGACAGACTGTATCTCTGAGGGGTACAGACTGACAGCTTTTAAATAGATTCATCCTACGCCATCCAGGAGTGTGCCTCATAAGCTATCAGATCCTTGGCCATCCACCAATCAGATAACTTATTTCTAACACAGGCATATGTTTCTAATGGGAACTCCTCTGTGTGGAACCAGAGGCGAGGATAAAGAAGATTTCTCCCAACAATGGTGAAAATTGAAAGAAATCACAAGAGCAAAGCACACTCAATGTTTTTTCTGGAGTACTTATTGCTCATGGCCTCCCATCTGCATTCCATTGCAATTGTACAATATGCTTTGACATTCAAGGGCAGAGTTATCTTCTCTAAGCCCTGTTCCCCAAGTAGAGTGTCGGCTTAGGAAGACTCTGGATCACACCTTCCTTTGTAGTTGCTGTTTCTCTGAGGCCCCAACGTGGTCTCCTAGATCCATTCCAGGTCCAAATACTAGTTTCAGAATACTTACTAAATGGAATAGACATTTATTTGATATGAAACAAAATGAAACGCACTGCCGTGGAGTCGGATCCAACTCATAGCAACCCCTCCTTGGGTTTCTGAGGCAGTTATCAGTACAAAAGTAGATTGCCCAACCTTCCTTCCGAGGAGTGGCTGGTGGGTTTGAACCACCTGCCTTCTGGTTAGCAGTCGAGTGCCTTAGGCACTAAGCCACCAGAGCTAGCTGGGTTTAAATATGCATTGAAGAATTAAGACTTGATATTTATTAACAGGGCATGCATGGTGAAGTCCAGTGGAATAAGTGGGCAGACCTGGGTTTATATTCAGGTCCAGTCATATCAACATAACAACATCAAGAAAGTTACATGGCCTCTCTAAACCTCCTTTTTGTGGTGGGTAAAATGATAATAATTTCTACCTTGTAGGTTTGCTGTGTAGATTTAATATGATAATGAACTGCATAGCAGGCATTCAATAAATGGCAATGATTACCTTTGTTATCGAAGGGAAAAAACCAAACCAACACAGTGCATGGAGTTGGAGATTTTGAAATATCATTAGAAGATTCTTAGTTGTGGAGCCTCCCAAGCATTGTCTTTGAATAGCTACTAATGACCTTGAAAAGCCCCAGGCATTTCTAGGTAGGGGTGGGTGGAGTGAGCTATAAGCCTGTACATAAAAACTTGGCAGGAGAGCATATCAGCAAAGGAAAATGACTCAAGCATTGTCTCCTCTGCCCCCATCACATCTGAACACACTGGCTCTGCCCAGATTAGCTCCTTCAGCCAGGCCTAGCACCTGCCCTCTGCCCTACGGGAAGAAATGGGAAGGAAAGCACAACACCTGGCACATAGATATGCATTAAATGAATAGATGCATCAAGGAAACAACAAACGAATGGGTGAATGGATTACAGCAACAAGAAGGAGTACAAACATTTATTCTGCCCTGTGGAAGTTGTCAGTGACAGTAGGCTATGCTTGAGGACACAGATCTGAAAGCAGCCAAATAGGCTGCTGACATCTGGGTAGCTGTTGTCTACTTTCCCATAAAAGCGTGTGGAGAGGAAGGGTGTCATAGGTAGCTGGTATCTGATGGTCCCTTCTCCTGCCATCAGGCATGTTGTTGTTAGTTACCATCAAGCTGACTCCAACTTCTGGCGATCTTATATACAACAGAACAAAACATTGCCCAGTCATATACCATCTTCATGAAGTTTGGTTTGTTTGAATCCACTGTTGCTGCTATTATCACAGGGTACAGAGAAAGGATTCTACCCTCTGCCCAAGTGGTTTGAGTAAAATTGACTTCAACCCCATCTTGGGGGGCGAGTAGAAAGGAGCCCTGATAACTGTAAGATATTTGACATGTTACATCCCCTTGGCCACAGAGATTAGTTCAGGTATGAGCCAGTTACATTTACCATTTCAACAATATAAAAAAGCTTGTGAATGAGCTACCCTGAAAAGTAGGATGTGAAGATGGGGGAGCTGAAAGTGCTGCCACCATTTTGCTAGCTGGAGCTGGTGGGGAGGAGGAGTAGAGAATGCTGAAGGACCTGAAGATGTCTTTCTTGGGAAGAATGTTTGAGCTGCCAGATTAAACCTTATCTGATGGCTATAGATCTTCAGAATTTTGATTACGTGAGCTAATAAATTCCCTCCATTGTCTAAATGAGTTAGAGGTGTTTTTCACTTGCACAAAGTCTTATTGAATGGACAGGATCTTCTTTCCTCCATGCCAGATGAAATGTTGCAACATGCTGACTCTGGTAAAATCCAGTTGAAGTTCCATGTCTGAGAATAGCATCTATGAGGGATTCTGACCTTGAAAATTAACTGCGAAAACATTTCAGATCTTATTCACAACAGTCTTATTTACCAGCAGCACAGATTCCATCTTAAGTGGTTTTCTGTAAAATGCTACAGACCTTTTTGAGTTTGAGTGGTTCATTAGTTAAAAATTGCTTAACAAATCACTGGAAACTGCATATAAAATGTTCAGAACTATTCACATGGTATCTCAGTCTTTTTGTTTTGCTTGTTTTCTAATTCCTTCCCACATCTGTTCAGCTTGTGTATCTACCTAGGCATCTACTCATGGGTGTTCTTTGTTACAATTATTATTGCAGGATTGTGTAAATAATAGTATTTACTTGTGTTGTTTTTTTACTCTTGTGCCCCTCCAAGTGATTTCCTTTGCCTTGGTCATGTTGTGCCGCCCTCCCCTTATTGTGTGTCGTCTTTCCCTTCACCCAAATCCATATGTATCTACTCTCCAGCTAGCCGTTCACCCTTGCTAAGTCTCCCATCCTAGGTAACCATCAAAGAATGCTTCTTTCTATGTAACTTTTTCATGACTTTTATAATACTGGTCTCCTATAATATTTGTCCACCACTCATTTGTCAGTTTGTTGTACTGTGGTGGTTTGCATGTGAAGCTGGAGGCTATGCCATCAGTATTTCAAATACCAAAGGAATTGTGGGATGACATCAAGAACATCTATGAAGAAAGCAAAAAGTCATTATAAAGACAAGAAAGGGAAAAAAGACCAAAATGGATGTCAAAAGAGACTCCAAAACTTGCTTTTGAAAGGACAGTAGCTAAAGCAAATGGAATAAATGACAAGATAAAAGAGCTGAATAGAAGATTTCAAAGAGCAGCTTAAGAAGACAACGTCAATTATTATAATGAAATATGCAAAGACCTGGAGTTAGAAAACCAAAAGGAAGAAAAGGCTTGGCATTTCTCAAGCTGAAAGAACTGAAGATAAATTCAAGCCTTGATTTGCAATATGGAAAGATTCTATGGGCAAAATATTGAATGATGCAGGAAGCATCAAAAGAAGATGGAAGGAATACACAGCCATTCTACCAAAAAGAAATGGTCAATGTTCATCTATTTCAGGAGGTGGCATATGATCAAGAACCAATGGTATTGAAGGAAGAAGTTGAAGCTACATGGAAGGAACCAGCAAAAAACAAAGCTCCAGGAATTGGTGGAATACCCATTGAGATATTTCAACAAACAGATGACATACTGGACAAGAAATTTGGAAGACAGCTACCTGGCCAACTGACTGGAAGAGATCCATATTTGTACCCTTTCCAAAGAAAGGTGATGCAACAGAATATGGAAATTATCAAATAATGTCATTAATATCACATGCAAGTAAAATTTTGCTAAAGATAATTCAAAAATGGTTGGAGCAGTATATTGACAGGAAACTTACAGAAATGCAAGCAGGATTCAGAAGAGGATGTAGAACAAGAGATGTCATTGCTGATGCAAGATGGATGTTGGCTGAAAGCAAAGAATACCAGAAAGATGTTTACATGTGTTTTATTGACCATAAAATGCATTCATTTGTGTGGATCATAACAAAGTATGGATAACATTGAGAAGAATGGAAATTCCAGAACACTTAATTGTGCCCACAAGAAACCTGTACATTGACCAAGAGGCTGTCATTTGAACAGAACAAGGGGATACTGCATGGTTTAAAATCAGGAAGGGAGTGTGTCAGGGTTCTATCTTTTCACTATTCTTATTCAACCTGTATGCTGAGCAAGTAACCCAAGAAACCAGACTATATGTAAAAGAACACAACATCAAGATTATAGGAAGACTCATTAACAACCTGCAACATGCAGATGACACAACCTTGCTTGCTGAAAGTGAAGATGACTTGAAGCACTTACTGATGAAGATTAAAGACTACGGTCTGGAGTATGGATTACACCTCAACATAAAGAAAACTATAATCCTCACAACTGGACCGATAAACAGTATCATGATAAATGGAGAAAAGATTGAAGTTGTCAAAGACTTCATATTACTTGGTTCCACAATCAACACCAATGGACGCAGGAGTCAAGACATTAGATGACGTATTGCATTGTGCAAATCTGCTGCAAAAGACCTCTTTGAAGTGCTGAAAAGCAAAGATGTCTCTTTGAAGACTGAGATGTGCCTAACCTGAGCCATGGCATTTTCAATAGCTTCATATCCATGTGAAAGCTGGACAATGAGTAAGGAAGACCAAAGAAGAGTTGATGCTTTTGAGTTTTGGTGCTGGCCAAGAACACTGAAAGTACCCTGGACTTCCAGAGGAACAAACAAATCTGTCATGGAAGAAGTATAGTCAGAATGTTCCTTGGAAGCAAGAACGGCCAGACTTCATCTTATCTATTTTGGTCATGTTGTCAGAAGGACAACAATTCCCTAGAGAAGGATATCTTGCTTGATAAAGTGGAGGGTCAGCAAGAAAGGGGAGGACCCTCAGTGAGATGGAGTGACACAGCTGCTGCAATGATGGACTCTGGTGTAGCAGGGATTGTGAGGATGGCACAGAACCAGGTAGTGTTTCATTCTGTTGGACACAGGGTCGCTATAAGTCAGAGCCAACTCAACGTCACCTAACAACAACAACATTTTTCCTTTCGTGATTAACTTATCTCACTCAGCTTAATTTCCTCCAGGTTCATCTATGTCATGAGGTATTTTGTGGATTCTTCATTATTTTTTGGCATTATATAGTATTCTATTGTGTGTATGTACCCTAATTTGTCAAACTGTATATGCTGTCTCAGTCTTTTATACTTGCAAAAAGGGTGTGGCAGTGGCTTTCCTCTGACCTCCTCTAAATTCACAAGGGGGAAGAGTATTCAGAACAACAACAGCCCAAGGCTGATTCCTATGAGTTGGAGGTCAGACACATTGCTGCTCTCCAACCTTTACCACTTCTGACCCTAGCATTCCCTGCCACTGCACTCTCTACTTCTCTGCTGGGTTTGACAATTTGTTGTAATGGCCACACAGACCTCACAGACAATACTCACAATTACGGAGTTTCTGAGGGAAGTAACAGGTTATAATACAGGTTTAAGACAGTCAGGACAGACTACCCATGGCCATGCCCACAGGGATACCTCTCTTTGGCCATTCTGCCCTGCGCAGGTAAGTGTTACAAAGCTCTTTTAGCTCTGCCAATAGATTGACCCTACTTGACCAGCAAGCCTCCTGCCCAAAGGCACTCAGTGTTCTCACTCAGTGGGTCAGTGAGCCTGTCGCTCTGTCAGTTATTTGGTTCTGCTGCCTTTGCTGCCACCATTTCTATGTCATCTTTCTGCCAAGGAAATACAGTGCAGAGGTCTAAGGTCCAAGGACATGCTCCACTTCTGGTCCTTTCTTGATGGCAATGAGATCCCCCTTTCTGCCTCTGGGATGGGTCATTTTAAGCCTAGAAAGATGATACAACTGACCAATGCCCACTTTAGGGCTCCATACACTTTATTTCCATGGTCCCACCCCACAAGGGTACCATATACTTTATTTAGATTACTAATAAGTTATCCAATCCCCTTGACTGCTAACTGGAAGGCTGGCAGTTCAAACCCACCAGCCACTCCTCGGAAGGAAGGTTGGGCAATCTACTTCCATAGTGATACCGCCTCGGAAACCCAAGGAGGGGTCGTATCCCCCTTGACGGCAGTGAGTTTGGTTTTTTTTGGTGGTGGACCACAAGCACCTCATGTTTTCATAGCTCCACCTAGTGTGGTGGAAGTCCCAAAGAATGTGGCTAGAAGAGTCATATTAAGGAATTCGTTGCACCACAATACTTCATCAAAATCTTGTTGTTGTGGTTGTTTGCCGTCGAGTCGGCCCCGACTCATAGCGACCCCTCCTTGGGTTTCCGAGGCAGTATCACTACGGAAGTAGGATTGCCCAACCTTCCTTCCGAGGAGTGGCTGGTGGGTTTGAACCGCCAGCCTTCTGGTTAGCAGTCGAGTGCCTTAGGCACTATGCTACCAGAGTCATCAAAATCTAGAGACATAGATTTCAATGAGAAAGAAAATAATATACACACATTTAAAACAACCATGTTTAATTTCTGGATATGAAAGAAAGACTCCATATGCTACTAGAAAGTCTTTGTTCCCATTAAAATGATTTTAATTTAAAAGTTATGGGAAAAAATAACTTCCAGCTCTGAGGACTAAAGAATAAGAAAGTATGAGCAATGGAAAAGAATATAAACCAGGCAATTAAAAAAAAAAGCATGGAAAACCTGCAATGAAGACACAGAAACTCAAAACATCATATTGCAAACTTGGTGGAAAGATACCTAAAGAGGTTTTTTGGTTTGTTGAAATATTAAGTCTACATCCCATTATTGTAAAATGGCCAAGTTTGAGCAAAAGGGACATAACCAGATTGTAACCCATCTGCCCCAAATTCCTATTGTTTTGTATGGTATTTTAGTCTGATCATTTAGTTGTGATCCATCATTTTCTTCCAAGAAGAAAGCCTTTGAAGTCGAATAGGAATTTCAAAATAACAGGAAATTAAATGATGAGAAATAGAAAATGAAAAACTACTTCTTAGCTGTATGTGCCATGAAATATGTATTTTTAAAACCATTGGGGCTGTGCTGGTGCCTCCATTGTACTGCCTTTGTTAGTGTGTTAAGAGATTGGTGTTAAAGAAATCATTCATCTAGAAATAGAGATGATGTACTCCCAAGACTGGGAGAAAATGAGGGAAATCCAAGAAAGGGCTGGACAACAGACTGGTTTTCAATGTGTTGTCCTTGGTATATTATGTTACCACTTAGTGCTGAATTTAAACTTCCCTAAAGAAACAATTAAATAATGTCAGCCACCTCTCAGCCTAGATGGAGACTGGTGCACTTAAGGTATATTTTCTTGGGTTAGAGGAGTATTGTTTGTTTTTGTTTTGGGGGTTGCAGTTGTTTTGGTTTTGGCCTAAACAAAGTATGGGACTTCCCGTATTCTGCAGCATGCAAAAGTGGTGTCTTTTGGAGAAAGGTGGGCAAATTTGCATGGGGAACTGGGAGCTTTGGGGAATAGGTAGAAACACGTTTCCCACCCAGATTCTTTCCAAGGGTCTGAGATAATCTGCCAGGGGGATCTTACCAACAAGGGAGAGACGACCTGGCTTGGACTGCTAGCTTATTGCCAGCTCCAGGATTATTGGGAGCAGAGGGCTGGTTCCAGAGAATGCATGGCTAATCCTAACAAGCAAGCTGTGCTTTTAGGAACTGTTACTGAACATGTGTGTGCAAACCAGAGGCTTTCACAAAGCAACAGCCTCAGAAAATCCGAGCTCCAACCGTGGACTAATTGTTGTTGTTATTATGTGCCATCGCATCAGACCGAGTCATAGCGACTCCTCCTTGGGTTTCTGAGGCAGTTATCACTACAGAAGTGGACTAATTAGATTCTCCAAATCTCTCTTGGCAAAATGTTTGGAAGTAGGACTGGCCCCACTAGACTGTGTAATCCCTGTGTTCTTGTGAGAGGCCCCCAAGAGAGAAAGCAGACTTCCTGCTCATCTGGGCAAGTAGGGCCCCAGGAATTAATTTGACTGTTAAAGGGAGATGTGACCTTATTTGAACCTCAAACAAGATGGAGCAGGTCACACTAATTTAAAAAAAAACAAAAATTATAGTGCTCTGATCTTAGCAGATGCTAGATATTCTATAGCTGTCACTATGGTTGATCTGTGAATGGCCAAATGGTACGATTGCTCCACTACATCATCCCGCAAATGGTTACGAAAGATTGCAGATTCGAGTCCACCCCTAGGCACCTAGGAAGAGAGACATGGAGATCTACTTCTGAAAAATCATCCCTTGAAAATCCTGTAGAGCATACATGTCCTATGCGGGAGTTGCAAGTAGCCCAAAGTAGCAGGCTCACAGCATACACAGGGGAAGACAGAGCTCAGAGGCGGGTCCAGACCACTCTGGGCTATGTCAAGGCACTTGATCTTTATTCAGGAACTGAAAGGGAGCCTTTGAATATTTCAGCACATGAGAGAGATGTATTTTATGCTATGACTCTCAGCTTGGAACCCACAAAGATTAAGGCAGTAAATGTTGTTGGTCTTTTTCCCAAGTCAAATTCACTTTATCCAGACAAATAAATGTTGCGGTCGAAGTACCACATTGAGAAGTATCCATTAACTGCCACCTGGCCTCAGGTAACGTTCCATCTGAAGTCTATCTCCTGAGAGTCTTTTTCTAGGAGCTTTAGTCAGGAAAACATGCCTGATGGCCGAAGCTGATGCAACGCTTTAATAGCATTCAAAGCACACTGCCTCACACATGACCTACATCAAGGCAGAGGTCACCGGAAATCACTGTCTGCTGGTAATTCCAGAAAATCAAGTAACATAGCCCTTTTTCCAATTTTCAAAAGTGAAAAGAGAAATGTGAGTAGAAAATCTGCATAGAAAAAGTATTTTGAACAAACATTCCCATCCCAATTCATGATATACTGTATTTTATTTTTTCACGATTTTCATTTTCACACTGTTTAAACCTAGAGAAATAATGAAAGAACAGGACGATGAATATGCATAGATCTTCTATGGAGATTCACTAATTATTATATAAAAACTCTTATAGGAATAGCCCTGTGTAAGCCAGGTTTCCCCAGGTCTCAGCACCTGATGGATACAGCATTTTAACTGTTATAGCCCATAGTGCCCAGCATGTAATTGGTGTTTAGTGGCAGTGGGTTTAGTTTGGTTTGGTTTTCTACTGGGTGGTAGGCATTCTGCTTGGAGAATCAAAAAAACTCAGTTGCCTTTGAGTCAATTCTGACTCTGAGTGATACCATGTGCATCAGAGTAGAACTGTGCTCCATAGAGTTTTCAATGGCTTAAAAAATTGATATCTCAGAAGTAGATTGCCAGGTCTTCTTTCCAAAGTGCAGCTGAGTGAACCACCAACTCTTAGTCAAGGGTATTACCCTTTTTGCCACTAAGGGACTCCTTCTAGGAGCACCAAACCAAGCCAAACTCACTGCCATTAATTCTGACTCATAGTGACCCCCATTGGGTTTCCAAAGTGGTAAATCTTTATAGAAGTAGATTGCCCCATCTTCCTTCAGCAGAATGGCTGGTGGGTTTGAACTTCCAGCTTTCTGGTTAGCAGTCAAAATACCTCATGGACTGCATTACCAGAGCTCCTTAGCACAGGGGGTGTCTAATAATGGTTAATGAGTACCTGAGCGTGAGGAGATCCTCCTAAACTCATTGCTATTGAGTCTACTCTGACTCATAAGCAACCCCCTTTGGGTTTCCAAGGCAGTGGGTCAACTTTCACGAAAATAGATTGCCCCATCTTCCTTCCGTCGAGTGGCTAGTGGGTTTGAACTGCCAACCTTCTGGTTAGCAGTCAAATGCCTTAGACACCACGCCACCAGAGCACCTTGTAAATCTTCCTAGAGCTTAGTAATATCTGACATGTATTGAGGGTTTCCTAGGAGCTTGGGTGGTATAATGCCTAAGGCATTTGACTGCTAACCAGAAGGCTGGCAGTTCAAACTCACCAGTTATTCCTCGGAAGGAAGACTGGGCAATTGATTTCTGTAGAGATACGCCTCAGAAATCCAAGGAAGGGTCACTATGAGTCCAATCGACTCAACGGCAGTAAGTTTAAGTATGTGCCAGGTACTCTTCGTAAGGCCTTCATTTAGTCCTCCCAAGGACTCTCTGAAGGAGGTGCCTATTGAGCTCCATTTTCAGGTAAGGAAATCTGCCCACAAGCTATTCTTGCACAGTTCTCTCTGACTCCAGAGACCTTGTCCTAAAGCTGTCCACTGTGTTGCTCAGTTATGTCACCAGCAGGTGACGTAACTTCCCTAACAGGTTGTGATGGTTGCCTTTGGGCTTCTATTTCCTATCAGCTGCAGGACTGATTTTGGGAGTTTATGGAGTGGAAGAGCTAAAGATTCTCAGGGCTAGTAGAAAACCGGGAGACTACCTAGTCCTACAACTTGATATGTCAAACACAGAAACCAAGATCCACAAGGTGCTATGAAGGTCACAGCACTGGCTACTGGGCCTTCCTCATATTCTACATCTCCCATTGGGAAGTCGGGCGCTGAAAACATTTCAGTGTGCCAGTAAGTCAAATCAAGGTATACATCTTGCAAAAATAACTATCCTTAAAGCCTTAGTGGAATCACAATTCACAAGTGTGCTCATTCTTTTCTTGGTCAGCTTGGTCTTCAGCTGTGACAGAAATACTGCCAGTCCTCATATTTGCTCCTTGTGGATAAACAGTAACAGGAATTATAACAATAATGACATTACATTTTTATATACTGCCTTTCATCTCAGGTGTATAAGCCATGTTAGCATCACCAGCTCATGAATCATCGGAACATTTCTTTGAGGTTACCTCAGTGGGTAATTTTATTACCCTTTTTTAATCAACTGAGAAGCTGCAACAAAAGTAGAGTGACATGTCCAACATCACACATCAAATTAGAGACAAGATCCAAGACTCCTGCATCTCTCTTTTACACTCTCAAGTCTCTATCCTCCTGCTAATTAATATTTGGGACATTCAGGTCATGAAGCATGTTTTATTTGATTAACATTCATGTACCTAATGAGCTTTTTTTTTTTTTTTTGGTAAGACAATAGGCTTATTAGGATTAAAATTTAAATAGCCCATTTATTCTTCTTCAACATGGATAGGTGAGGAGTACTTCCATTTCGCTCCATTTTCATTAATCTAGCTCCCTGCCTACCTTGCCCTCTCATCTTTGCTTTGGGATAAATGTTGACTTTCAAAGGAACACGGGACTCATGGACGATATTGTTTACTTTATGAGACAATCTATTATTTTGCTGGAAGGTGACCTTCAAAAGTTGTTAACTGCAAATTTAAAGAGTTTCTCTCAGCTATAGTCTCAGGGAGGTGGGGGTCCTTTACTCTTTACTGGGTTTTGTTCTACATTTTTCTCCCATTCTATCCAGGACCATCTACGGTGCCCCTGGTCAGCATATTTGGTACCTGGGCACCATCAAGTTCTTCTGGTCTCAAGGGGGATGAGTCGTGGTTCATGTGGATTATTAGTCCTGTGGACCAGTTTCTTCTTTGAGTCCTTGGTTCCCTTCTTTTTCTTTTGCTCCAATTCATTTTATTTTTCACTGGGCACAGAACCTTGGTAATTAATAATAATCATTATTTTTGTTTTTAATTGTGTGTTAGACTGGGTTCTCCAGAGAAACAAAACCAGTAAAGCTTATGTATATAGAAAAAGGGAAATTTATCTTAGGAAAATGGCTCACACACTTAGAGAAGCTGGCAAGTCCAAAGTTCTTGGATCAAACGTCAAGCTGGAGGCTTTTCCCAACTCATGCAGCTGCAGGCAGCTCAAGGCTGGCAGACAGTATACTGGCTGTTGACTCCAACAAATGACAAATGCAAGATCTCCAGGCTGAATGGTGGATTGTTTGCTCACAGGCAGTTGTAGGCAGCACAACAGAATCCCAATCCACAGAAGAGTGTCTCTTTTCCCAGGATGTCCATAAATATACTGGAAGCAGGTCACAGCCCTAAGGAAACTCCCTTTCAATGGACTGGCTGCTCAAAACATATACGTCTGATCCCATCACTGGAACAACCCACATCACAATTGCTTAAACCACACAGAATTGTGGTCCAGCCAAGTTGACACACAGCTCCAATTATCACAAATTGCAATCAAGTTGATTCCAACTCATGCTCACCCCTGTGTTTCAGAGTAGAACTACTCCATAGAATTTTCAAGGCTGTGTGACCTTTAAAAAGCAGATCACCAAGTCTGTCTTCCAAGACACGACTGGGTGCGTTTGAACCTCCAACCTTTTGGCTGGTAGTTGAGTGCTTAATCTTTTATGTTACCCAAGGACCTAAACTCACTAAAACTCACGGCCGTCGAGTCAATCCAACTCGTAGCGACCCCTCCTTGGGTTTCTGAGGCAGTATCTCTATGGAAGTAGATTGCCCAACCTTCCTTCCAAGGAGTGGCTGGTGGGTTTGAACTGCCAGCCCTCTGGTTAACAGTCAAATGCCTTAGGCACTACGCCACAAGAGCTCCCACCAGGGACCTAGTTACTCAGGGACCTAGTTACTGATACTAGTGGATATAATCAAGAGAAAGGAGGAAAATAAAGGGAAGCCTGAACTTTAAGGAAAAAAAATGTTTTAGGCTACACACCACAGAGGAATGGCTTCCTCATTGAGCAAGTATACCCTTTCTTCTCTTCTTTTCTTCCTTCTAGTCACAGAGGGGTTCCATGCACTAATGGTCTATTTGGTGTATTTCATTTCGAGAGACATGAGGCACGAGAGACTCAGCTGGGGACTCTTGGCCAGGATCTATCACATAAGCACGGGTAAACTGGGCCAAGTGACTTACTTTCTTCAATGTCTTCAGAATGATCTTACATTCTTTAGGGCTTCACTGTCTCCATCTGTAAAATAATAAGGCTGGTAAGATG
Source organism: Orycteropus afer afer (assembly GCF_000298275.1). Classification (NCBI taxonomy): domain Eukaryota; kingdom Metazoa; phylum Chordata; class Mammalia; order Tubulidentata; family Orycteropodidae; genus Orycteropus; species Orycteropus afer. The sequence continues at coordinate 5,971,906 of NW_006921589.1, forward strand.
ATGGCAGAGATCCTTCTGAGCTCTGCCAGCCTAAGATTCTTCCTCCTTTCAAATATTCTTCCACTTTTATTTTCTTCTTTTTTCAATTGTGATTAAGGTCAAAGTTTACAGAGCAAATTTGTTTTCCATTCAACAATTCATACACATTTGTTTTGTGACATGCATTGCAATCCCCACCAGGTAACAGCACTCTTCCCACTTCTTCCCTGTGTTTAACAATCATTCTTCTTTCCTATCCCTTCCTGTCCTCTTAGCCTCATCCTTGGGCAAATGTTGCCCTTTTGATCTCATGTGGTTGATTGTTCTAATGAGTGCATACCTCCCTGGTATTATTGTTCACCTTATAGGCCTGTCTATGGCAGTTCAAACCCACCAGCCACTCTTCGGAAGGTAGGTTGGGTAATCTACTTCCGTAGTGATACTGCCTCAGAAACCCAAGGAGGGGTCGCTATGAGTCGGATCCAACTCAGAAGCAGTGGTGGATCATTTTGCTGAAAGTTGAGCCACAGGGGTGAGTTCAGTTCCAAGCTTGAAGGGTATCTAAAGTCATAGTTGCAGGGGTTCTATCAGATCAGTAAGCTGGTCTTCTTTATGGTATTGAGTTTTGTTCCCCAATTTCTCCCACTCTTTCTAGGATCTCCTATTATGATCCCTTTCAGAGAGGTCAGCAATGGTAGCCAGGGAACATATAGCTCTCAGGGTTGTGGAGGCTGGGGTTCACATGGTCCATTAGTCCTGTGGACTAATTGTTTTGTTGCATTTTATTATTTTCTTCCCTCTTCTTTGCTCTGGATGGGGAGAAACTAACAGTTGCATTTTAGATGGCCACTGCCAAGCTCTCAAGACCCTAGTTGCTACTCACCAAAGGAAGATGTAGAACATTGCTTTTCATTTCTTCTTTGAAATCTGATTAAATCTAATGGTTTGAAACAAAGGTTTATTTTATACATGTCAGCAAAGATATTTTACCTACAATTTCTTCTCAGAAAATGCTCTGAGAAACCTGTTGCTGTCAAGTTGATTCCAACTCACGGCGATCACACGCGCCGCAAGGAGAACCAAGCTCCGCAGAGTTTTGTTGCCTGTCATCTTTACATCTATGGAGCCACTGGGTGGGTTATGACTACCAACCTTTCGGTAGCAGCCCGGTACTTAACTGTTTTGCCTCACAGGGATTCCTTGTATATTTATTTTAATGTTCCGTGAAGACAAATCCTTGTTGCAGGACTTAGGATTTTTTTTATTTCCACTTGCTAATATCTCTTTTTCCTCCTTGCTCATGGAATTTCAATAGTTTGAGAATCCAATAAACTTCAAGACTCTTCTCAGATATCTAAATAGTACCTTGATTGTACTAAATATTTTCAAACTGGGCTTTGTATATGAAATAATGGAGGTCAAAATAGGTTGGTTTCCACCAGGATGACCATCATCAGTTTTCCTGTGTTCCAGACTCAGCTTCCTCCATGGGTATTCCTACAGATGACACTGGCAGATTTCCTTGTCACAGGTGAGGATTAACTGCTTCTCTCAGGTGTGCATTTTCATGATTCTCTAATAATAGTACAGGAGTGGATTTATTTTTCCCCAAAAGAGATTTGTAGAAAGCAGTTTAATCATAATTAATCCATGCCAGGAAACCATGAAGGACACAACCAAATTCTTACGCATTTGGATAGTCTAGGCGTAGATTTTGTCTACATTGCGCTAGCCAATTGGTCTGTTGTTGTTGTTGTCATTATGTGCCGTCGAGTCGGCCCCGACTCATAGCGACCCCTCCTTGGGTTTCTGAGGCAGTATCACTACGGAAGTAGGATTGCCCAACCTTCCTTCCGAGGAGTGGCTGGTGGGTTTGAACCGCCAGCCTTCTGGTTAGCAGTCAAGTGCTTTAGCCACTATGCTACCAGATCTCCTATTTGGTCTAGAGTATAAAAATATTCAGTTTAGGCTGTAAGTTGGCTCAAGATTTGTGCCCTGCCCCCTACACACATTTTTAATGGTCTAAGCTAGTTTGAATTAGGTTTCCTTTTTTAAAACAAAAAAATCACAACAAATAGAGAAATTTAAATGAATTGATTTTATTATTGTACTTCTGAGTGTTGTCCTTAGGATGATAATGTTGTTGTAGTTGTTGTTATGTGCTGTCGAGTAGGACCCGACTAATAGTGACCCCTCCTTGGGTTTCTGAGGCAGTATCACTAGGGAAGTGGATTGCCCAACCTTCCTTCTGAGTAGGATGATAATACATACTTTATATGTTTATAACCACTTCCCAGTGGCAGTCTTTCAGAATTGAATTCTCACCCACAAAACTGTTGTATTAACAGTTAAGCATGATTCACTTCAACTCATCAGCTGTCAGCTTCTTGGAAACTGTTTGAATGAAATCTTGGTGCCAGACTCTCGGATTCCTCTTGCTCACCCTGCACCTCTCACAGTTCTCAAATCCTGCTATTTCTCTACACCCTCCTCAAGCGGGCTAGTATTCCTGGGTTCCTTTCAAGTGCCCAAGGTCCCTGGATAGTGTGAATGATCTGTGCTCATCTGCTCACCTAAACGTTGGCAGTTCAAACCCACCCACCGATGCTGTGGAGAAAAAGCCTGGTCATCTGCTTCTGTAAAGATTACAGCCAAGAAATTCCCATGGAGCAGTTCCACTCCATTAACACATGGGGTTGCCATGTCTTGGAATTAACTCTATTGTAACCGGTTTGGTTTTCAAGTGACTCAAGCATTACTGTGAAGCTTGACAGTTTTCTGCGAAAATCTGCACAGAACACACTTTAGTTAATGTTCTAAATCCATCCCACACAGTGCATTAGTTGTGTAAACAGAATTAGTTAAAACAATGTCCAATTGGTGAACATTAATTACTTGATATTTCTTATTATTAACTAATAATAACCATAAAGATCACTCCTACTTAATTCTTCCAATTTCTTTTTCTTGGTGTCTAAAAATGATTTTAAATCTTTAAACACTGATGCTTTTGCTGAATTTTACGAGGGAGCTGTTGTTGTTGTTGTTAAGTGCCGTCGAGTCGTTTCCGACTCATAGCGACCCCATGCACAGCAGAA
>NW_006921589.1:5975772-5977655 GCF_000298275.1 Orycteropus afer afer
ACCTGGTGCACAGGTAACAGCCCAGCTTATAGACTGAGACAGACTAGGAAGAAGGAAGAGGCCGTCCACTTCTGAAAGAATTGGCCAGGGAAAACCTTAAAAAAACAAACAAAAAAGAAAACAAAAAAAACGAGGGAGTTAGTTGCTTTGAAACTGATGAAACTATATTAACGGGGTGAGTGTGTTACATAACCCAGGACCAGAGCTGCAGGCTTAGATTTCATTCTTTAATCTATTTTAGTATCCCATTACTGAGCATGGAGAACCACCCATCCCTATCGTCAAACATCACAGCTGTTGAATTGCCCACAGCCACACCACAGGGCAGTTTGCATTAGAAAACGATAAAGAATCACATGTGCAATTGAAAGGACAGGGAAAAATTTGATGGCACGTAAGCACCCATTTATGGAAGGCACTTCATTCTGCAAGTTAGAATCAGACAAACTTGTTCTTTGTTCAAAAGTGCCAAGACCAATATGAGCCTCTCAAACAGGCAGATGTAGTTCCTGGAACCGAAGGGGCACACTAGCGTTACGTTTTTAAATTGCGTTGTAAATCCATGGGAGGCAGTGTGTGCTCCTCCCTCCGGGAGAGCTGGGACAGACACTGTCCTATATTCCCGTATACTTCCGGGTTACGTTACATGTTGCTCATCTGAACCGAAAACAACTTAGTGTTTCCCCTGCCCCTTTGTTTTTCTTTCAGTGCAGATGAGTCAAGAGCCTTCTCACAGCCCTGGAGGCAGCTGGGCTCAGGAGAGCTTTAATGTTATAAAAAACTGGGCCCGAGCCAAATGGATCTGACAATATGATTAACTACACAAATCAGGTGGGACTTGTTTTTCTGTTCATGACAGAGCAGGTTTGAATTTCAGTTCAGTTTACTAACCTAGTGTGGCTATTGATTTATTTCATGGAAAATGACACCTACTCTTTAACGTTTTAATTTTTTCAATACACTTTCCCATGAACTATCTTCTCCCTACAGGTACTTTTTGCTTTAAAGCATTGCTTTCTGATGGTAAATATAACACATATTATCTAGAGATAGGCCCTGCGAGGTGCGAATGATTAACTGGCTCCGCTGCTAACTGAAAGGCTGGAGGTCTGAGTTGACCCAGGGGAGCTGCAGAAGAAATACCTGGTGATCTAGTTCCAAGACATCAGTCCTTGGAAACCCTACAGAGCACACTTCTCCTCTGATACACCTTGCGGCACCATGCGTCAGAGCTGACTCTGGCAACTGGTTTTAAATAGAGATAATTGTGGAAAAATTTAGAAAGACACAATGAAGAAAATAAGCATAACCTCCGATATCCTTATCCAGAAATAATCACAGTTGGTTTTTGTTTTCTTTTTTCCCCACATTTTAACTTCAAAACATCCCTTTGAAGTAAGTAGATTTGGAATTATGAGATTGGTTTGGCCAGTGAGGAAACTGATGCCTCATAAAATTCGGTGACACTTTCAGAGACCCACAGAAAATCGCCTCAGAGCCCAAGTTGGTCCCACTGTGGCAACACTGGTCAACTTCACTGCCCCGCCGTCTCTGGGACCTGTGCAGTGTGACTCAAAACAAAAAACCAAATTCACTGCTCTCAAGTGGGATCTGACTCATAGTGAGCCCTCCTTAGGATTCCATTACAGAAGTAGATTGCCCAACCTTCCTTCCGAGGAGTGGTGGTTTTGAACCACCAGCCTTCTGGTTAGCAGTCAAATGCCTCAGGCACTATACCACCAGAGGAATTGTTCTCTTTGTGATTGCAATTCTTGTTTTGTTGCCTAGAGTTAAACAGTTGGTCTTGCAGAGAATTTCAGCTTGCTAAACTTTTAACTGCATAGTGCCTAAGGCACTTGACTGCTAACCAGAAGGCTGGCGGT
>NW_006921589.1:5977755-5982201 GCF_000298275.1 Orycteropus afer afer
ACTCCTCGGAAGGAAGGTTGGGCAATCCTACTTCCGTAGTGATACTGCCTCGGAAACCCAAGGAGGGGTCGCTATGAGTCGGGGCTGACTCGACGGCAAATAACAACAACAACAACAAACTTCTAACTAAGGCACTTGACTGCTAACCAGAAGGCTGGCGGTTCAAACCCACTAGCCAGTCCTCAGAAGGAAGATGGGGCAATCTACTTCCATAGTGAAACTGCCTCAGAAACCCAAGGAGGGGTCGCTATAAGTCGGGTCCGACTCGACAGCACATAACAACAACAACAAACTTCTGACAGGGTTCTGACCTTTAGGTTATACTAGGAGCTATCTCATTAGCTCTTCACCTGCAAGAGTACTTCTGGTCCCTCCTAGCAGTTAATCACCATTCCAAATCTTTTAATCATCATTCCAAACCCTGTCACCCATTATCTGATGTGCTCCTAGCTCCAAGTTCCAGATAAGGACCAGGAGGGTGTTTACAAGTTAGAGAAGGCTCTGTTTCTGGTTTGCATCAATTGTATTAATGTCAGGGTCCCTTGCACCTGGCCATCAGTCCTACCTTTGTCATTGTTTCTTTCAGGTGATCTAGGGTGCCCTTTGGGAGCCCTGGTGGCACAATGGTTAAGTGCTCAGCTTAAGTGAGAACCCACAGCTCTGGTGACATAGTGCCTAAGGCATTTGATTGCTAACAAGAAGGCTGGCAGTTCAAACCAGCCACTCCTCAAAAGACTGGGCAATCAAATTCCATAGAGAAACCACCTCAGAAACCCAAGGAGGGGTCACTAAGAATCGGAGACAACTTGACAGCAGTGAGTGAGTGAGTGAGTGAGTGAGTGACTCTGAGGGAGGAAAGTCCTGGTGATCTGCCCCCTAAAGCACTTGTTGTTGTTGTTATGTGCCATCGAGTCGGCCCCAACTCATAGCGACCCCTCCTTGGGTTGCCAAGGCAGTATCACTACAGAAGTAGGTTTCCCAACCTTCCTTCCGAGGAGTGGCTGGTGGGTTTGAATCACCAGCTTTCTGGTTGGCAGTCAAGCCTTAGGCACTATGCTACCAGAGCTCCTAAAGCACTAGGAAACCCTATAGAAGAGTTCTACTCTGTCCTACAGCATTGCTATGAGTTTGAATCAACTCTAAGGCACAATAGGGTGTCCCTTGCAAGAAGAATGTCTGCTGTCCTGCTTTGACACCCAAGAGTCCTTTGGGTAGATATGTAGATTAGACTCCAATGCTTAACAACATCCTTTGAGAAAAAAATGTTTACCTCACTTTAATGTCTTGCTGCTAAGGAAAAATACATGTAACATATGCATAATCTTGATACATTAAGCTTAAATAAATTAGAACATATATGCTTTAAAGAAACCTTGGTCAATTAGAGAGATGCAAATCAAAACAACGAGATACCCACCTAACCCCAGCACTAATAGCAAAGTTCAACAACACAGAAAATAACAAATGCTAGCAAGGATGTGGAGAGATTGGAATACTGCCAGTGGGACTGTAAAATGGTACAACCACGGTGGAAATCAGTATGACAGTTCCTTAAGAAGTTGGAAATAGAAATACCATTTGATCCAGCAATCCCATTACTGTTGTTGTTGTTGTTATGTGCCGTCGAGTTGGCCCCGACTCATAGCGACCCCTCCTTGGGTTTCCGAGGCAGTATCACTACGGAAGTAGGATTGCCCAACCTTCCTTCCAAGGAGTGGCTGGTGGGTTTGAACCGCCAGCCGTCTGGTTAGCAGGCAAGTGTCTTAGCCACTATGCTACCAGAGCTCCCATCCCATTACTAGGTATACGCTAAAGAGGTGAGAGCCAGGACAAGAACAGATATATGCACACCCCTGTCCATCGCAGTAATATTCACAATAGCAAAGAGATGGAAACAACCAAAGTGTCCATCAACAGAGGAATGGATAACCAAACTATGGTACATACATACAGTGGAATACTATGCAATCCTAAAGAATAACGTAGAATCCACAAAATACTGTATAGTGTAGATGAACTTGGAGGACATTATGCTGAGTGAAATAAGTCAATCACAGGACAAATAATGTATTAGTTCACTATTGTAAAAAGTCAAGGAAAGGTTTAAACATGGAAGGAAAATTTCTTTGTTGGTTACCAGGCATGGGGGGGGGGTACACTGCAAGATAGGCAGAGACAAGTATTAATTTGGGTGAAGGGAAGGGCAATGTACCGAAAGTGAGTGATCGACATGGTGGCACTGAGGAAGAGGAAGACACAGAGAGGTACACAAAAGGTACAGACAACAAAGATAAACCCCTTTACATACACAATACTGCTTTGTAAGTGATAAGAAGCATTAATCTATGGGTAAATAATTGGGCAGAAAGGCTGAATGATCAGCTATGTCTAGGTAAAAGGGAATATACCCACGACTGTGTATAAGGTTGGCAGACGATATTTCTGCATACATATTTGTATGTGCTATAAGACTGACCAAATATATCATAGAGCTAACAAGGAGCAAAGTTAGGATAAGTTCTTGGCCACAGCCAACCACCTTGAGGGAGCGAGTGGTTGGATCCGTGGGCTTGGGACCATGGTCGCAGGCGACATCAAGCTCAATTGGCATAACATACTAAACAAAAATATTGTTCTGCATCCTACTTTGGTGAGTAGCAACTGGAGTCTTAAATGCTTGCAAGCAGCCATCTAGATGCAACAATGGGTCTATCTGTCTGCACCCAGAACAAAGAAGAATGAAGAAAACCAAAGACGCATGGCAATAATTAGTCCAGGGGACTATTAGACCATGTGATCCTCAGCCTATATGACCATGAGACCTGAAGAACTAGTTGGTGCCCAGCTACCACTCAGAAAGGGATCAGTGTAAGAGATCCTAGATAGAGTAGGAGCACAATGTGGAGCAAAACTCAAAATCATGGGGAAAAAAAAAGACCAAGTTTGCTGAGCTAATAGAGCCTGGTGACACTCCTGAGACTATGGCCCTTAGTTAATTTTCTGGTCTGGAACTGAACTTACTCCCATGTCTTCCAGCCAAATAAAACACAGGCATAAAGCGTGAACATCTTCATCAGGTAGATACACTACTTAGAGGGATCAATCATGGGAGAACAGAAGGGCAGTGTTTGCACAGGGAGACAGCTGGTGTTGGGGGGAAGGGCAGGACTGCATAGAAAAGGACACAAGGAAGAGGTAACTACAGGGAGGAAGTGGAAGAGAGCTGTTACATGGTGGGGAGTCAATGTCATGAAACAAAATGTGTATGAACTGCTATATGGAAAATGAATTTGCTCTGTAAACTTTCACCCAAATCACACACACACACACACACAAAAAAAAAAAAAAATTAAAAAAGAAGACATACTCTCTTAACAGTGTGTAATAGAAGGGGGAGACTATTTAGAGGAAGTTCTTCCATTATTTTGTTTTGGAGATACTAGAGCTTGTTTTTTTTTCTATAAATTCTGCATAAGATTGGCACCAAACACCTGACATGTAATGAAATAATTCAACTGGTATAAATAGATGTTTTGTTTTTATTCAATGGAAAATGTAGTTTTGTGACAAGACCAGTCATTTTGCCAACCCAAATTACTACCCAGTTGTGAAAGATAAATCTTTATTCAATTAATCTAGGAAAACAAGAGCTAACAGATTTGGAAAACAACCAATTTTAGTCCTCTTGATAACTTGTGAGGTCCTTGAAAGGTGCAAACGTCTTATGCTCATCTACTAAATGAAAGATTGGAAGTTCAAAGATACACAGAGGTTCTTCAGAAGAAAAGCCTGTCAATCTGCCTCTGTTATGACTACAGCCAAGAAAAACATATGGAGCTCAGTTCTACTCATCACACATAGGTTCACCAGGAGTCGGAATTGACTCCACAGCAACTGGGTTTTGACATTTGTGTTATGAAATAATTATGTCTGCTTAAAATAGCACCATTATTATAACTGTCAGTAAAAATGACCAGCTCCCAGCTGCAAAATGCAAAGCATGCAAAAATCAAACATACTTGTGGAAAGGCAAATTTTCAATTGATTCTAACCACCACTCTGATGAAGCCAAGGAAATGTAGTTCAAACAAGGAGGTCCTATGAGTTGTCAATAAACGGGGATCACAGTCTCAACCATCACACCAAAAATGCAAATAAAAAGCATATCGAGATTTTTGTTACCCACTGGATTGACAAAAATCCAACATGCTCTGCTGCCAAGCTTATAAAGAAACAGGCTCTCCTATACTGCAGGTAGGATGCAGTAGAGGAATTTGACAATATCTAACAAGAATGTACCTTCTTGTGGTCCCGGCTTGGTCACAGCCAGCTACCCAGAGGGACTGAGTAGTTGAACCTGTGGGCTTGGGACCACAGTCGCAGGGGACATCAAGCTCAATTGGCATAACATACTATACAAAACATTGTTCCACCTCCTACTTTGGC
>NW_006921589.1:5982769-5984185 GCF_000298275.1 Orycteropus afer afer
ATTGTGGTAAACTGTGGTCAATGTCATGAGACAAAGTGTATGTGAGCTGCTGTATGGAAAGTGAATTTGCTCTGTAAACCTTTACCCAAATCACAATTAAAAAAAAAAAAAAAAAAAAAGAATTTACCTTCTGTCTTAGTCATCTAGTGCTACTATAACTGATATACCACAAACGGGTGGCTATAACAAACAGACATTTATTTTCTCGAAGTTTAAGAAACTTCAAGTCCAAGTTCAGGATGCCAGCCTGTGGAAAAGGTTTTCTCCCTCTGTTGGAGCTGTAGCAAAGTTCAGAGGCCTATGTAGGGCACACAGCATCTGTGGCAATTAGCTTGAAGTTGCTGAATGATCTCTCACAGCTGGCGATGGAAAATGCAATGGCCAATAGAAATTGCTCATTGATACCTCCCTCCAGTGGTGCCCAGGGCACCTGCCATACATGCAGATATGCTTCTGGGAAGGTCCTTGTCTCTTTTGAACTTCTGCTCTTAGGAGATCTTCATGTCAACTAGCATCTCTTTTCCTCCCATTTCTGCTTGCTAGCTTGCTTGTTTAGCAGCTCTGGTGGTGCTGTGGCTAAAAGCATTCAGCTGCTAACTAAAAGATGGTGGTTCAAACCCACCAGCCACTGTGTGGGAGAAAAATGAGGCAGTTGGCTTCTATAAAGATTTACAGCTTTGGAAACTCTATGGGACAGTTCTCATCTGTCAGCAGGGTTGCTATGAGTCAGAGTCTACGCGATGACAGTGAGTAGCTTGCTTGTTTAGTCTGTTTCATATCTCAAAAGGGATTAACCCAAACTAGTTACCCTTTGGGCCTAGAATTGAGCTCATTCCTGTGGCTTCCAGCCAAACAATAGAAAGGCCTACAAGGTGAACCTTTACACCAGGTAGGTACACTCCTTAGAACAATCAACTGTCGACCATCAACCATCAGAGATCAGAAGAGCAACATTTGCACAGAGACATAGCTCAGAGAGCAGGAATGCATAGGAAAGGACACAGGGAAAAGATAATCACAGGGAGGAAGTGCGGAAAAAGCGTTAATATGGGGATTGCAGTCAGTATCATGAAACAAAATGTGTATGAACTGCTCAATGGAAAAGAAAATTGCTCTGTGAATTCTTACCCAAATCAAAATAAAAAATAAGTAAATTTTTTAAAAAAGAGATTGACTCAAAATACACCCGACACTAATTCTGCTCATTAAGATAACAAAGAATCTATTCCCCAATGGGATTATAACTGCCAGCATAGGGGTAGGGATTCACAACACATATTTGGTGGAGGGGGAGGCATAATTCAATAACTTTTAAAAGAAATCATAATTTCTCATATAAATCATCTTATTACAAAACTGAATTTTCTGTTTCCCACCTTCCAGATGGGTAGTGATGCATGGACTAAGTAGCTAGAT
>NW_006921589.1:5984579-5990813 GCF_000298275.1 Orycteropus afer afer
GTAAATAGTGCTGCGATGAACATGAGCGTGCATATATCTGTTCCTGTCCTGGCTCTCACCTCTCTAGGATTGCTGGGTCAAATGGTATCTCCAATTCCAGCTTTCTAAGGAATCGCCATACTGCTTTCCACAGTGGTTGTATCACTTCACAGTCCCACCAGCAGTGTATGACAGTCCCAATCTCTCCAAATCCCTGCCAGTATCTGTTATTTTCTGTTTCCTTGAACCTTGGGTGAGATGGTATTTCATGGTTGTTTTGATTTACATCTCTCTGATGGCCAATGATTGTGAACATCTCTTCATATAAACCTTTCCTTGACCCTCCACAACAACGAACTAATACTATAGTTGTCCTGTGATTGACTTATTTCACTCAGCATAATGTCCTCCAAGTTCATCCATATTATGTGGTGTTTTGCAGACTCTACATTATTCTTTAGTGCTGCATATGTGTATGTACATATGACTGTCCTCTTTGGTGAAGTGTCTATTCATGCCTTCCGCCCATTTTTCAACTGGATTATTAATTCCTTTGGTGTTGAGGCATTGGAGTTTTGTATAAATCTTAGAGATAAGTCCCTTGCCAGCTATGTAATTATTGGCAAATATGAATTTGTTGCTGTCATTTATGTTTTCATGGTGTTGGTTTCTCTGTTTCATAAAATTTTCAATGCTGAGCTCATTTTGTTTGTGAATTGTGTTATCACTTCATTCATTGCTATTGTTTTAGTATTTGCTAAGTATTTGTGCTGGTCCTCTTTTTTTTTATTTTGATATGAAAGTTTATCACTTTTCTTTGAGGTGATTTATAGTTTTCTGCTGTTCTATCTTGCATTTGTCTTGACAGCCCTACCATCAAGTTCTGTAATGACACAGTTTTTTCCCTCTTTTTGGTTTGTAGTTGTCCTCATTTGTCAATTGATGTCTCTGCTTCCTTGTTTACAATCTTGTAGGCTTATTTATTTTGGATACTTCCAGAGCTGGGTTGGTTTCTGGGTTATATCATCATGTGTGTTAATGGTCAGTTGTTGATGGCTGTTGTTGCTTTTCTGTCCAAAGGACTCCCTTTAGCATCTCTTGTAAGGTTGGTCTGGTTTTAACAAATTCTGTTAATTTCTGCTTATCTGGAAATGTCCTAATTTCACCATCATGTTTGAGGGACAATTTTGCTGGGTACATAATTTTTGGTTGGAAATTTTTATCTTTCAGGGTTTTATATATATATACCATGTCATTGTCTTCTCGCCTGCAAGGTTTCTACCAAGAAATCCAAGCTTAGTCTTATTGGTTGCTCCTTGTAGGTAACTTTTCATTTTTCCCATGCTGCTCTCATGATTCTTTCTTTGTCTTTGGTTTTGGTGAGTTTGATGATGATATGTCTTGATTATTTTCTTTTGGGATCTATCTTGTTTGGGGTTCACTGGACTTTCTGAATGGATACATTCTCATCTTTCATCATATCAGGGAAATTCTCTGCCAACAAATCTTGGACAATTTTCTCAATGGTTTCATTTTTCTCTTCCTGTTCTGCAATTCCAGTGACATGTAGGTTATTCCTTTTGATGGTATCCCACATCAACCTTAGGCTTTCTTGATTTTTTCCTTTTTTCTGATTGATCCCTTTCCATAGAAGTATTCAGGTATATGTCTTCAATCTCATTAATTCTGTCTTCCATAGCATCAATTCTACTCCTTTGCCCTTTCAATGTGTTATCTATTTCTGACAATTTAGTATTAATCTTCTGGATTTCTATCTGAAGATTTGGAATCATTTCTAATTTTTCATTTATTTTGTCATTTTGTTCTTATATTTTCTTCTTAGATTCTTCTAGAGTTTTGTCTGTTTTTCTTGATCTGTCTCTCAATCCTTTGAAGATACCTAAATACAATTCTTCTGAATTCCTTATCAGGGAGTTCCAATGCTGCATCTTCCTCAGGGATATGTTTTGGGTCCATATCCTGGCCCCTTGTTTCTCCTACTTTATCTTGCTTCTTTGTGTGGACTGTGATGACCTATTGTCTGTAATGCATTGTGGCGTTTTTGTGTTTATATTTATGTTGGAGTGACTTGCCCATGATTTTTATTTTCTTTGTATGTTATCTATGCAAGTAGGGTACTGTGCTGTGCTCCTCTATTCACTAGTTCGCAGCACTTACACACTCACCACCTGTCTCCTTTTCCTGTTGTCAGCCTCTTGTATGTCCCTGCTGACCTTGGCAAACAGAGCCTATTCTTAGGTCCCTGGAATCCGAATGAGAATGCTATCACTTTAAAATCCAAAATGGTTGCGCCTTGTAAACATTCAAAATGGTTGCACCCTCGGTCACTTTAAATATCCAAAATGGCCACCACTTGTAAATATTCAAAATGGCTGCACCTCAATCACTTTAAATGTCTAAAATGGCAGCTGCATATAAACATTCAAAACGGCCACATCCTCTATCACTTTAAATATCCAAAATGGCTGCTGCATGTAAACAATCAAAATGGCTGTGCCCTCCAAACAGCAGAAAGTCAGCAGCTCAGGTTGTCTCCCTCCTTGCTGTTTCCCTTCCTAGTCATAGGCCACCAGCGCAGTCATCCCTGCAGCACTTGGTGACAGGGCTGATCTTTAGGTCAATTCTTAGTCCCAACACCACTTGGAAATATTCAGGCTGTTGGTCCTGTCAGAGTAGCTGACAGTCTGCAGCTCCAAACGTCTCTGTATTCATTGTTTTTGTTCAGGTTTTTCCACTAGTTGGTGCCTAATCCATTTCTGTACAGTTCCTTTCAAAGCTCAGGGCTCCAGGATTATCTTCTGTATCTCTGTCAACTGATTTTTCTTTTCTTTGTTGAAGAGGGTCTGTGTCACTTGTCTGCCTATTCCTCCATCTTACTAGAAGTTTTTCTGACTTCTTGTCATTATTTTTTAAAAGTGTTGTTGTTGTTGTTGTTGTTATGTGCTGTCAAGTTGGACCCGACTCATAGCGACCCCTCCTTGGGTTGCCGAGGCAGTATCACTATGGAAGTAGATTGCCCAACCTTCCTTCCGAGGATCAATTTCCTTGCATTCTGATATACAAAAAAGATAACCAACAGATGGCCAATTCTTAAAATAAAAACAAACAAACAAAATCTGAGCTCTCTTCTCTGGAGAAATTTTTTTTCACTTTTGCAAAATGGAACATGTTTCTTAATGACTTTTTCTCTACTCACATATTAAGACCTTAGTACTTTGAATTTCAAATTATGAACGTTCTTTCAATTGGAAATGCTTAATTGTTTCCTTAGGTAAGAGGAAATAAAGTTTATCCAAAATTACTTTTTTTATATAAGAGTAACACCTATTCTGTCATCTTGGATAATGCACTTACTTTAACCTCTTAGAGTTTTGGAAAAATAGATTTTTAAAAGAAAGAAATTTTTTATGGTTTAGGAGAAAATAGTTTTCTAAAATAATCATTTATTTGTAAGTCGTTATGTATTTTAAGTGCAACTATATATATATATATATATATTTATGTGTATATATATATTTCTCTATGTTTTAGTCTAACAAACAACATCACAGTTTTCCCTTACACAGAATAATAGTTTGACAGTTCCTACTTTACAGACCTAATGGAATCCATGCATTCAGCACTCAAAATTCGTTTCATCAACAGTTCAAGTGCCTACCAGGCACTGGGGATGCAGTAGTGAACGAAACTCTTCCAGTCCTCTGTCTTGTGAACTAGGCCCTACGCAGGCTTACTGGTTCAACTCCTCATTCTGTACCTGGTGGGGGAATGATCTGGAATCTTCTCCACATGCCCAGCCTCTTAATTGGGGGATAGGAGGCAGCTGAGTCTTCTGAGAGCCCACTTAGTCTTCCAAGAGCCCAGCACTGCCTTTGGGAGAAGCTCTGTGTTAGGAAGTATATTAGAACTTAAACTCTAAAGCACTTGGATTGTGAAAGGCTGCAGTGTACAGTGGGAGGCCTAACTCCATTTTGAGTCTTGACATAAGTTCAGAGCCATTTCAGTTCCTTCTGACCATTAACCCAGCAATGTGGCTATGCATAGACAAGTCCAGAACAAACCTGGGGAGGGGCAGTTTGCCCTCAGGAAGAGTGTAGTTGACAGCCGATTATGCTCACCCAAAGAACTAGGGAATTGGCCTGTGTCCTTATCTAATTTAAATTAGAGGTTAGGGTCCTTATCTTATAGCACCTTGTGGCTAGGAGTCAGGGCCACATGGTCATTAGTCATACCCTGACCACCGCATAGCCAGGTGGTCAAGCCCCAGAACCAATCCAGTAACCTTTTAATCTGTGATTATGTACATATCCCGATCATGGTCCTCCCCAGCCCCCTTCTAGTGTCTCACACTAATAAATTGACACAGTAATAAATTGACGTGTCACCAATCATGATTTTGTGATGATATCTTTTGTACTCCATCACATATAATGCATATCGTGACTCAGTGGACTCCATTCATCTTCTGTACGGTGAACATGCTGATGGTTTCCCTCATCCTGGATGATTGTCTTTGTTTTGTGTTTGTCCTGTCGAAAGCTTCATAAAAGGGTCCTTCTATAGTACACGTTTGAATCGGGGGTCTTTTTTTCCTTAACACAGGAGAAAGGTTCCTTTGTACATTGGGACTAGCCGAGCCACTAATGAACTAGCACTTCTTTCCCAGCCATTTGAGTACACATGGTTCCCCAGACAGGGAAGCTCAAGAGGGGGTGCTGGAGGGGACAAGTACCACAACCACACCCTGAACTACTACAAGTGGATCTTCGCAACTGTTGTCAACAGTGTTAACCTCACTCTTGCTAAATCAAAGGCTTCAAGGGGGCCAAAACGGTGCCTCATACTCCTTTTTATTCCCCTAAAGAGTTTACTCAGTCAGTTGCGTCACTGGCGTTGGTAGTGACTCATGATGTCATTCCCTCCCATACACCTCCTCTAATACTAGATCATGTTACATAGAATGTTGTTGTTGTTGGGTTCCATCCAGTTGGCTCCGACTCATAGTGACCTAATGAATGAAACACTGCCTGGTCCGGTGCCATCCTCGGACTCCCAGCTTTGGGCCCAGTGTTGCTGCAACAGTGCCAATCCATCTTGTTGAAGGTCTTCCACTTTTTCATCTCACAGAATAATATGTGATAAATATAGTTGTAAATTACTTAGATGTAATATGTCTTCAATTATATGAAATATATGAAAAATATTTTTAAGACTATATAAAAACTATTTTGTAAAATCTCTCTACATTGAATTACAACATTATTAGTTATAACAATATTGGTAACTGACTAAAAATCTATTTTTCTTTTTCTTCTTTTCCTTCAGTTACTATTTCATTATTTTTTAAAAATTGATATAGGTTTGCAAATACTAATTACCATATTGCAGCTAAAATGGGAAAATTCGACAAAATAGCAACCATAGAAACACCAAAAATCCAAAAACCAAACCCGCTGCCAGCGAGTTGATTGGGTTTCCAAGGCGGTAAACTGGCAGCAATGAAGACAAAAGTTAGTGCTTGTAGCACATGCAGATGAAATCACGTGATGTGAATCATCACTGTAATTGGGTAATAATGACAGCTCTGAACAGAGGGCATTAAAAGGTTCAAAAAGTGAATTAGTAGTTTTAGCCTTGTAGGTATATTGATACATGTAAACTGGGCTTACGACAAATGTTTCTGTTGTTTAATTACAGGGATATTTTTATAAGCAATAATAAATTTCTGCTGAAACACTGCACAAAAATTTTATAGACAGTGATTTGGGCTTCGGAGCTCTGGTGGCACAGTGCCTAAGGCATTTGATTGCTAACCAGAAGACTGGCGGTTCAAATCCACCAGCCACTCTCTGAAAGGAAGACTGGGTAATCTACTTCTATAGAGATACTATCTCAGAAACCCAAGGAGGAGTCACTATGAGTTAAATAGACTAGATGGCAGTGAGTTTGGTTTTATTCTTGGTTTGGGATTTTGGTGTCACCCTCTCTAACACTGTCACCTGGTGCAGCCCACACCCCCATTATTGTACTTAGTATGTGGCTTGCACACAACAACTCACAGCAACTCTATAGATCAGAGTAGAACTGACCCATAGGGTTTCCTAGGCTGTTCAAACCCACCAGCCACTCCTCAGAAGGAAGGTTAGGCAATCTACTTCCATAGTGATACTGCCTCAGAAAGCCAAGGAGGGGTTGCTATGATTCAGGTTCAACTCAATGGCAGTTTGGTTGGAA
>NW_006921589.1:5993870-6002356 GCF_000298275.1 Orycteropus afer afer
TATTTTATTTTATTTTGGTAGCTATTGTAAATGGTATTGATTTCCTTATTTCTTTCACCGCAATCTCTTTGCTATGTAGAGGAATTCTACTGATTTTTGGATGTTGATCTTATATCCTGCCACGATGTTAAATGTTTGAATTAGTTCCAGTAGATTTTTGACTGAGTCTCTTGGGTTTTCTAGGTATAGGATTATATCATCAACAAATAGGGATAGTTTGACTTCTTCCCTACCAATTTGGATGCTTTTGATTTCCCTTTCTTGCCTTATGGTCCTGGCTAGGACTTCCATGGTTGGAATCTTTAAGGAATCAGATTGTCACATCTCTTTCCAGAGAAGTAGCTGGAGAGTTTGAACCAATGATCTTTTGGTTATCAGCTAGCATTTAACCAATGTGTCACCAGGTTCATCAGATGGCAAGAGTACAATGAACTTTTGTCAATGTGATTGGCCTTCATTCAGGAAGATAATAGTCATAGCCACTCATCAAACATGATAAGCCAACTGTGTGTAGATAAGGCTAAACAGACTTATATTGCAGTCCTGTTTGGATTTAACTGTCTTGTGCCCAAGTTAGAGCCTTCATAACTACCTGCATATCACTTATTTGTACCTTTAGAGATACGACACTTAAGAAAATATTTCTTATTTCCCCTTAAACACACTTCTTAACCCTTCCTTGGGTGAAGAAAAAAAAATTCTGTTTCTCAGTTAATGTATTAAAAACCTTCAAGAAAGGATCACAAAATTGCACACAAATAACAACCTATAAAACCTATAAGAAATGTTTTTCCTGAAGACCTATAAGAGATGTTCTCAATCTTTGGCTTAGTGATACAATTTCCAAAAGTCTGCTTTTAGTGCCAGGCAATAAAATGATGTACATTTTAATGAATTAATCCTGAAATCACTTTTAGGTAAAAAAAAAACCAAACTCACTGCCATTGAGTCATATCTGACTCATAGCAATCCCTCCTTGGGTTTCTAAAGCAGTATCACTATGGAAGTAGATTGCCCAACCTTCCTTCCGAGGAGTGGGTGGTGGGTTTGAACTGCCAGGCTTCTGGTTAGTAATCAAATGCCTTACGCACTACACCACCAGAGCTCCCATTAAGGTATAGCAGTATGATTATCTGAATTTGGAAATGGAAAACCCTGAACTGTGTATGGCAGTAAAGAGTTTTCTGTGGACACCAAATTTGCCAATAATTTCAAAATGGGAGTAGGAGCTCTGGTGGTATAGTGCCTAAGGCATTTGACTGCTAACCAGAAGGCTGGTGGTTCAAACCTACTAGCCACTCCTTGAAAGAAAGGTTGGGCAATCTACTTCCGTTGTGATACTACTTTGGAAACCCAAGGAGGGGTCTCTATAAGTTGGACCTGACTTGACGGCAGTGAGTTTGGTTTTTTTGGTTTTCATTTTAAGGGGCTTTAAATGGCCAGTTTTCAATGAGATGCTTGCTATAATCAAAAGTGAAAGGCTTTTGTGAGCCCTTGAAGCCTACAATGAAGGCCGGTAGGCTCCGTTAGGCCATGGTCCATCCTGCCAGACACTCAAATCCTGCCTCACACATGAAGCCTGTGGAATTGATGTTCAGACGAAATACAATTGTGGACCTCTAAGGGCTTATTCCCACCCACCGTCCATCTGCCAGTTTTCCACCCAGTGATGACTTGTGCGTTGTTGCAGTGCTGGAAGCTATGCCACCAGTATTTCAAATACTAGCAGGGTCACCAATGGTGGAGAGCGTTAGCGGAGTTTCCACGCTAAGATAGCCTAGAAAGAAAGGCCTGACTGTATTGTCATGAAAATTTAGCTGATTAAAACCTTAATGATCACAACAGAACAACATCCAACTCGCTTGTTCTGGACATATCATCTAGAGGAATCAATCACTACAGGAGGATATGTTTGATGAAGTAAAGGGCCATCAAGGGCAAAGGAGATCCTTGGTGAGATGGATTGGCACAATATTGATCAAAGATGGACTTGAACATGCTGGTGATTGTGAGGATGATGCAGGACTTGGCAATGTTTCATTCTGTTGCACTTAAGGTCATCATGAGTTGGAGTCAACTTGAAGGTAGCTAACAACAACAATAAGAAATTCCCACAGGAGAGCCAAGTAAGTGACTCCCTTTTGAAGTCTTCTCCAATTAACCCTTTCAAGACTGAATTATTGTCTGCTTTGAATTTTTTCTTGACACTATGTGCTTTCAGTAATGGAAGGTATTTTTAAAGAAATGAAAAACTTTTTTTTTTTCCAGGAAATACAGATTTTGATTCAGTTAGTGGGGTGCATGTGTCCCAAGATGATGCTGGTCCTGGGGTTGGTGGCATGAGTCTTGTTTCTTCAGATTCATGCAGTTATACAGGCCTCCCAGCAGATGGCAGCATACACTAAAAGTGGGACATCATATTCCCACTAAACCCCAGAGGCAAAAAATGTAGTTAGGCAGTATATATCCCACTGGTCATGAAAAGGTTAACTCTGAAAGGAGCTAACCTATTAGGTTAAGATGGACTCTGTTGTTTTTGTTAGGTGCCGTCGAGTTATTTCTGACTCACAGTGACCCTATGCACAGCAGAATGAAACACTGCTCAATCCCGCGCCAGCTCCACGAAGCCTGCTATACTTGGGCCCATCATCACAGCCACCGTGTCAATCCATCTCGTTGAAGGCTTCCCCCTCTTTCATCGACCCTCCACCCTACCAAGCGTGACATCCTTCTCCAAGGAATGGTCCCTTCTGACAACATGACCAAAATAGGTGAGACGAAGTCTGGCCATTCTCACTTCCAAGGAGCATTCTGGCTGCACTTCCTCCAGGACAGATCTGTTAGTTCTTTCAGCAGTCCATGGTACTTTCAGCATTCTTCGCCAGCACCACAACTCAAAAGCATCAACTCTTCTTCGGTCTTCCTTATCCATTGTCCAGCTCTCACATGCATATGAGGCAGTTGGAAATATCATGACTTGTGTCAGGTGCACCTTAGTCCTCAAGGAGGACTTGTTCCTCAGCACTTGAAACAGTTCCTTCACAGTTGACTTTCCCAATGCTACACATCGTCTAATGTCCTGACTGCTGCTTCCATTGGCATCGATTGTAGAACCAAGCAACGTGAGTTCTTTGACAACCTCAATCTTCTCTCCATTTATTGTGATGCTACTCATTGGTCCAGTTGTGAGGATTTTTGTTTTCTTTACATTGAGACGTAATCCATACTGCAAACTGTATTCTTCAACCTTCATCAGTAAATGCCTCAAGTCATCCTCACTTTCAGCAAGCAAAGTTGTATCATCTGCGTATCTCAGGTTGTTAATGATTCTTCCTCCAATCCTTATGCCACATTTTTCTTCACATAGTCCAGCTTCTCGGATTATTTGCTCAGCATATAGATTGAATAAGTATGGGAAAAGGATACAACCCTGATGTACTCCCTTCTTGATTTTAAACCATGTAGTGTCCCCTTGTTCCATTTGAACAACAGCCTCTTGGTCAAAGTACAGGTTCCTCATGAGTACAATCAAGTGCTCGGGAATTCCCATTCTTCTCAATGTTATCCATAATTTGTCATGATCCACACAATCAAATGCCTTTGCATAGTCAATAAAACACAAGTAAACATCTTTCTGGTATTCTTTGCCTTGAGCCAAGATCCATCTGACAGCCACTATGATATCCCTTGTTCCACATCCTCTTCTGAATCCAGCTTGCACCTCTGGAAGTCCACTGTCAATATACTGCTGCAAACGTTTCTGAATTATCTTCAGTAAGATCTTACTTGCATGCAATATTAATGATATTGTTCTATAATTTCCACAATCTGTGGGATAACCTTTCTTTGGAATGGGTACAAATATGAATCTCTTCCAGTTGGCCAGGTAGCTGTCTTCCAAATCTCTTGGCATAACTGAATGACTGCCTCCAATGGGGCATCCGTTTGTTGAAATGTCTCAATGAGTAATACTCAGGGGCACACCTTTACCTCCAAGGTGATGTACAGATCACAAAGTTTCCCATTGCCCAGGAGGTGCAAGCAGAGGTGGCAGCAGACTGTTGAGTCACCTGTCAGCATTGTTGAGTCACTTCTCAGTGTACAGACTAAAGGGTTTGTCATTGCTGTATGACAAATAGCTGAAATGCCATTGAGTTGTTTCCAATTAATAGTGACCCCATAGGGCTTCCAAAGCTATAGATGTTTACTGAAGCAGACTGCCTCATGTTTCTCCCACAGAGTGGCTGGTGGGTTCAAACCACTGACCTTTCGGTTAGGGGTCAAGCATTTAACCTCTGTACTACCAGAGCTTCCTGAATGATAGATAGGCTGGGATTTTCATGGGACCCAGTGGTAGTGCCTAAGGAATTTGACTGCTAACCAGAAGACTGGCGGTTCAAACCCACCACCCACTCCTCAGAAGGAAGGTTGGGCAATCTACTTCCATGGTGATACTGCCTCAGAAACCCAAAGAGTGGTCTCTATGAGTCGGTTCTGACTTGACAGCAGTGCGTTGCATTGCGTACTTTTTAGAGATTGTCTAGAAAATTGGAATTATGTTTCTCTTTAGCACCATTGAGAAATGGGAAGTTACTGGAGTAACCAGAACAGCATAAGTCATTAATTACCCTCTTTCTGAGCCTCAGCCCTCCAATCTTTCAAACTTCTAATTATTTTATAGCCATTAATGGCATCGATAAAGGAAGAGGCAAAAAGTTCTGTGCTGAACCCATGATCACAACTTTCTCACTCTCTTATTTTTTTTTCTCAAAAAAAAAAAAAAAAAAAACAAGGCCAGGAAGTGCTGGCTATTAGAGCTTTCAAATAATTCCTTTCAAAAGCAACAGCAGGATAATTCTTTGCTGAAGGCAAAAGGCATTAAGTCCAAAAGGAATAAAGACTTAATGGGGAGCCTGTATCTTCTGGAGCCAAAGAAGATAAGCTGGAGCAAAGATTATTGGCTCATTGGATAGGTGGGGGGACACGACTTGGGGGAAAGATAGTGACGTTTTTGCTTTCATTTGAGCTAGCATTAACTGGCGCAAATGTCTTCTGCTTTTACTGGCTGGAGGTTCATCGACCCTGGCAGAGTCTCACTTGTAAATGATCTCTGAAGCATAGACCTGAGGCAGTCTTTCCTTTAACGTGAGGTATGGATACAGCTTGTCAGGCTCCTGTTCTTAATCATTGTCGTGTGGGGACAGGAAAATTCCCCAACCAGAATTATACACACTCACAAAAAAATATTTGCCCCTATCTAGCAATTTTTCCTCCCCTTCCCTCCCATTCCTGGTAACCAACAAAAAAAAATTTCATTCCATATATAAGCCTTTCCTTGACTTTTTAAACACTGGACTAATACAATATTTGTCCTTCTATGATTGACTTATTTCACTCAGCATAACATCCTTCAAGTTCATCTATGTTATGCAGTGTTTTGTGGATTCTATATTATTCTTTAGTGTTTCATAGTAGTCCATTGTGCGTATGTACCACAGTTTGGTTATCCATTCCTCTGTTGATGGGCACTTAGGTTGTTTCCATCTCTTTGCTATTGTGAATGAATATTGCGATGAACATGGGTGTGCATATGTCTGTTTATGTCCTGGCTTCTTTAGGATATATACCTAGTAATAGGATTGCTGCATCAAATGGTATTTCTGTTTACAACTTTTTAAGGAATCGCCATACCAATTTTCACAGTGTTTGTATCATTTTACAGTCCCACCACCAGCAGTGTTTGAGAGTCCCAATCTCACCACGTCTTTGCCAGCATTTGTTATTTTCTGCCTTGTTGAACTTGAGGCAAAGATGTTTTTAAGACCTAAATATCAAGAGAGACAGCTGCTCACTTGTATATGTGCTACCACAGACTTAGAGGGAAAATAGGAAAACGGAAGAAAAAAAGGGGGCATACAAAAGCAAGAAAAATGAAAAGACATGAAAGAGAGGAGGAGCACTTGGAGTTGGGAGAAGAGTTTGTTGTGCAGGGAAAAGCCTTTGGGAGCCTCCGGGTGGTACCAACAGCACACTCAGCTGCTAACCAAAAGGTTGGAGTAGTCCATGCAAAGATGCCTGGGTAGGGCAGCCTGGTGATGCACTTCGGCCATATACTCTGACACATATCGGGTTGCCATGAGCCAGAGTTGACTTGATGACAGCTGGATTAAAAAAAAAAAAAAAAAGGCCTATGAAGGAAAATATAAGCACTGGAGTAGAAGTAGCTCAGAGAAAGGATTTGTTGAGAAAGCACTGTATCTTGGTATCTCTGTACTTCCTGATGAGCAATCGGACTGAAGTCTGAGCTTCCAGACAGGATCAGATTAGGGGCAAAAGGCAAACATATCATCCGGAAGACAAGCGTGAATCAGCACACACTGTCATCTAAATAGATGGCGGGGTCAGGTTCATGGAGGGAGGCAAGGATGCCCACAGCCTCACTTACATAGTTTGGGAAAAGGCAGCCTAGCAGTGTAAGACAAGAGCCAGAGTGGGTCACAAGGAAGACCCCTGCCACCAGGGGTCACAGCGGGAAGAGGAGCCAGAGGGCAAACTGACTTTGAAACTAGGTCATGACAGGCATTGTCATGAAGTCCTGGGGATGATAGACACTTCTGAAGGCTCACCAAGTCAGAGAAATAAGAGACCTCTGGCAGATAGCTCCTGACAAAGGGGCGAACAGATTTTTTGAGTCAGACGAAAATGGTTTCCAGGTCCTGCTCCTCCATTTACCACCTATAGAGCTGTGCCATTCACCTGATCTCGCCAAGCCTCTCCTTCTTCACCTGAGCAATGGGATTATTCAGTTTGCACGCACTAGAGCAATAACCACACTGGTTGTTTACAGCGGTGCTCGTTCTGACTGGTCAGTGCTCAAACCATGTTGTCACTGTCGTTGATTGCCTTTGACTAATGGCCACCTTATGTTCACAGAATGAACTATTGCCCAGTGCTACACCATCTTCACAGAGCCCTGGTGGTACAGTGGTTAAAGCAATCAGCTGCTAACCAAATGGTCAGCAGTCTGAGCCCACCAGCCACCTCACAGGAGAAAGATGAGACAGTCTGCTTCTGTGAAGATTTAAAGCCTTAGAAACCCTATGGAGCAGTTCAACTCTGTCCTAAAGGGTCACTGTGAGTTGGCATTGACTCAATGGCTTTGGGTTTAGTTTTGTGGCATCCACTGCTCAAGCCATAATACTTGCTGAATAGTTTTGGTATCACACTGCAGTAATAATGCCGACATATATTAATTTCCTAAGACTGCCATAACAAAATACCACAAACTGTATGTCTTATAAAAACAGTAAATTATTATCTCACAGTTCAGAAGGACACCAGTCACACTGGATTAGGACTTCCTGTACTCCAGTATGATCCCATGTCAATGTTAACAGTAATCAAAGACTATATTTTGAACCAGAATCACATTCACAGATACCTGGGGGTTGGGACATGTCTTTCTGGAGACACAATTCAATCCATAATTGACTATATTAGGGAGTTATTTTAAGGACTATAAAGAATGTAGGAGCTCTGGTAGCATAGTGCCTAAGGCACTTGACTGCTAACCAGAAGGCTGGTGGTTCAAACCCACCAGCCACTCCTCAGAAGGAAGGTTGGGCAATCCTACTTCTGTAGTGATACTGCCTCGGAAACCCAAGGAGGGGTTGCTATGAGTCGGGGCTGACTCAATGGCACATAACAACAACAACAACATAAAGAATGTGCCTAAGGCATGCTATACAGTGCCTGCCATACTTGTCACTTACATAAAAAGTACATTGGGCATTGCTCCCTTATCAATAGACCAGTCAACATTGCTAAATGATTCTTACATTTGCACACACCAAAGACGGACTCTTTGTAGATGAAGCTGGCTAAATAATTGACTAATTTGTGCCCTGCATTTTAGAATTGCAGGTACTCTGGATGAGATTTGATTGTAGTGTGACTAGCCTAAGCAGGAATGGAGTGTGTCTTATAACTTATGGGTAAAAAGTGGGACAATCAGTCCGTCCTCTGAAGGGAATTCAACTTGGATCAGAAACCCTAGGAGAGAGCCTTGTGATCCCATGTGATCCAGATGATGACCACCTCTTCTCCTTGGGAGCAGCAAAGATGGTCTTTTATTAGGTTCTAAATCTTGTTTTGTTTTTGCTGGGCTCAAAATAACATGTCAGAAGGCATTTAGATATGGAATATCTCCATAAACACAAGAAAATGGTAACAGTGATTCTTGAGAATGGGAATTAGGGGCAGAGGTAGAGTGAAACTGGCTTTTTGCAGTACTTCTTTGTCCCAGTGGCTGTGAAGTCAATCCGACTCCTGACAATCCTGCGTGTCAGCATGGAGCTGTGCTCCACAGGGTTTGCACTGACTGATTTTCATAAGGACACCACCAGGTCTGTCTTCTGAGGTGACTCTGGGTAGACTCAAACCTGTAAGTCAACAGCCTACCACATTGACTGTTTGCATCATGCTTG
>NW_006921589.1:6002456-6018163 GCF_000298275.1 Orycteropus afer afer
AGAATGGGAATTAGGGGCAGAGGTAGAGTGAAACTGGCTTTTTGCAGTACTTCTTTGTCCCAGTGGCTATGAAGTCAATCCGACTCCTGACAATCCTGCGTGTCAGCGTGGAGCTGTGCTCCACAGGGTTTGCACTGACTGATTTTCAGAAGGACACCACCAGGTCTGTCTTCTGAGGTGACTCTGGGTAGACTCAAACCTGTAAGTCAACAGCCTACCACATTGACTGTTTGCATCATGCTTGGCTTCTCATTTCTTTGTCTATTCCATGAATTTTAACCATGGCCATTTTTATTTCAAGAAGCAACAAGGGCTTTATTTTGGAAATAAAGACAAAAAAGAGAGCTTCCAAAAAGTGACATAGTCATTGCCATCACGGGTTCACATTCTGGAATTCTTAACCACTGCAGGGACACGTTTTTGGAAGAACTACAGATTTGAAAAGAAGAGAAACCCAGCTGCTTCTCTGAACCACAGATGACCTGCTTTCCTGCCGCCCCGCTCAGACACAGCCAGGCTCGCTGCCCTGTTAATCCTTCAGACACTCCTCACCATCTTCATTGACTTGACGTGCTCGTGCTCGTTCCAAATAGACATTCCTGCTTGGCATTTGTGTATCTCCCGGGGAGCTTTGTGCTGAATCCACACTTTGCTCTGAGGCAGACAACTCTATACTCAGACTGACTAACCAGAAAAGTCCTACAGACAAAGTTAAGTCTAGCTCCCTACCTATTAGGTCTGAGGTGGGCTGCATAACCTGTGGGATGGAACAAATTCTTAGAAATGCCTCTTCTCAGATGTTAAGGTGATGTTTGGCCTGGATCCTCCTACTTGTCAGAAGGGGCCTGTGATAAGTGAAAGGACTGCAAACGGAAGTTGCGAACATTAGGAAACTGTGTTTCATTGGCTGTAACGGCTAAATGGTTGACAAAAACGTCCACTGAAGCCAAATGGAAATGTGCACAGTTGGGAGCATGCAGTAGAGAGGCAGCCATGTTCCCAGCCAAAAGCAATGGTTTTGTTCTGTACAATGCAGCTTGAATGAAGCAATTGGCTAAGGCCCCAACTGTCCTACTTACAATGAAGATGGGAAAGGCCTCACTGGTGACAAAAAGAAAGGCAGTCTAACCCAAGACTGGCTTCGCTCGTGTCATTTCCATGCACATAATGTCCCTCTTCAGAAATATTCATGAGGAAATTCCTCATTTTTATTTTTCATTTTAGCATATAAAATAAAACTATGGACCATGGAGGAGCTCTGGTACTGTAGTACCTAAGGCACTTGACTGCTAACCAGAAGGCTGGCAGTTCAAACCCACAAGCCACTCCTCGGAAGGAAGATTGGGCAATCTACTTCCATAGTGATACTGTCTCAGAAACCCAAGGAGGGGTTGCTATGAGTCGGGTCCAACTTGATGGCACATAACAACAACAAATGGACCATGAAGAATAAAAGAACAAATTATCAAATATCATTATAAGGAAGGATTCCTAAAGTTAATTTTGTTGTTGTTATGTGCCGTCGAGTTGGACCCGACTCATAGCGACCCCTCCTTGGGTTTCCAAGGCAGTATCACTATGGAAGTAGATTGCCCAACTTTCCTTCCAAGGAATGGCTGGTGGGTTTGAACCGCCAGCCTTCTGGTTAGCAGTCAAGTGCCTTAGGTACTGCACTACCAGAGTTAATTTAGGTGCCTTTTTTTTTTTTTTTTTTAAGTGAAAAACAATTAATCTTCACTTTTATTGAATGAGGAACAGGCTAAAACTAGTCAATTGTATAAGATTGACTTTGAAATTAAAATATGGTATATTTCATTAATGTGGAATAAATCGTGTTAACTAATTTAGTAAAGCACTTCCAATTATAAGACATTAAAGGAAGTTTTTTTAGTTTGTTTTGCTTTGCTTTTGAATATATCCAGATTTAGTAAGTAAAAGTGTTTCTCTTCTTTCATGTCTAGATAAATGAATGCAGATTATTTGTACCTAAAAATGTTCTTTGACAGTTGTGCTAGTTAAGTTTGTCTGACAACTTGGCTGGGCCTGGTTGAGTGCCTGGGCACCTGGATGTATGTAGCTATTCCCCATGGTGAGACTGGTAATTAACTCCATGGTTGAATACATTGGAGCAGCTGCTTTAGGGATGTGGTCTGCTTCCCGTATATAAGAAGCAACTTTGAGAAAGGTCTCCAGCATATGGCATGCTTGGACTCCGCACGTAGCTGAGTCATTGTTCACCGGCCTTCCATGCTTCACCGATCGTGGGACTCTCAATGGACTTGAATCAATGGCCTGCCATGTTGTTTGGTAACATTGGGACAGTGCCTTTTTACTTGTCAACTTTGGGTTTGTCAGCCTCAGCAGCCAGCAGGTATCTGAGAGAAGAGAAGCCTCCAGCTTCAGTGGGCCAAGGGCAAAAGGCAGAGCTGAAGCCCAAGGTTGAGGGGCTTTCACCCAGCCCCTAAAGCCCGGCACTTTGAACTAGGACTTTTAGCCTCCAAAACTGTGAGAGAATAAACTCTTGTTTGTTAAAGCCATTCCATTTGTGGTATTTCTGTTAGAGTGGCACTAGGTAACCAAAACAGCAGTGCTTTTAAAATATTTTCTAAATAATTTGAATAAGCTCCAGAAAATACAAATCCCTTGTGGTCGAGTAAATTCTGACTCATGGCAACCACATATGACAGAGTAGAAGTGCTCCATAGGGATTTTCTGGTGTATGGCATAGTGCCTAAGGCATTTGACTACTAACCAGAAGGCTGGTGGTTCAAATCCACCAGCCATTCCTCGGAAGGAAAGTTGGCCAATCTACTTCCATAGTGATATCACCTCGGAAACCCAAGAAGGGGTAGCTGTGAGTCGGGTCCGACTCGACGGCAGTACATTTGGCTTTTTCAATCTTTACAGAAGCTGATAACCAGGTTTTTCTCCAGTGGAGCCCCTGGGTAGGTTTGAACCACCAACCTTTAGGTTAGTAGCTGATCACAAACCACTTGCACTGCCCAGTCTTCTCAAGAAAATATTTATTGTTGTTGTTGTGTGCCGTCGAGTCAAACCCGACTCATAGCGATCCCTCCTTGGGTTTCCAAGGCAGTATCACTGCAGAAGTAGATTGGCCAATCTTCCTTCCGAGAAAATATAGCTCCTCATTTTTTTATTAAGTGGTTTGCTTTTTCTTGAGAGCTCCCATCTATTGGGTAGCCAGGAGGTAAAACATACATTCCAGTCTAGTTTTTTTCAATTCAATCATTTATACAGTTCATTTAGACAAATGAAAGGAGCCCTGGTGGTACAGTGTTTAAGCACTTAGCTGCTAACCAAAAGGTTGGCAGTTCAAACACATCAGCCCTTCTGTAGGAGAAAGATGTGGCAATCTGCTTCCATAATGATTACAGCCTCGGAAACCCTATGAGGCAGTTCTACTCTGCCCTCTCGGGTTACTGAGTAGGAATCAACTCAACAGCAATGGGTGTCACTCACCAAACCCTGTGGGAGAAGGGATGATCCATGCTGTGTCCCCTGAACCCACACTGGTTTCTGCTACAGAGGGACTCGACTGTTCCCTCCCTGAACTAGGTGACAGCCAAGATGTGCTGGACCCCATCTTGTCTTTGGGCATAATCTGTTGGCACTTCTAATTGGCACCTGGTGGTTTTGGGAATCTCCACCTGTGTTGACCCAAGCCTTCTGCTGGTCCTCCTTCACACTAGAAACTCCACACCTTTCCCTCTACTTCCTGGTCTACAGAAAGGTCTCATTCTCCTGCAGTTACTTGAAAGCTTTGGGGAAACAGAAGCACTACCTAAGGTTCATCTAGCCCCCAGTTTCTAACTGCACTTCCCCACCATCACCTCACACCAAGTTAGGTGACACCACAACTACAGCTGCAATTCTCTGAGGGATCTCAAGCACTCTCCATGCTACATCCATGCAGGTGGGTTACTAGCCCTGTTGTCCCAAATCTATGTAGATGTGTTTCCCCTAGTTTCTCTTTCTCTCTCTCACACACACACACACAGTTGCCCTCAAGGGAGTGGGAGGTGAGAATCCTTGTTTTGACTTGTTCGCTTTCCCTTTGTCTCCTTCTTCCATTTGTCAGAAGGGCTGGGTTTCACTCTTTTTCCTCCATTATGTTCTAGTCACCAAAGGTTGAAAAAAAAAAGCAAGTCTTCTTTTTTATTTTTAAGGAAGAAACACTATCATCCAGGCTTCATTCTTGTTATACTAGCTTCAGGAACCAAAGGAATTTAGTGCTTCTTGTTCTCTTCTGTCCACGGGCTTCAGGCTGATAGCCAAACCTATTGTCTTGCTGCTTCTGGATGCCATCCTCTAATTTAATGGTCAAAGCTGAGAAATAACCGTGTCATTCTAATGAGTATTTGCCTTTTTTCCTCAAACTCTGAAATGTACTGTTGCTGACAGAGCAATGAAGTTTATAGGACATGGAACCATTCCCAAACACATTGCAAAATAACATCCTCCTTACAATTATTTACAAAGTTCATGTGTATAGAGAGATCTGGTTGGAACAGGATTCTGAGTTTTGCCCTGTGCCTTTACCCTTGTGACCCTGGGCAAGGTATTTACACTCTCCAAGTCTTCCACCTCATGTGTACGATAAGGAAAAGAAGGCATCGATGTGATTATTGTGAAGATTGTGTAAGGTAATACTTGTGAGAACCAGATACATGCTTGCACAGCACCAGACATGTAGACATTGTTCCGTAAACATGAGTTGGTATTATTGAAAATCGGTACTCAGGGCTCATGCTTCCTAGGAAAGTTCTGGAAACCCTGAATGACTGCCCCTAGGAACACATATCCTGGTCATGTTCCAGCCACTCCCTCAGAGGTCACTCAAGGTGAGCTTGCCTAAGTTTACTCAGGGCCCTTTGTCAATAAACTAAAGAAAATAATCTAAGCAGGGACGGGAGGGGGTACAACCCTGTGAAGCCTGACCCTAAACAAGCAGGACACAATCCCGTGGAGAGGGATTATGAAACTGTATCAGGAGGAGGTTAGAGAGATGTGAGATCTGGGGTGAGGTTTGTACGTGACCCGCCCAATCTGAGCAGGAAAGTAGCACGTGAGGAAACCTCATCTGGTTGAGGGTTCCTCAGGGACTTTGAGAGAAAGCAGCTCAGTGCTGTAGGAAGAATTCAGACTTCACCCTGAAAGCTCAGGTTAGCACTGCTTGCCCCATGGTGTGTCACTGTTGACAATCTGGTATGATGGGCTCGGGAACACACTGGGACCATTATCCTTATGTGGAGGTTAAGAGGCCTCTGTCACCCTCATTAGTGCCCCTTAGCCCCAACCAGGCCTACTTGTCTAGATTCTGGACATTTTTAAAAATCAAGTTTATAGAGGGTTAATTTGCATACATTCCAATGAGCTGTGACTGATGATGTAGCCTAGTAACCACCACTACAATCAAGATATAGAACCATTCCATCACCCCCAAATAGTTCTGCCTCCCTCTGAGGGACTATCTCTCCACCTGTGGTTTTTAAAAAATAAATAATAGTTTATTGAGATGTAGTCCACATACTGCACAGCTGATGCATTGAAAGTGCATAATACAACAGTTTTTAGTATAGTCACAGAGTTGAGCAGCCATCGCCACATAACTTTTTGAACATCTTCACCCTGAAAAGAAAGCCATTAGCAGTCACTCCCTATTTCTTCCCAACCCCAGTGTGTCCTCCCCTGCACCCAACCCTACTCACAGCTATTACGCAGGTTCCGATGCATAGCAGCCCCATGCAGAACAGAGTAGAACTGCTCCATAGGGTTTTCTTGGCTGTAATCTTTATGGAAGCAGACCACCAGGCTTTTCTTCTGTGGTACCACTGGGTAGGTTCAAACTGTCAACTGAGGCCCCAAAAGTTTAAGCCATTATGTTATGCAGCTAGTTACTGTCAGGCTGGCAATTAATATTATTAGTAAGATTCTTTTGGATACAAATGTTAGAAAAATCATCTCATCCTAACCTGAGCAAAAATAAGAGAGAAACGTGATTGACGGGACATTAACAACAGTGCTACAATCACTATTACCAGGACTTTCTTGCTGCCTGACACCAAATATTTATTTACTAATGGTAGTAAAGGTGGGGAGAAAAGAAAGAAAGATACTGGGAAGATAATCCCTGTGACGGGCCAGGACACAGAGAAACTGAGCAAAAGGGAAAATCACTGAGCAGCAGGAGTGAGAGTCTTGGTTCTCTAGTGCTGCTTTAACAGACACACCACAAAAGGATGACTTTATCAAACAGGGATCTACTCTTACAGCTTAGGAGCCTAGAAGCCCAAATTCAGAGCACCATCTCTAGGGGCTGCATGAATGACCCTTGTCATTGGGCTTCAGCTCTACCTGTTATTCTGGGCCTACTGAAGCTGGAGGCTTCTCATAAGTCATGTAGCTACTGGCTGCTGAGGCTGATGAAGCCAAGGCCGGCAAGTAGAATGGCATATTCCCAAGATCAATAGGCAACACGGTAGACCACTACCAAGTCCAAGAACAATCCAAAGATTGGCAAACACAGGCCACTAGTTCAAGCCCACAATCCCAAGATCAGCAGGCAACATTGCAGGCTGCTGAGATGAAGACTTGGCCAAATGCAGGATCCAGATGTGCCAGAAACCTAGAGACTTTCTCAAAGCCTCTCCCTTTATACTGGAAGCAGGCCACACCCTGAAGGCGGCTACTTAGCTGCTCACAGCAGATTCCACCATGGAGGGGATCACAATCTCATCACGGGGAATAACTACATCCACTTGACCAGTCACTCAAAATCATGGCCCAGCCAAGTTGACACACAACATTAACTACCACAGGCAGCATGACACAGGCAGACTTAAGTAGAAGGGGGCAATGTATCAGACACACAGTCACTGGAAGGAGATAAAGCCAAAGCCATGGTAACAGTCAAGAGTCAGGGCAGGTCTAGGGACAAGATAAACTCAAACTTGATCACAGTCTGGGATAAAGGCCACAGCAGTAAATGAAAGTCTTACTGGGAGTGAGAGTGTGACACCTTGATTGGAGACCAGTAAGACTTGTTGCCC
Organism: Orycteropus afer afer; assembly: GCF_000298275.1. Lineage (NCBI taxonomy): Eukaryota > Metazoa > Chordata > Mammalia > Tubulidentata > Orycteropodidae > Orycteropus > Orycteropus afer. Next base: position 6,009,527 of record NW_006921589.1, read on the forward strand.
CAATGGATGTTTGTACCCATGGCTTGATGCTTTTGAGTTGTGGTGTTGGAGAAGAATACTGAAAGTACCGTGGACTACCAGAACGAACAAATCTGTCCTGGAAGAAGTGCAGCCTGAATGCTCCTTGGAAGCAAAAATGGCCAGACTTTGTCTCACCTACTTTGGTCATATTGTCAGAAGGGATCATTCCCTGGAGAAGGAGATCATGCTTAATACAAGCCGAGAGTCAGAGAAAAAGGGGAAGACTCTCAATGAGATGGATTGACAGTGGCTGCAACAATGGGCTCAGGTATAGCAAGGATTGTGAGGCTGGCACAGGACCAGACAATGTTTCATTCTGTTGTGCATAGGGTTGCTATGAGTCAGAGCTGACTGGAGGTTAAAAGACTTGAGACTATGTTGGTATCCATGCAGAAATTCCCAGTGTTCCTTACAGTCCAAAGAGCTGGAAGAATCCTTGAGATCCCATGGTTTTACAGAGCTACTCTATTTTGTGGGAGTAGTCTATACAATACGGTATTTATTGAACCAGGACACGTCATATCCTTCTTCCTCAGAAGCTTTCCCTTCTGGAACTAGCCTCTGTCAGTGGGTCCTAGCAGCTGTGTTCTTATTTGAGCTCTTCAACAAAAATACCAAAAACCAAACCAATTGCCATGAGATGATTTCAAATCATGGCAACCCATGCATTTCAGAGTAGAATTGCACTCCATAAGGTTTTCAATGGCTCTGACCTTTCAGAAGTAGATGCCAGGACTTTCTTCCAAGGTACTTCTGGTTGGACTCAAACTGCCAACCTTTAGGTTAGTAGCTAAGCATGTAACTGTTCAGTATCACCCAGGGACTCCTTCAAAAAGCATTGTATAAAGCCAAGGGTGATAATCAAAGTCCTTACCCTGCCCATGTGGAAATCAAGAAACACTACTGTGGCTCTTGAATATTTCAATGAGAAAGTTTACTTTTTTTTTTTTTTTAAGAGAGGTTTAGGAGCTCTGGTGGCATAGTGCCTAAGGCATTTGACTGCTAACCAGAAAGCTGGCAGTTCAAACCGACCAGCCACTCCTCAGAAGGAAGATTGGGCAATTTACTTTCATAGTGATGTTGTTGTTGTTAGGTGCCATCAAGTCATCTCCAACTCATAGTGACCCTATGCACAGCAGAACGAAACACCACCTAGTCCTGAGCCAGCTCCGTGATTCTTGCTACACTTGAGCCCATGACCGCTGCCACCATGTCAGTCCATCTCATTGAGGGCCTTCCCTTCTTTCATTGACCCTCCACCTTACCAAGCATGACATACTTCTCCAGGGTATTGTCCCTTCTGACAACATAGCCAGAGTAGGTGAGACAAAGTCTGGCCATTCTTGCCTCCAAGGAGCATTCTGGCTGCATTTCCTCCAGGACAGACCTGTTAGTTATTTAGCAGTCCACCGTACTTTCAGCATTCTTTGCCAACATCGGGGCTTAAAAGCATCAACTCTTCTTTGGTCTTCCCTACTCATTGTCCAGCTCTCACATGCATATGAGGTGATTAAAAATACCATGGCTTGTGTCAGGTGCACCTTAGTCCTCGAGGAGACATCTTTGTTCTTCAGCACTTGAACAAGGTACTTTGCAGCCGATTTGCCCAGTGCTATACATCTGATGTCCTGACTACTGCTTCCATTGGCAAGGATTGTAGAACTAAGTAATGTGAAGTCTTTGACAATTTCAAACTTTTCTCCATTTATCGTAATGTTGCTTATATGACCAGTTGTGAGGACTTTTGTTGTCTTTATATTGAGACGAATATGTACTGCAGACTGTATTCTTCAATCTTCACCAGTAAGTATTTCAAGTCATCTTCACTTTCAGCAAGCAAAGGTGTCTCGTCAACATATCGCAGGTTGTTAATGATTCTTCCTCCAATCTTAATGCCACATTCTTCTTCATATAGTCCAGCTTCTCGGATTATTTGCTCAGCATACAGATTGAATAAGTATGGTGAAAGGACACAACCCTGACATACTCCTTTCTTGATTTTAAACCATGCAGTGTCTCCTTTTTCTGTCCAAACAACAGCTTCCTGCTCTATACACAGGTTCCTCATGAGTACAATTAAGTGTTCTGGAATTCCCTTTCTTCTCAATGTTATCCACAGTATGTTATGATCCACACAATCAAATGCCTTTCATAGTCAATAAAACACAAGTAAACATCTTTCTGGTATTCTTTGCTTTGCGCCAAGATCCATCTGACATCAGCAATGATTTCCCTCATTCCATGTCCTCTTCTGAATCCAGCTTGCACCTCTGGAAGTTCTCTGTCAATATACCATTGCAACCATTTTTGAGTTATCTTCAGTAAGATTTTATTTGCATGTGATATTAATGATATTGTTCGATAATTTCCACATTCTATGGGATCACTTTTCTTTGGAACGGGTACAAATGTGGATCACTTCCAGTCAGTTGGCCAGGTAGCTGTCTTCCAAATCTCTTGGCATAACCGAGTGAGTGCCTCCAGTGGGGCATCCCTTTGTTGAAACATCTCAATGGGTATTCCATCAATTCCTGGAGCCTTGTTCTTCACCAATTCCTTCAATGCAGCTTCACCTCTTCCTTCAATACCATTGGTTCTTAAACATATGCCAGCTCCTTAAATGGATGAAGATTGACCAGTTCTTTTTGGTATAGTGACTCTGTGTATTTCTTCCATCTTCTTTTGATGCTTCCTGCATCATTCAATATTTTGCCCATAGAATCTTTCAATATTGCAACTCGAGGCTTAAATTTTTTCCTCAGTTCTTTCGACTTGATAAATGCTGGACGTGTTCTTCCCTTTTGGTTTTCTAACTCCACGTCTGTGCACATTTCATTATAGTAATTGGCTTTGTCTGCTCAAGCTGCCCTTTGATACCTTCTGTTCAGCTCTTTTATCTTGTCATTTCTTCCTTTTGCTTTAGCTACTCTTCACTGAAGGGCAAGTTTCAGAGTCTCTTCTGACATCCATTTTGGTCTTTTCTTTCTTTCTCATCTTCTTAATGACCTCTTGTTTTCTTCATGCATGATGCTCTTGATGTCATCCCACATTTCTTCTGGTTTTCAGTCATTGGTGTTCAATGCATCAAATCTATTCTTTAGATGGTCTCTAAATTCAGGAGGGATATATTCAAGATCATATTATGGCTCTTGTGGACTTGTTTTAATTGTCTTCAACTTCAAGTTGAACTTGCATATGAGCAGTTGATGGTCTGTTCCACAATCAGCTCCTGACCTGGTTTTGGCTGAAGATATTGAACTTTCCCATCACCTCTTTCCACAGATGTAGTCAATCTGATTCCTGTGTACTCCATCTGGTGAAGTCCACATGTATAGCTGCCGTTTGTGTTGTTGGAAAAAAGTATTTGCAATGAATAAGTCATTGGTTTTGCAAAATTCTATCATGCAATCTCCAGTGTTATTTCTGTCACCAAGGCCAAATTTTCCAACTACTGGTGATTCTTCTTTGTTTCCAACTTTTGTATTCCAATCACCAGTGATAAGCAATACATTTTGATTGCATGTTCAGTCAATTTCAGACTGCAGAAGTTGATAAAAATCTTCAATTTCCTCATCTTTGGCTTCGGTGGTTGTTGCATAAATTTAAATAATAGTAGTATTAACAGGTCTTCTTTATAGGTGTGTGGATATTATCCTGTCACTGACAGCATTGTACTTCAAGACAGATCTTGAAACATCTTTTGTAATGATGAATATCACACCATTCCTCTTCAATTTGTCATTCCCAGCATAGAAGATCATATGGTTGTTTGATTCAAAAAGCCCAAAACCCATCCATTTCAGTTCACTAATGCCTAAGATATCAATCTTTATGCATTCCATTTCATTTTTGACAACTTCCAATTTTCCTAGATTCATACTTTGTACATTTCATGTTCCAGTTATTAATGGATGTTTGCAGCTGTTTCTCTTCAATTTGAGTCATGCCATGTCAGCATATGGAGGTCCTGAAAGACTTACTTTATCCGTATCATTAAGGTTGCTTCTACTCTGATGAGGCAGCTCTTTCCCAGTGTGATGGTTGAAGCTGTGTGTCAACTTGGCTGGACCCCAGTTCTGTGTGGTTTTTCCCGTGATGGGATCAGATGACTGTGTTCTGAGTGGCCAATCTTCCCAAGGGGAGTTTCCTTAGGAGTGTGGCCTGCTTCCAGGGACATCCTGGGAAGAGAGACATTCTTCTGTGGATTGGGACTCTGGTGTGCTGCCTACAACCTTCCATGAGTGAGCTGCCCACCGTTTGGCCTGGAGATCTTGGATTTGTCTTTCGTTGGATTCAACAGCCGGTGTACTGCTTACCAGCCTTGAGCTTCTCGGCCCCCTGCAGTTGTGGAAGCTAAGTCTGCCTCCAGCCCAACATTTCCTCCAGGGACTTTGGACTTGCCAGCTTCTATACGTTTGTGAGCCATTTTCCTAAGATAAATTTCTCTTTTATATATATATAAGCTTTGATGGTTTTTGTTTCTCTAGAGAACCCAGTCTAACACACCCAGTACTATTTTGAGTGCCTTCCAACCCAAGGGGCTCTTCTTCCTGCACTGTGTTGGGCAATGTTTTCGAGCTATTCATAAAGTTGCCCAGTAATGTATAAGACAGTGTTTCTCTGCTATTCATAAGGTTTTCCCTGGCCAATTTTTGAGAAGTGGATGGCCTCCTCACTCTTCCCAGTCTGTCTTAGTCTGTAAGCTGCATTGAAACCTGTGTACCATGTGCAACTCTGCTGGTGTCTGAAACACCAGTGGCATAGCCTCAAGCCTCATAGCAATGTACAAGCCCCACAGGATAACAAACTTGTCTCCCTTAGCTGTTAGAAACCTCTGCGCCCTCCACTTACCTAATTCCTACCTGGAACCTGCCACTTTGTGGTCCCTGGCTGCTCCCTCCCTTTCCTGGCTCTAGAGGGCTTGGGGCCTAGTCTTGCCTCCCACCCCTTTTTACTTGGAATATCCTAACACTCCTGAGGTCCCCAGTCCATAGTGATATTGCCTCAGAAACGCAAGGAGGGGCCACTATGAGTCGGATCTGACTCGACAGCAGTTAGTTTAAGACAGGTTTGGATTGGATTAGAAGGAGAGGTGAAACCAAGAATCAAAATTAAAAAAGTGGAGATGAAGAATGTTCCAGGAAATAAATTGCTAACACTGAGAAAGAAGGAAATCAAAACACCAATGAACAAATAATCCTCTCAATGAATGAAGCATGAGTATTTATATGAGTCAAAATAGCAATAGCAGACCAGAACATGTCATTCCCAAATCAAGACACATTCCTTTTGTGGATTCCTTTTGTTCCCTGTTTGTTTAATCACTAATATGAAATAGGATACAAAATGTTCTCAGGACCATATTATTCAAATATGCATTTCTTCAGCAATGAGACTCTTAATCATTGGCTTTCAAACATTTTTTACCCTAACCCACAGTACAAAATATATTTTACAAACCTGGTATACACCACACACACACACACACACAGACACATGCACACACACCTGCAGTAAAAGTGTTCTTGTTACCATCATTACAGGCCTTGCACTCTGATATTGTCTTTGTAGTCTCTTCCATTTTATTCTATTTCTCATTCTAAAATGCTATTAGAGAACCACTAAGCAGCTTTCAGAGTCTCTAAAGGTGCTGTGCACAGTTTGAAAGATATTTGTAAAATGCAATGTGCAATGTCCTAACACGTTCTAATTTCTGAGGTCACGCTTGTTACTACTGCTGAAAAATTTCAGGTCTGGGCTACAATGGATGCTTCATTCGACTCAAGCCTCCCACCAGAGTTCCTGGGGCATAAACTAGGTTTCTCAGCTCTGTGTCCAGTGGTCTTCTCCCATCTCTGAGGTGTGTGTATGGGAGGTTTCCTGTTCCTCCTCCAAATGGCCTGTGGGACAACCACTACCCCACTGCTCTTGGCAAAGCAGGGCTGAGTCCTCAGGATAATAACTGCTGCCTCTCTCACCCATCTTCTATCAGTTGCCTATTTACTATTTACCATCAACCTCTACTTTCTTCCTTCTAAGTACACCTCAGTTTTACTGCGGGTGGCCAGATGTCCCAGTTGTAACCTTAGAGGATCTTGCCCCACCACACACACACACACACACACATGCAGGAATCCCCTGCTGGGAATTCGGGTAAAATCCTGGTTTCCTGATTAGAAGGAGCAGAGGCAGCTGGTGCCTGCTGCCCCCCTTGATTTGACACTGAATGTACATGTGGTGCTCAGAGCTACAAAAGCCATCTGGAAACCATGAGGAAAAAGCCAAGAATATTAAAAAAAGAATCAGTTCTGACCTATAGGTTCACTATGAGTCAGAATCAACTCGTCAGCAATGGATTTTCCTGGACTAGTTAGGAATGCATTGGGCTGTAAGTAACAGATAATCTGACTGCAGTAGCTTAAACAAATATTTTTCTCACACAACAAAATATATGGAGGCAAGCAACTGCTGGCTTTGGTTTAGCAGCTCAGTGATGTCAGAACAGTGTAGTCCATAGGCAACTAAGATCACGGCCACATGTCCTCAGTCTCTGGCTATTCTTTCTTGCTTGAACATCTCAGGTCTGCCGCATTTTTGGCAGCTCTAGAAAGTTCTTTTTAACTTGAGCAAGAATGAACTTCCTTGTAACTTGTCCACGTGGCTTCTGGTTCTGCCTGGAGGGCTATATAGACTAATATGAATACTTCTTCTCAGTGACAGTCATGCAAATATTTAAAGACAGCTGTCATATCTCCTCTAACTCTCCTCTTAAAAATAGGCAGCACCTCCAGCTGGGTCCCCATGTGACATGACTTCAAGGACTCTGATCTCTCTGTTTGCTCTTCCCTGGGTGTGTTTCCATTTATCAACCCTTCTCTTAGATTTTGTTGCCCCAAATGACATCACAAGTCAAGGAGTGGCCTAAGCAAAGTCAGAGAAGGAAGATTATCTTTGTTGCTCTGGGTTATCTCTAAGGCAGCTCAACTTCACATTATCTTCTATAACTTGCTGCTGGTGATGCAGGCAACTAAAGATGGTAAATCTTTTCCACAAAATTTACTGCTCAGCCACCCCTTCATCTCCTTTACTAGAATCTAAGAGCAGAATTTATATTTATTACTAGTATATTTTACAGGAGCTCTGGTAGCATAGTGGCTAAGGCACTTGACTACTAATCAAAAGGCTGGCGGTTCAAACCCACCAGCCACTCCTCGGAAGGAAGATGGGGCAATCTACTTCCGTAGTGATACTGCCTCGGAAACCCAAGGAGGGGTTGCTATGAGTCGGGTCTGACTCGACGGCACATAACAACAACAACAACAACACTAGTATATTTTATAGTGTTAGATTTGACCTCTATTTCTAGTTCATTGAGTTCTTTTCAGATGTCAGTACTATTACCAAGGAGCTCTGGTAGCATAGTGTCTAAGGCACGTGACTGTTAACCAGAAGGCTGGCAGTTCAAACCCACCAGCCACTCCTTGGAAGGAGGATGGGGCAATCTACTTCTGCAGTGATACCACCTGGGAAACCCAAGGAGGGGTCACTATGAGTTGGGTCCGACAACAACAACACCACTTGTTCCTCGCAAATTCACATTACCTGTAAATCTGGAAAAATCTGTGCTATTTGTGGCTCCCTGTCAATCCTCATTAACTATTTTTAACAAGAAGGTCAGGAGAGTCTTTCAACCTGCCACCTAGAGTGAAGCTGCTAACAATTATGTGGAGTCCTTCAAACCAATATCAACTCACCCCATGCTCATTCTCATTCTGCCCACATTCCACTTTTTGTCCTAAGGATATTATTAGAGTCTCTGTCAACTGCTTTGCAGAAATTCAGACAGGCGGAAGCAGTCCTCTCATCAAGAAACTTAGAAACCTAGGGAACTTGATGTGGGAGGATTTTTCCCAGTGAATCCACTCTAGTTCCTAGAGAGCACTGACTCCCCTTCTGAGTTCTTCAAATCTCCCGTTACATAATTTAGTCTATACTTGTTATAATCATGTTCCTCTTCGTATTCTGATTCTGGAAATCCAGCAAAAATGTACAGCTGAACCACAGCAACTACTAAGAAATTGCAGCTATCCAGGGATTAGCACAAAGATTTTCAGGTTTGTAGTTAATGTTATCCTTGAAAATCCCTCCAAAGACTCACAATGTACAGTATGCATGGTGTCACCTGTGTAATCTTGGCCAGTGATCCTTCTCCATGTCAAAGTGTGTGAAATCCACTGAGCTGGACTAACAACAGACACAGTCTATAGGCAGATGGCAGAACACTGAAAACATATGACCAAATCCATCCCTAGCTGTGAATGATGGAAGGGTGGAGAAATTTAACATCTCCCTGCTTGTCAGGAGGGCTTAACTTGTATTGTTTTAATACGAACCCTTTATAATCTTAATACATCATAATAACTTTTTTGTTGGTTAGAGGATTAAAGGTAATTATCTATGAAAGCACTTAGCACAGGTTCTCACACATAGTAAGTGTTACTAGATATGACTCAAAATCTTTCTGAATTAAATATATATGCACTACTCTTTGAAAAGGAGCTCTGGTAGCACAGTGCCTAAGGCACTTGACTGCTAACCAGAATGCTGGCGGTTCAA
>NW_006921589.1:6019448-6054257 GCF_000298275.1 Orycteropus afer afer
ATTTTGGTCAATGACATGAGACAAAGTATATGTGAACTGCTGTATGAAAAGTGAATTTACTCTGTAAATCTTCACCCAAATCCTAATTAAAAAAAAAAAAAAAGATTTACAGCCTTGGAAACCTAATGGGGTTGCTGTGAGTCAGAATTGACTCAGTGGCAGTGGGTTTGGGTTTTTTTTGTTTTTGTTTTTCAGATTCTTTGAAAGACGTCCCTAGGTGGTGCAAATGGTTAATGTGTTCAGCTGCTAACCAAAAGTTGGAGTTGTGATCCACCCAGACGTGCCTGGGAAGAAAGGCCTGTCAATCCGCTTCCAAATAATCAGCCATTGAAAACCCTTGGAGCACAGTTCTACCCAGACACACATGGGGAGGCCAGGAGTTGGAGTCGACAACAACCGGTGAGGGGAGCTTGATGAAAAGAAACTGGAGCTCATAGCCTACGTGGGACCTATTTTAGCATCAGGATAGAACCACCTGTGTGGAAGGTTCAAGGGACCCCAAGAGAACATACTATTTCCAAGTGAAAGGTCTTGAGCCATGCAGCAAGGGGAATCCCATTTGGGTCTCAGGGGGACTTTCAAGATGGTTATCTATTGACTCTGCCAAAAGATCCCCAGAAAATCCTATTTATCAAGTGAAGCTAAGGTTATTAGGCTTATTTTGGTAAGGGAGAATACCACCCTGGCAAAATTTAACAATGTCTTAGACGGAAGAGGTCAAGGAAGTGTCTTGTGATTCTGGGGAAAGAACCCTGTGGCAGAGTGGTTAAGCACTCAGCTGCTAACTGAAAGGTGGGCAGTTCAAACCCACCAGCCACTCCTTAAGAGAATGGTGTGGCAGTCTGCTTCCATAAAGATCGCAGCCTTAGAAACCCTGTGGGCAGTTCTACTCTGTCCTATAGGGTTGCTATGAGTTGGAATCCACTCCATGGCAATGGGTTGGAACTCAAGGCAAGGTTTTATAAGGCAGGGACCCAGTTAGGATTGTTGTTATTGTTAGGGGCCATCCCCTTGGTTCTGACACCCATTTCTGTGCCATCCTCAGAGTCGTCGCTATGTTCAAGCTCACTGTTGCAGCCACTGGTCAATCCATCTCATTCAGGGTCTTCCTCTTGTGTGCTGACCCTCACCTTTGCCAAGCATGATGTCCTTCTCCAGGGACTGGTCTGTCCTGATGACGTGTCCAAACTACATGAGATGAAGTCTCACCATCCTCACTTCTAAGGAGCATTCTCGCTGTACTTCTTCCAGGACGGATTTGCTTGTTCCTCTGGCAGTACATGGAGACAGTTACTCATGTCATCACTTAGGACTGGTAAAAATTTGTATGAGTAATCTATTGTCTGATGAGCAAGTTCTCGCCTCAGGTAAGCAATCTATTTCCTGACAGAAGAACTATTTTCTCAGGTGAGAAAACTGACATGCTTGTCAGGAGGTTTTAACTTGTATTGTTTTAATATGACAGTGTAGCGTTTTCTTGGCTGTAATCTTTATGGACACAGATTGCCAGGCATTTCTTCCATGGAGCTTATGGGTAGGATTGAACTGCCAACTTTGGGGTTAGCAGTCAAAGGCTTAACCACTGCACAAGCAGGGCTCCTTTCTATGCCGTCACTACATTGTACTAATAACATCACAGGCCCAGGTTTGGTTTCTGGAAAGGCCAAAGAGCCTATAACTTCAGTTTTCTATTATGAATGGCATTAATCATAAGAGAGTGTAAATGTGAAAGACTTGGAATTAATAAATAATTTTTTTAAATTGTGATTTGGGTGAAAATTTACAGAGCAAATTCACTTTCCATACAGCAGTTCACATACACTTTGTCTCATGACATTGACCACAATTCACCAAATGCAACAGCTCCCCTCCTACTTCCTCCCAACAGTCACCTCTTCCCTGTATCCATCCCTCCATGCACCCCTGCCCCCCAAGCTGTCTCCCTGTGCATAAACAGCCCTTCTTTCTCTCATGATTGTTCTCTCCAAGTAGTGTATCATCTCAAGTAAATTTTCAGCTCATATGGCTGTCTTTTGTTTGGCTGGAAGCCACTGGCATGGGTTCAATTCCAGACCTGAAGGGCAGCTAGGGGCCATAGTCTCAGGGGTTCCACCAGGCTCTATCCATCAGAAAACCTGGTCCCCCTTTTTTTTCCCAAATGATTTTGAGTTTTGTCCCACATTGTTCTCCTGCTCTATCCAGGATCTCCTACATGGATCCCCCTCTGAGTGGTTGACAGTGGTAGTCAGGTACCATCTACTTCTGGTCTCATATATATAGGCTGCGGAACACATGATGTAGCAGATGCTAGGACTAATTCTTTCCATGAATCTTTGGTTTTCTTCAGTCTTCTTTGCTCTGGATGAGGAGAGACCCATCGTTGCATCTAGATGGCTGCTTGCAAGCTTTTAAGACACTAGTCACTACTCGCCACAGTAGGAGATAGAACAATGTTTTGTGTAGTATGTTATGCCAATTGAGCTTGCAATGTCCTCTGCAACTATGGTCCCGAGCCCACAGGTTCAACTGCTCGGTCCCCCTGGGTAGCTGGCTATGAACAAGAAGTGACTACAACCTTTCCCCCTGTCAGCTCTACTATACACCTGGGAATTCAGATCATACAAATACACTTATAGGACCATTGTCTGCCAACCCTATACATGGTCTTGGGTACACTCCCCACTTCACAGACATACCTAATAGTTCAGCCTGTCCACTCATCTATCCACCAGTATACCCATGTTTGCCTTCACTGACAACACAGTACTATATGTGCAAAAGGGTTCATCTTTGTTGTCTGTACCTCCCTTGTACCTCTCTATGTCTTTCTCTTCCTCAATGCCACCATGTTGATCACTCACATTTGGTATCTTGCCCTTCTCTTTACCCAAATCAATACTTATCTCTACCTATCTAACAGTGTTCCCTTCCCTCCCCTCCCACCCTTGGTAACCAACAAAGAAAATTTCCTTCCACAGATAAACCTTTCCTTGACTTTTACAATAACGGACTAATATAATATTTGTCCTTCTGTGATTGACTTATTTCACTCAGCATAATGTCCTCCAGGTTCACCCATGTTATGTGGTGTTTTGCAGATTCTAGGTTATTCTTTAGAGTTGCATAGTATTCCATTGTGTGTATGTGCCAAAGTTTGGTTATCTACTCCTCAGCTGATGGACACCTAGGTTGTTTCCATCTTTTGGCTATTGGAAATAGTGCTGTGATGAACATGGATGTGCATATGTCAGTTCTTGTCATGGCTCTCACTTCTTTAGGATATATACCTAATAATGGAATGGCTGGGTCAAATGGTATTTCTAATTCCAACTTTTTAAGGAATTGCCATACTGCTTTCCACAGTGGTTGGACCATTTTACAGTCCCAACAGTAGTATGTGAAAGTGCCAATCTCTCCACATCCTCACCAGGATTTGTTATTTACTGTCTTGTGGAACTTTGCTACTAGTGCTGGAGCAAGATGGTATCTCATTATTGTTTTGATTTACATCTCTCTAATGGCTAATGATCGTGAGCATTTCTTCATATGTTCGTTGGCTGCCTGAATATCCTCCTTGGTAAAGTGTCTATTCATGTCTTCTGCCCATTTTTTAATTAGATTATTTAAATAAATAATTGAATGAGGAAGATCTCTCTCCCTAAACTTCCAAGAAGGAGCTCTGGTAGCATCGTGCCTAAGGCACTTGACTGCTAACCAGAAGGCTAGCGGTTCAAACCCACCAGCCACTCCTCAGAAGGAAGATGAGGCAATCTATTTCCATAGTGATAATGCCTCGGAAACCCAAGGAGGGGTCGTTATGAATCAGGTCTGACTCGACGGCATATAAACAACAACCACCACCTTCCGAAAAGTATTTCCTACTAGCTCAGCACATCAGCACCATTACTACCTAGAAGGCCAATATATTTCTCACCTGCTGTCAAAGTTTGCTCTAGGCCCTGTAAGTCAACTGAGTGAGGAAGTATTGATAGGATAGCATTGCCAGAAATCCCCATTATCAGGACTGGACATCACAACTGAAGCATGTGGGAATCCAGGCTAGTAGGCAGGTGTGGAGCTACCAACCCAGGGAATTTTCCGCTAAGCAAATGGGCTGTGCTGATCTAGCACTTTCCCCCTGATGGCAGATCAGCATTTCTTGAAATCAGACTGTCATATTTTCTGCAATAGCAATCACTGGTTTGATGACATAAGCAGCATTTCTGGTCCTAGTTTGAGTCAAGTTATTTATCACTGGAAATTTCTAGCATGGGAGAGTATTGGGGTATAACATTTCGTTGTCAAAGATCAAGGAATACTAAAGTCTCTCTTGAGTGGCTCTGAGCATCATTTTCACAGCCTAAGAAGGTGAATATTCATCACTGTAACCTTGGCAGTTGTTAGCTGGAGAAGAGTAAAGAAATATACTTGTAACTGGGCAAGATGTATCCTCAAATAAATTCAAACACATTGGCTTGGGGCCTGGGGGCGTGGTTAGAGAATGATAACAGCTACCCCAACTATAAATATACAAGCATTCTGAAGGTCACAATCCCCATGTTTATTTTTCAACAGCTTCCTAACAGTCGCTGATTCTATCCTTCTCCCTAATCCCATTGATACTACCACAATTTGTTTTTCTAAGTTCATTCGTCTGAGTCTACATATTCAGACAGGTTTATTATATCTTTGAGGGTTCCTAGGGGGTGCAAGTGGTATGTGCTCATCTACCAACCAGTATGTTTGTGGTTCAAATCCACTCAGCATCACCACAAAAAAGAGACCTGAAAATCTAATTCCTTAAGATTATAGCCATTGAAACCCATATGGAGTGCAGTTCTTCTCTGAAGCACATGGGATTGCCAGGAGTTGGAAAATACTTAACAGAAGCAGACTGCCTCAACATTCTCTCATGGAGCAGCTGGTGAGTTTGACCCACTTACCTTTTGGTTAGCAGCTGAATGTGTTAATGATTGTGCTACCAGAACTCCTGATACAGGTAAATAGAAGGTTCTGAAATGTTATTGAGTGAATGAATAGATGAATGTTGTTGTTGTTGTTGTTATGTGCCATCAAGTCGAACCTGACTTCTAGCGACCCCTCCTTGGGTTTCCAAGGCAGTATCACTACGGAAGTAGATTGCCCCATCTTCCTTCTGAGGAGTGGCTGGTGGGTTTGAACCACCAGCCTTCGGGTAGCAGTCAAGTGCCTTAGGCACTACGCTACCAGAGCTCCCAAATAGATGAATAAAAGTAGTTTTTTAAAAAAAAAACAACCATAGACTTTGAAGTTAGATCAAAGTTTAAAATTAGCTTTAGGGGAACAGAATCAGTAGAGCCCAGTCCATTTCCACCATCGCCATCAATCTCCTATGACATCCAAACACAACAACAACAATGCACTGCCATCAAGTCAGAACCGACTCATAGCGACCCCTCCTTGGGTTTCTGAGGTGGTATCACTACGGAAGTAGATTGCCCAAACTTTTTTCCAAGGAGTGGCTTGTGGGTTTGAACCACCAGCCTTCTGGTTAGCAGTTAAATACTTTAGGCCTTATGCCACAAAAGTCTATCAGTCAAGGTACAGTAAACCAAAATCAAACCCATTGTTTTGGTTACTTACTGCTGCTCTGACCGAAATATACCACAAATTGGATGGCTCAAACAAACAGGGATTTATTCTATTACAGTTTTGGAGGCTAGAAGTCCAAGTTCAAAGTGCCAGGCTCTAGGGGCTGGGTGAGAGCCTCTCAATCTTGGGCTTCAGCTCTGCCTCTTGCTCCTGGCCCACTGAAGCTGGAGGCTTTCTTCTCTCAGGCAGCTGCTGGCTGCTGAGGCTGACAAACCCAAGGTCAACAAGTAAAAGGCCCAGTCCCAATATTACCAAACCACATATCAGGCCATTGATTCGAGTCCATTAAAAGTCCTAAGACTGGCAGAGCATGGCAAGCCACTGAATGAAAACTCAGCTACATGCAGGGCCCAAGTGTGCCAAAAAAGTTGCAAACCATTCCCAAAACTTCTCCTTATATACAGGAAACAGACCATATCCCTGAAGCAGCTACTCAGCTGCTCATGACAGATTCCACCATGGAGTTGATTGCCAGTCTCATCATGGGGAATAATTAACACCAGCTGCTCAGCCACTCAAAGCCAGGGCCAGCCAAGTTAACAAATAACCTTAGCTACCATACCTGTAAAGGTTTACAGCCTTAGAAACCCAATGGGACTGTTCTACTCTGTCCTATAGGGCCATTAAGAGTTGGAATTGACTCTATGGCAGTGGGTTTGTTTTTTGGCTTATATACCTATATCAGCTAGAGTGGAGCTCTGGTGGCGTAGTGCCTAAGGCATTTGACTGCTAACCAGAAGGTTGGCGGTTCAAACCCATTAGCCACTCCATGGAAGGAAGACTTCTGTAAAGTTTTACCCCCTTGGAAACCCAAAGGGGGGGGTTCACTATGAGTCAGAATCAAATCAATGGCAGTGAGTTTGAGTATCAGCCACAGACCATAGAGAAAACAGATGGGACAATTTACAAAGGGACTATTTAAAAGTACAGCCAGAATGCTCCTTAGAAGTGAGGATAGCAAGACAATGTCTCATGTACTTCGGGCATGTTATCAGAAGGGGCCAGTCTCTGGAGAGGGACGTCATGCTTGGTAAAGTAAAGGCAAAGTGAAAAGTGGAAAGACCCACACTGACTGATTTCTGGAATAACAGACTCTTCCTGGGAATAACTGCTATGTCCAGATGAAGTGGGTGAGGTCATTGTCTGGTTGTGTGTGCCTGCCAGGTTTTCCCTCTCAGGTCCACAAAAGGGAGGCTGGTAGCCAAGTCACTCTTGACACCAGGTAGTAGTGATGGAGAGCAAATTATTGCTTATAAAGTCCTGTGGTCACAGGAGAAAGGTCCATTTACTACACAATGAAGGATAGTCATGTGTCACACAATGTGTGTTTGGGCAACATCTAACCACATGTATGTCTGTGGTTTCAACTCTCATAAAGTCCATTATATTCAAAAGTCAAGGTACATACAACAGTTCATCATTGAATTATGGTGTTGAAGAAAAGAATATTGAACGTACCATGAACTATCAGAAGAATAATAAATTCATCTTGGATGAAGTACAGCCAGAATACTCCTTAGAAGCAAGGATGGCCAGACTTCATCTCATGTGCTTTAATCATGTTATCAAGACAGACCAGTCCCTGGTGAAGCACATCATGCTTGGGAGAGGGTCAGTGGAAAAGGAGGAAGAGGGTCAATGGGATACATTGACACAGTGGCTGCAACAATTCACTGAGACATGGCAGTAATTGTGAGGAGGGTGCAGGACCAGGCAGCATTTCATTCTATTGTACATACAGTCACCATGAGGCAGAAACAACTCTGCAGCACAACTGTAGTGCTGTATGCCTGCAGTAACAAACAGGCACTGCTTTGTGACACACATCAAAATATTATCATTATTACTGTAGTATTATGTTAAAGCTGTTTTAGTGTGCCTGAAAGTGTTTCTTTAATGTGTTTTATGTGTAGAAAGGTACTCTATACTCTATATACTAAGACAAACATTTGACTAACTGATCTCAGATAAAAACCAAACCATACCTAACTGTCCCAACTTACATACAGATTCAATTTAAAGACAGATATAGGAACAGAACTCATTCATGATCGAGGGACAGCTGGTTTATAATATGGTGTTGGCACAACATGCAAATCACACAGTGCTTATTTCACAGAATGTATTGTGGGCTTTAAGCAACATATGACTGTATAATATTCTCAGTTCCTAATGCTAAGATCTTTACAACTATGTAGCTTAGATTCTTAATAATGCCAAAAGACAGGAAAACACATGTTATAATTCCCATTTTACCAGTAAGTGATTTGTCCAAAGGTAGATTAGATATGGGCTAGGAACTCTAGGGTTTTTTTTTTGTTTTGTTTTGACGAGGGCTCACTCTAATACTCCTCTCTACCTCTCAAGGAGAAACAGGAAAAATAGCCATTTTATATAACAGTTTTAAACCTTTTAGAGGATTTTTTTTCAAATTGTGATAAATATATATATGCCAACAAAACGCTTGCTATTGCAACATTCTTCAGATGTACAGTTTAATGATATTAATTTATGTTCATCATGTTGTTCAACTATGACTCGTCTCTGTCCCTAAATTTTTCCATCATCCTAAATGTAACACTTTTTCGCTTTTTATTATTGTTGGAAATGTACACATGTCCACTGTAGAAAATTTAATTGTAGATGAATAAAGATAACTTAAAAGAAGAAAACATCCACCACCCATAATCCCATCATCCCAAAGCAATAGTGGGCTGTCCATCTGTTGCTGGCTACCCTTCTGTGGTAGTTAAGGTTGTGTGTCAACTTGGCTGACCTGGTTGAGCGGCTGGGCAGCTGGTGGTAGTTATTCCCCGTGATGAGACTGGCAATCAGCTCCATGATGGAATCTACCACAAGCAGCTGAGTAGCTGTTTTAGGGATGTGGTCTGCTTCCCATATATAAGAAGCAGCTTTGGGAATGGTCTCTAACTTATGGCACACTTGAACCCTGCATGTAGCCCTGTCGTTGTTCAGCAGCCTACCATGCTCTGCTGACCTGGGGACTTTTAATGGACTTGAATTAATGGCCTGCTGTGTGGTTTGGTAACATCTGGACTGTGCCTTTTTATTTGTCAACCTTGGGCTTGTCAGCCTCAGCAGCCAGCAGCTGTCTGAGTGAAGAAAAGCCTCTAGCTCCAGTGGGCTGCGAGCAGGAAGCAGAGCTGAAGCCCAAGGTTGAGGGGCTTTCACCCAGCCCTTAGAGCCTGGCACTTTGAACTCAGACTTAAAGACTCCAAACTGTGAGAGAATAAACTCCTGTTTGTTCAAGCATCCCATTTGTGGCATATTCCTGTGAGAGCGGCACTAGGGAACCAGAACACCTTCCATGCTGATAGGAACTGCTGCTGATTGTGAATGGTTCCTAGCATTTTCAAAAGATTTGCTTAAGTACTTGCGTCTCCTGTGCTCAGAAGAAATCTCTATGCTTTTCCCGTCCTCACCTGGCCACTGAAGATGACTTCTCAGCTGAGCACAGCCACAGTCCTCCAACCCACCCCCAACTGCTGCTTCCATCCATCTGTTGTCAAGGAGGCAGCACTGGTCTCTGTTTTCTGGCTTTGCTCGAAAAGGCGGGCACCCAGACCCTTCTCCAATCCCCCAAGACACTGAGATCAGCCTGCTCTTTTTAATAGAATTGAAGGAAAGACAGTACATGATGGACACAATTAATGTCACTGAACTGTAATTGTGAAGACTGTAGAAATGGCAAATGTATTATTACCTATGTATTTATGACAACTAAAAATAATAATTTACAAGTCCTATTCTGACTCGGACCCACCTAAGTATTTTCAAAACTCTAAGTCATTTTGGACTGAAAAGCCAGGGTTGGGAAATTGGCAGGAATGGAGGACCAGGGTTGGGGGGTTGTCCATTAACATAATATGAGGGTGAGAAGCATAAACAGAAATGGGAAAAAAATTTGCATTTTACTTAACTGAAATTTTCTTCAAATATGAATGTAGGTAACCAACCAAAGCAGGATTAGCAGTGCCTATAACTTTGTCACTAACAGAAATCACAGCTATTTCCATGTCACTTTAAAGTTGTTGCAGACACTGCTGAATATCATTTCCCCTCATCACTTTGAAATTACAGTAGCTATTAGATCCACTGCAGGGTCTTGTTAACTAATGTATTAAAGATACAAATATTTCCTTATCACACATTTGTGTTGTTTTAATTTTCAAAAAAAAAAATAGAGGTATGTGTTGCTTAACGTCCCTTGGACAACATCCAACCACATATCTGTCCATGGCCCCATAAGTTTTTGCCCCCCGCAAGGGAAAGTAGCTCTCTTTTAGCTTATTATTTCCCCCAAATTTTTCCCTATAGGACAGAATAGAACTGCCTTACAGGGTGCCCAAAGATGCTCGGGTGATGCAGTGCTTAAGGCATTTAACTGCTAACCAAAAGGTTGGTGGTTCAAACCCACCGGCTGCTCCACAGAATGAAGATGGAACAATCTACTTCCACAAAGATGTACCACCTTGGAAAGCCAATGGGGATCGCTATGAGTCAGAATGGATTTGATGGCAGTGAGTTGTTTTTTTGCTTTTCTTTTTGACAATGTTTCTAAAGAACCCAAACCTAGATTCTTGCTACGTTAGACCACAGGTGGGATACAGGCAGGTGAAGCAGAGGACATGGTTCCGGGTACAGGCAGACAGGTGGCAGTGGTGGAAACAGCAGGTATGGCAGGTGTGGCAGAGGTGGTGGGGTGGTGGGGCTGGGCTGCTCCTGCTGCTCAGGTGGGCAGAGCCGTGGGCAGGTCAGGGTGCACTGCACTGCCCCCCTGCTCACTCTCACTCTGCTCCCCATTGCTGCCACCATTTCCTCCAGCCTCCAGCAGCAGCAGCAGTGGCAACAGTGGCCACAGGCTCCAGTAAGGTTTTAATATGGTGTTCACATCCAAATCACTAACATCCTATGTCACAGAATGTATCACGGACGTTAAGTAACACAACATTTGCCAATTCAACCTGTTTTAACACATATAGTTCAACGATGCCAATTACATTTAGTCAATGCATTTTCTTTTTAAAATATGTTAATAACTTGATATGGTTGCCTTTTTTTGTAATCCTATGTATTTTATTCTGTGTGTTACAAAATATAATTCTGAGAAAGTGTCTATAGGTTTCACCAAACTGCCCAAGGGTCCTGGCACAAAAAAACATTTAGATCCAGCTGTACAATGCAGCAGTGTCCCTTGTGCATGTGCAGATGGGTGTCTGCATTCACGTTGAGGGCTGTTGCTAGAAGATGGAAGCTGCGGGATGGCCAGGTTTATGGGAAAAGGTATGTGCCCACCTCTGTTTCCCTCCCTGCCTCCTGGGCTAGGCTTGATCCCTCTGATTAGAGAACTGCGAGCCAGACACAGTTGGAATACCTTTTGAAAGAGAGAGATTTTGAGATCCTGAGCTAAGCTGTGCTACTTCTTCACACAAGTGGTAAAGAGTGACCCAGTCTGGGGAGAAGGTCACCCTTCCACGTCTGCATGGCCCTCAGCACTATAGGGACCAGTGATTTTGTGAGCCCCTTCCCAGGGGTCCAAGGCAGAGCAGGGGTCAGTCTCTTCTGGCGAATTCATGGACAGTGGGCATGGAAAAGCTGGAGACAAAGAACATGGCAGGTACTCTCTGGCCACTGCTGCTGAGACTCTGGTTTCTGGGCAAACAAGGAGGCACTAATGGGGGGACTCACAGAATTAAGTGGATTACAAGTAGAGTTCAAGTTCTTGCATTGCTTTTTTGGCGTAAGTGAAAATACCAAAACTCCTTTCCTTTGTCTCATGGGAAGGGAAAACTTGTGACATCACTGGGGGGAGGGGAGGACTTGGAAGCCCTCCTTTCCACATCGGGCACACCGGGGCTGCCAGAGATGCCTTTTTCCTTTTTCTTTTGCTGAGAGGAAAAAAAAAACGATGGGTTTTAAGGATGTTTTGGTCGATGATGGGCATTCTTGGGCATGATCCTAGGGACAGAATGATTAAGGGGTGAATGGAAGGAAAAAGAGAAAAAGAAACTGAAAATGCAGACACTTGTCAATTACGAACCCCTCTCTATGGAAACAACTGTCATATAACAGTGGTGGGGTTGGTGGTGGGCCCTGTAACTGGGGAGTAACCTAAGGATTCTGGCCATTTTGCCCGGATAGACAGGGAAAATGCTCCTTTTGGGACTCTGCCCACAGGAAAATCTTTTTTTCTTTAACCTACATCTGCCTGTCAGTTTCCCTGCCCCTCTTTCTGCTTAAAGAGGAGAGGTTTGGGTGGTTGGGAGAGAGGTTAACCCTTTTTATAGATTAAACTGACAGAGAGATGTAAGAGGATGATTAGAGAGAAAAACACTTCCTGGAATGGATTCTGGCAGCCAAAACTATGCTCCTAAATGGCCAACCAATGTTGGCCTGAGTATAGCCTAGCAGAGAATCATGGGCCAAGTGGGACAACAGAATCAGCTTCAGCTCACATCTAAACCCCATCCTCAAGTTGCCCCGTGGAGTTTTGTTTTGAGGAGAAGCAAACAGCAGTATTCCATTTTTTGTTAAAAGGCCCATTGTTTTTTTAATCCATGTCCCCTGTGGGCCAACAAATTGTCACGACACAATTGAAAGCAGTTCTACCACAATGACTGCTGTGAGTAGGAATGATTAGAAGATGCAACCGGAGCTGGCAGGAAAGATTTAGGGAGCAGCCTTGCTGTCTTAATTGTCAATAATGATAACGAGTTCATATAAGGACATTGCCTGGCCCAGAATCCAGCATTGGTTTTCTCTTTTGCAGCTTTGAATTACCTGTTTTACTTCCTTAATATTTTAATATTTGCTTCTTAAAAAGAATAGAAGAATATTTATAATTTAGGTAGATGAACACTTTTATTTCAACAGCAACAACAATAGCTTTATATAAAATATTACATAAACCAAAAAGCCCATTGTCGTGAGTCAATTCTGACTCATAGCAACCTACGGGACAGAGTAGAACTAACTACCTCATAGTGTTTCCGAGGCTGCCAATTTTTACGGAAGCTGACTGCATACACTATTGCCATTCAGCATCCTTATGCCCCAGATAATAAAGGGAAAATGGCATGTGACTGTACTTGTTTGACCAAAGTAACTGTTATCATCATAGGGGTCCTGCTTCCTCTCCTTGCCATCCGTTCCTGCTGTGAATGTGGAAGCATGTCCCAGTATCACTCCCAGGTAAAGCCAAGTCCACTTTTAAAAACAGTAACAGCTCAAATGTCACCTGGGGCTTGGGAGGGTTCTCTCTAGTCTTTTGTTGTTAAAGGGCAAGGTGCTACTTCTGTGCCACCTTAACTCCATCCACCACTTTCCCACTCACCTAATTCTATACAACATGAATAAGAGAAAAACTCACTGTGGTTGTCTGCTGTCATTTTTATTTCAGTTAAAATAGTAGACTTGTTTAGTCACCCAGGAGCAAAGCACAGTAAACGGTGTTAAACATAAAAAGCAATAAAGTCAAATTAAAAGAAAAAGCAGGCCACCACCAGTTGCTGAAACGGTGCCCTCGAGAATGGTTTCACCAAGGTGGACGCCTTGTTGCAGGATTCAATTCTGGAAGCGGATTCAACAATTCAAGACACATTTACTAAAGTCATCTTCCATCCAGGTCCTATGCTAATCACCAGGGATTAAAAACAAGCAAACAAAAAGGATACATATGAAAAAGTTATGACCCTCAACTCTCAAAGATATCACAGTCTTACAGAGTAAATAAATGAGAAGCCAAAAAACACTGTGTGCTGCAATGTGGGTGTGTATACAGTGCTACTGAAATGAAAGTATGGACGAAGAAATTCTGTCCACCTGAGATGAGGCAGGAGGCCTGAGTGGTGTGAGCAGCTAAAGGCTGGTGTTTTGAGTCCAGCCAGAGGCACCTCGGAAGAAGGGCCTGGTGACCCACTTCGGAAAGCCAGCCAGTGAATGTCCTCTGGAGCGCGGTTCTACTCGAACACACCGGGTTGCCGTGAGTCAGGGTGGGCTCGATGACAACGGCTTGTTTTAAAGACTGGCCAGGAGAGAGAGAGAGAGCCATTGTAAAAAGAGAGGCATTAATATTTAATAGTGCCTAAGCCATTTGAGGGGAGCTCTGGTAGCATAGTGGCTAAGGCACTTGACTGCTAACCAGAAGGCTGGCAGTTCAAACCCACCAGCACTCCTCGGAAGGAAGGTTGGGCAATCCTACTTCCGTAGTGATACTGCCTCGGAAACCCAAGGAGGGGTCGCTATGAGTCAGGGCTGACTCGACGGCACACAACAACAACAACAACAAGCCATTTGAGAAGGAGCTCTGGTAGCATAGTGCCTAAGGCACTTGACTGCTAACCAGAAGGCTGGCGGTTCATACCCACCAGCCACTCCTTGGAAGGAAGGTTAGGCAATCTACTTCCGTAATGATACTGCCTCGGAAAACCAAGGAGGGGTCGCTATGAGTCAGAGCCAACTTCATGGCAGAGAGTTTGGTTGTTTTGGAGAAGGCATTTGACTGCTAAAACAGAAGGCTGGTGGTTCAAACCCACCAGCCACTCTGCAGAACGAAGACTGGGCAATCCGTCTCTGTACTGATTTACCACCTTGAAAATCCAGTGGGGGTCGCTATGAGTCAGAATCGATTGGATGGCAGTGAGTTTGGTTTTGGTTTATTGAGAGGTTGTACTAGTTCGCTAGGAAGTGGAGATGAGCATTCCAGGCAGAAGGACCCATGTGAATCAAGTGCAGGAAAATATGTGGCTTGATGTATGACTATACCCATGGGGTCACTGTGCGTTAGAATTGACTTAACAGCAAATAACAACATCCATAGATGCCAGAAGCACTCTTAGTCATGACAGTCAAAAACGTCTCCCCCAAAACCATGCCAAGAACAATAAGAATGTTACCAAAAACAAAGAAACAAACAAAAAACTAAACCACTGCCATTGAGTTGATTTGACTCATAGTGACTCTGTAGGACAGAGTAGAAGTGCCCCATAGGGCTCTCAAGGCTATAAATCTTTACAGAAGCAGACTGTCTCATCTTTCTTCACAGAGAAGCTGGTGGGTTCGAATCACTGACCTTTCAGTTAGTAGCTGAATGCTTTAACCACTACACCACCAGAGCTCCTTAAAATATTTCCAGACATTGCCAAATGTCCCTTAGGGAGCAAAACTGCCACCAGTTGAGAACCACTGGTCTAGAGTTCTATTCTAGACCAATTCTTCTCAAATTCAATATGTATATGAACTCCCTGGGGATCTTATTAAAATGCAGGTTCTGATTCAGTAATGCTGGGGTAGAGAGCCTAAGATGTATTTTTAACAAGCTCCCAAGTAATGCTGATGTAGTAGTCTAGGAACAGCAACAACATGGAGATTAAAGAAAATGCTCTCCAGATGAATGCTACTACATGTAGAAATTAATGACAGGCTGTAGGCACCAAGATTACAGCACTCAATGTATTGAATGGATTGTGGACTCGATATTCACGAATTGTACAAAATGATCTTGTAAATAATCAGATTTCAACTAGCATACTTTGGACACATCATCAGGAAAGACCAATCACTCGAAACGGATGTCACTTTTGGTAGAGGGCCAAGAAAAACAAAGAAAACCCTCAGTGAGGTGGATTGACACAATAGCTGCAAGAGTGGGTTAAATCACACCAATCATGAAGACGGCACAGCTCTGGGCAACATGTCGTACACGATGTCACCATGAGGCAGAGCCAACTCGATGGCAAGGAACAACAACAAATACTCAGAGGTCATGGTCAATTCTCAAGTGCATTGATGGAGAGCTACAATAAGGAGAACCTGTACCTCATACAATCAGTAGACATATGTGGGATTGAAAGCCCAGACACCATTTTATATACTCATGAATATGGAGGCCACATACATGTCGAATGCCTTCATCTTGTAGCTCACAGCCTGTGTTAATTTACACATGTTATATTTTCACCTCCAAAGCTTTTTCTTTAATTGCCACATTGTTAAATTTTTTTACTACAGGAAATGCAATTATAATTTCATCTTAATTGGCAGCAAATAGTTCCATCTGGTCATGTGACACATTTTTATTTTAATTGCAGTTCATTATCTAAGCAAAGCCCATTTTTGGATCATGGGTAAAATACTGTCCCTTTAAATAGCCTAGAAGTCTGTGTCAGGGCTGATGTAAACTCAAATCATCCACCCAGATGAGTTTCACATGATGGAAAAACAAGGTGCTTCAGAAAAAAATTTTAAAAATTCTCAAGTATTTTCTCCAACTTACACAATTGGAAATATATTTTACTTGAAAGAGTACCATTAGAGACAATATCCAGGAGAATATCATGTCTAAAAATGGATTAAACATTCATTCAGTCCACAAATACTTACAGATATGCCACTATAGGCCTGGCACTATTGTGTAGGAGCTGGTGAGGGAGCTGTAACCCCAGCAGATGTGGTGTGTGCTAGTGGGGAAGACAGATGGTACATGGGGTAAGGAGGCAGTGGGGGGTCAATGGTAGAATTCGTACCTCCCATGCAGGAAACCCAGGTTCGATTCCCAGGCAACACACTTCATGCATAGCCACCACCCACCCATCAATGGAGGTTGACACGTTGCTAAGATTGGGCAATCTACTTCCGTAGTGACACTGCCTCAGAAACCCAAGGAAGGGTCGGATCCGACTCGACGGCAGTGAGTAAAACATTTTTATGATGCTGAACAGGTTTCAGCGGCGCTTCCAGACTGAAACGGGCTGGGAAGAAAGGCCTGGTGATCTACTTCTGAAGATGAGTCAATGAAAGCCCTGCAGATCCCACGGTACGGTGGGTGCAGGAGCAGGCAGCATTTCATTCCATTTTGTGTGGGGTTGAGGGCCGCTAACAATAGCAAGAGCCAAGAAAAAAAGTGATATGATGGTGAGTTGGGAGGGGGGAGGAAGTGCTACTGAGGTCCAAATCAGAGGAAGATGCTTGAGATCTGAAGGAAGGACATTTCAGAGGTGGGCAAAATGATAAGTAGAGTAAGAACATAGTAAGTCCCTGGGTTACACAACCAGTACTTGCCCTTCAATGTTATGTAAATTTGGCCTCACTTTGAAACCATTGAACCTATTTGAAACCCACTGATAACAAATTCTGAATCACAAGCACCTTTACTTGCCACATGTGCAGCTTTTAAATCCTTGAAAAGGCTTGAGGCTTGCACTTAAGTAAAGCTAAATAAGAACTGTGTGCACCTATTCCAACTCACCTGCAAATTCCACTTACAGACACAGTTAGGAATGAATGTTGTTCGTAACCCTGGGACTACCTGAAATGTACTGGACATAAAAGACTAAGAAAGAGGACAAGATGGATGGGCAGAAAAGAAGGGCCAGGGCTCGGCCAACACTAGCTCTAGATATTCTGGCAAAGCTCATTGGTCCCTTGGAGACCAGGTATCTGCAAAAATGGGGTACACTGCATCAGTGGTTGTCAAGCTTGGCTCCATATTAGAATCACCTGGGAAACCCTCTGAACGCTGAAGGCTTGTTTGGTCTGGGATGTGGCCCAGGCCTGGGGATTTTTAAAAGATCGCAGGTGATTCTACTTCACAACAGTTTGAGCGCCTCCAACCCAGATTAAATGTGAAGTTCCGTCTCACTCCTGTCACTTGTGGATGTAGGGCCAGCCTTGGGGTAACTTCAGGGACATCAATGAGGCCCGTTCCCTGGGCCTCTGTGTCTCCAGCTGCTGGATGTGGGAGTTGACCTGGATTTATCTATCTGCTTTCGTGTTATTATTATTATTATTCCATGGCATGGTTTGATTGTTTGCTTACTTAACCACGGGGCTGAAAGTCCAGGCGTGGGACAACAGTGCTTTTTCCAACTGTGGGAGGTAATGTGATATCCCCTGCAGGGTTCCTTTTGGTCTCTTACCCTCTCCGAAGCGGATGTACTTTTCCTCTCTTTCAGCTGAAGCATAAGAGGGGACTACAGTCATTCATTACAGGCGTTTCCTTTATAAACAAATGCTAACAATGCAATTGCTCTTTGCTTGCTATCCAGGTAAACTCAACACAAATTTAGGAACATAGAGTTTGGACCACATTTGACACAAATGGGGAGAATTTATTTTGTTCTTGGATTATTTCACGTCTCGTTCTTTTTTAAATTCCTTAAGATATAATCCAAAAAGACAGGTTGTGTTTTCAAAGGTCAGAGCTCACTAAAGAGTTTAATTCTATTAACAGCTGAGGCCACACAATTCCGCTCAAGCAGATTAGCCCGGTTAAGTCCTTGGCATTAGGTCTCCTTTAACACCCAGGCTGCTGCAAAGTCATCGGTCCTCCTTTTTGCAAATCCTCTCTAAGCCCCCAATAATAGCAACTTGATCAGGAAGAAAGCAACAGTGGGGAAGATCTACGTTCAGCCTGTGCCTCAGAGCTGGGGAAACAGAATGCAAACCACATGGGTGATTTCCCATTTTCTAGGTGCCATCTTAAAAAACATAAAAAGAAACTCATGAAGTTACTTTCAATGACTGCTTTGTTTTACCCAATATACCTATAATATTATCATTTTAGCACATAATCATTACAGAACTTTATTAACGAGAGAGTGGGATAGTTAAGGTTGTATGTCTACTTGGCTGGACCATGATTCTAAGTGGCTTAAGCAATTGTGATATAGTCATCCTCTATGATGAGATCTGATGTAATGTAATCGCTTCCATGAGGAGATGTTCTATGAGCAGCCAATAGGTTGAAAGGGAGCTTCCTCAGGGGTGTGGTCTGCTTCTGATATGTGTATGGACATCTGGGAAGAAGTCTTTGGCTTCCTGCTGGATCTGGATCCTGCATCTAGCTCATCATCATCTCTGGTTCTTGGAGATGAAATAATAGCCTGCCATTTTCTCTGCAGATCTTGGATTCATTATCTGCCAAAGCCAGCAGCCTGCTTTATGCCTGCAGGTCGTGTTTGCTATCCCCTGCAGCTGTGTGAGTCAGGAGACGCCTCTAGCTTGACATTTGACCCATGAACTTGGAACTTGCCAGCCTCTACAACTGTGTGAGCCATTTCCCTGGGATAATTTCTCTCTCTCTCTCTCTCTCTCTCTCTCTCTCTCTCTCTCTCTCCCTCTCCCTCTCCTTCTCCCTCTCTCTCTTTCTCTATATATATTTCACTGGTTTTGTTTCTCTAGAGAACCCAGACTAAGGCAGAGCATTGACATCCTATTTTTATTTACTTTATTTATTTACCAAGTCTTTGAAATCTGGTGTGTACTTTTTACAGCTTTACAGCACATCTCAATTCAAAGGGATCTGTGTCAAGAGCTCGCCAGCCTCCGTGGCTACTGGCTGTTGGGCAGTAGGTCCTCACAGGACTCTGCTTGATTTTAATGAGTTGGCTGCAAGGGGGCTGGGAGAGGGCAGGGAAGTGAGCACCAAACCAAACCCATTGCCATTGAATTGATTCCAACTCATAGTTACCTTATAGGACATGGTAGAACTGCCCCATAGGGTTTCCAAGGCTGTAAATCTTTACAGAAGCAGACTACCTCATCTTTCTCCCTCGGAGCAGCTGGTGGGTTCAAACTGCCAATCTTTTGGTTAGCAGCTTTATGCTTTAACCACTGTACCACAAGAGCTCCTGAAGGGTGCATAGAACCCAAACACATTCCTTCATACGAATATGAAACAGTATTATCCTAATAGAAAAACATGTTGGCAAATTATTTCTTTGATGAAGAGGTGGTGGGGTGAGGTGCAATGGAAAAAGGCCTGTGGTTCAAATAGACCTGGGTTCAAGTTCTGCCTCTTTCACTTAAAGTGATGTGGTTTAACTGGTTGCCAATTTCAACTCATGGTGCCCCCATGTGTGTCAGAGCAAGATGTGTGGAAGAGCAAGGGCTGAGGATGGAAACAGTGAAGAGAAAGATCAAAGGCAGAGGTGGCAGTGGTAGGAAATCGTTTTGTTACTGCTTTTAGAAGTTATGTGGCATTAAAAATGTTTAAAAGTTTCATCCTCCGAGACTATGGCCCTTCCTTGGTCACACTTCAAGCCTGAAACTGAACTCACCCTCAAGGTTCAACTTTCAGCCAAACGATAGACAGCCCTACAAAGTGGCCAGTAACACCAGGGATGTGTGCACTCCTTAGAATGATCAGTCCTACGAGATCAAAAGGGCAGCATTTGCCAAGACACAAAGTGCGGAAGGCAGAGAAGGATAGGAAAGAAGGATGAACGAACGGGGCACACAGGAGAAAAGGGGGGTGCTATTACACGGGGGTTGCAGTCAGTGTCATGAAACAAAATGCATATGAACTATTGAACAGAAAACAAATTTGATCCATAAACTTTACCCAAATCATAATTTAAAAAAAAAATCATATCAAATGTATAGAAAAATGTGTAAGCATTTCAAAAAGACAAAATTATTTCAAAACAATTTGACTCAGCTAGAAAGCCAACCTCTAAACAGAGAATGAGGAGACGACCACCTCATCATCTTGCAGTTTTAGTGAATTATTCTTGGCTTTAGCTAATTATTCTTGGTTTAAGCCATGTTGTTGTTGTTGTTGTTGTTATATGCCGTCGAGTCAGACCCGACTCATAGCGACCCCTCCTTGGGTTTCTCAGGCAGTATCACTACGGAAGTAGATTGCCCCATCTTCCTTGTTGTTGTTGTTGTTGTTGTTGTTATGTGCCGTCGAGTCCGCCCCGACTCATAGCGACCCCTCCTTGGGTTTCCGAGGCAGTATCACTATGGAAGTAGGACTGCCCAACCTTCCTTCTGAGGAGTGGCTGGTGGGTTTGAACCGCCAGCCTTCTGGTTAGCAGTCAAGTGCCTTAGCCACTATGCTACCAGAGCTCCCATCTTCCTTAGTGAGACCTAATTAGAAAGAGGTTTCCAAGAAATTCAACAGCTTAAAATAGAAGAGGTGGAAACAAAAGTAGCAGAGCTCAAACCAAGAGTTAGAATTAGCAAATCAGTAAAGGTTGGGAATCAGCTTTTGTTGCTGTTGTTTTGCCAGCAGGCTGAGAAGCAAACACAAGTTCTCCGCATGTGGCAGTGGCTAGGACTGCTAATGCCTAGACTCTCAGACAGGATCTAAGGAGACTGAGAAGATACCGGAGTTAAAGCGCACTAGCGTCCTAGTCTGTGTTCCTTTGAAAGACTCTGAGACAAGCACTTGAGGACAAGTCATTCCAGGCAAGGCCCAGTGAGGGAGTGAGCAGAGTGAGGGGCTGTAGAGGGAAGGGCCAAGACGTGGGACAGAAATGAACCATCGGGGTCAGTCCCACTGCGGACCCTCTGCAGAGTCGCATAGAGGACCCCCGGAACAGCCCCTGAGAGACGGGGAAGCTGGGACATTATCTGCAGACTCTCCGCCCTCGCTCGTTGACCGCTGCCCCTGAGCTCATCAAATCCCCAGGCTTCCAGGTTGACCTAAGCACTTAAGCTGGACAGACTCTTTGAACTGGAGAAAAACCTCTGGCAGAAACGCGGAAGGTGCCCCTTTCTTGAGGTGGGGAGCTGTCACTGTGCTGGGAACTGTCCGGCACAGCGGCCAGGAAGCTCGGGGAAGGCAGAGGAGACTCTGGTTGGTGTGCCATCAAGGTCAGCAGTAACAGGAGGGGAGAGGAGAAGGCTGGGCCCTAACTGGCTCTGTTTATTTAAGAAAAAAAAGCTTATCAATAGATGCATTTAGTTAATTCATAACTGTTCTGTCATAGATCGGTTTTGGTTTTTTTTCTCTTTATAAGTTAAAAGATACTATTTTGATCTTTCTCGACACCCTCTGACTTCCCCGGAAGGAAGCCTAGGCTCACCACCACCTGGTGGCAGCTCCTGAGATTACAGGCAAAGAGCTTTGCTAAATAGCATCATGGGCATAATAGATTTGAATCTGACTTATTGCCTTGAAGAAAATGCCGACGAAATGTAAGGTGAAAATAGGGGCATTTGTCATGGGAGGATACCTTGATAGTTCCAGAAGTTTTCCTATCCTCCTAATGTCCCAGTTTCCCAATTTGTACAACGATACCACACAGGAAGGTGAAATAACAAAGGGAAATAATTGTGGTGCTTAAAGAAAAAAAAAAACAAAAAAACTATCTTGATGGTGATGAAGAGATGGTCCCCAGATGAAATTTCCATCAATCCAGATCAAATCCCAAAAGAGTGTATATGGAACTATTATTCCCTGATGTTAATGGCCATGCTGAAAAAATTTTTTCCCATGAAAGGCCCTATTGCTATAACGACTGAGAAAGTTGAACAGGCTTCTCTCTTATGATGGGACTTCTCAGAACCTTTTTCAAAAAGTCTTTGTAAAAATACAGATAACACAACATTTGCTGATTCAACGTTTTTCATGTATACGATTCAATGAGCACAACTCATCAATTATGTTGTGGTATGGCGGCCGGTATCCAGTGCAGATTTCCCATCCCCATCAGCTGAAAGTTGTGTGAATTGGGAATTTTCAAGAAGAGGATTTAGTTTGCAGCTTTCCAAAGCTTAAGAAAGGCACCAGTCAACAGTGCCTTCAACTACAGAACGATTTCGGAAATGCCTAAACTACACTTTAAGCAAATGTTTTCTTTATTTCATGTGAGGCTGAGAAAAAAATTCAGTTCAAATTTGTATTTGACCTTATTTCTGATTTTATTTCTAAGGAAGTGATAGTTTCTATTTTTATTTATTTAGTTTTTAATTTTTATTGTGATTTGGTTGAAAGTTTACAGAGCAAATTCATTTTCCATATAGCAGTTCATCCACATTTCTCTCATAACATTGACTGCAGTCCCTACAATGTAAGCACTTCCTCCCTATAGTTATCTCTTCCTGCCTCTTGAGCTATCTCCCTGTGCAAATACTGTCCTCCTGTTCTCTTAAGGAGGAGTTCTGGTGGCATAGTGCCTAAGGCATTTAACTGCTAACCAGAAGGCTGGTGGTTCAAACCCACCAGCCACTCCTTGGAAGGAAAACAAAAAAATGCAACCACTGCCGTGGAGTCAGATCCAACTCATAGCAACCCCTCCTTGGGTCTCTGGGGCGGTATCACTACAGAAGCAGATTGCCCAATCTTCCTTCCAAGGAGTGGTTGGTGAATTTGAACCGCCAGCCTTCCAGTTAGCAGTCAAATGCCTTAGGCACTATGCCACCCGAGCTCTTCCTTGGAAGGAAGTTTGGACAATGTACTTCCATAGTGATACCACCTCGGAAACCCATGTAGGGGTCGTGATGAGTCGGATTCAACTCGACGGCAGTGCGTTTGATTTTTTGGTTTTTGATTCTCTTAAGGGAGTAATAGTTTTTAAACGGGAGCTCTGGTGGCATAGTGCCTAAAGATTTGACATTTGACTGCTAACCAGAAGGCTAGTAGTTCAAATGGACCGGCCACTCCTCGGAAGGAAGATTGGACAATCAACTTCTGTAGTGATACCACCTAGGACTCAAGGGCAGTGAGTTTGGTTTGGTATGGAGTTTTTAAATAAAGAACACTTATTTGCTCAAATTTAAATGTTTTCATATTTTATTCTTAATTGTTCATATTTTATAGAAAACATACAAATAAAGATAAATCTGTGCTACTTGACTATCTGGGTATGACTTCACTCCTGAGTTCAGTTAGAACGTTTCACCTCACCAGACCTCAGGAAGATAATACCTTATTCTTTCTACAAAGTCTAATCGCCCCATTTCAGGTTTGAAAAGACAAGAACAATGAAGTTGTGTTTCATAAAGGCACTGAAATGTGCACTTAACCATGTCCTCTCCCCTTCGAAGTTAGAGGCTGTTTGGGGGAACTGGGCATTTATTTGGTGGCATGGATTGAATTCCCTTTCAGGTGAAAATAGAGCGAGGTGGCTTTGTCTGCTGCCCCTCTGCCTTTCACCTTACTTTACTAGTACATAAAAGCTTTCAAAAGTTGTTAAAACACTTAACAGGTCACTGGAATCTATAAATGATCCTAATACATCAAACTTCATCCCCTTCTTTTGCTATCATAATTACTAACTTCTTGGACTGTTTTCTTTATTCCTCTTTCCTAGGGAAGAAGGTTCTACTAATCTCTTATGCCAAATCAGAGACATATCAAATTTCTAGATGCGTGGGAGACAAGCACTTTGGGAACATGCTGATTTCTGTATTTCAGCCTATCTATCATGCCTTAAGTAGTCACTTTTTTAAATGTCAACTGGTTATTAGTCATTCTGTCCATTACCAATAAAGGGGAATGAGCCTTGGTTTGATTTCTGGGCCTGCAAGCAGCTCCCCTAACACAGCAATAACTTATTTTAATGTTGAGAATTCACAGCCATGGGGTTGACTGATTTATCGAATTGGCTGGAGAAATGTCAAGTTCTGTTTCGGGAAACATGCAGCCTGGCCTAATTACCCTGCAGGACTGGGGTTGTGAGAGGTGGCTGGGTTCAAGGCCCTGGAGGCATTCTTGGGGAACTCAGGGCCTGGTCCATTCCCAGAGGTGGAAGGAGAGAATGGTCTATGGGAATAAAGGAGCCAATTTGAACACATTGAATGGATTCTATCTAACAGCACCAAGGCACCCTGAATGACCCAGAAAGAATGTGCCAAAGTCCAAGATCCAATTAAACCTTGGGAGACCTTTTGTTTCAGTTATTCAGATAGCTAGCAACCTGTCTAAAGAATAGTTATTATGAATCATTGTTAAGAAATAAAATAAAATAAAACTTCCACGCATCCTCAGGTACATGCTTGCAGACGTATATGTTCCTAAGCCCACTAGGAAGGAGTTCTGGTGGTACAGTGATGAAGACATTTGGCTACTGACCCAAAGGTCCTACCAGCCGCTCCGTGGGAGAAAGATGAGGCAGTCTGCTTCCATAAAGATTTAAGCCTTGAAAACCCTGTGGGGGTTGCTGTAACTCAGAATAGACTAGATGGCTGTATATTTGGTGTTGGTTTTGGTTTAAGCCAGCTAGGGAGTGATTAAGCCACAGCTGCTAACGGAACAGTTGGTGGTTCAAACCCACAAACTGCTCTGCAGGAGAAAGATGCGCAGCCTGCTTTGATAAGGTTAAAGCCTTAGAAACCCTATCAGCCTGTTCTACTCTGTCCTGTTGGGCTGCTGTGGGTCAGAATCTACTAGACAGAAATGGCTTTTTTTAAAACCGTTGGAGAGGTGGCACAACAGTGGATGCACTTGGCTGCGAACTGAGATGGCAGGAGATATTTTGGGTTCTAACAACTGGGAGGGAGTGTCAGGGGCAGCAAGAGTAAGTAGCATCCTACAGTGCACAGGACTGCCCTTCCCCGACAAAAGACACAACAACAAATTATCCTGCCCAAAACGTCCATGGTGCTGGGGTGAGAAACCTGGCCTAGGGCTTTACAATCACCCAGCCTACAGCATTTTTTTCCTTTTTCTTTTCCTTTTTTTTTTTTTTCATTTTTATTGTGATTTGGATGAACGTTTACAGAACAAATTCATTTTCCATACAGCAGTTCATACATTTTGTTTCATGACATTGATTGCTGTCCCCACAATGTAACAGGTCTCTTCCCACTTCCTCTGTGCAGTTATCTCTTCCCTGTTTCCTTCTTTCCTATGCCTTCCGGCTCCCTGAGCTATCTCCCTGCGCAAATACTGCCCTTCTGTTCTGCCATGATTGATCGTTCTAAGGATTGTATCTACCTGGTGTAAATGTTCACCCTATGTACCTATTATGTGCCTGGAAGCCACAGGAGTGAGTTCAAGTCCAGGCATGAAGGATAACTAGGGGCCACAGTCTGAAGGACCTCAGCAGGCTCTATCAGACCAGTAAATCTGGCCTTTTGAATGATTTTTGTTCCACGTTGTTCTCCCATTTATCTAGGATCTCTACATCGTTGTTGTTACGTGCAGTCAAGTCAGACCTACTCATAGCAACCCCCCTGAGGTTTCCCAGGTGGTATCGCTACAGAAGTAGATTGTCCAACCTTCCTTCTAAGGAGTGGCTGGTGGGTTTGAACCACTACCCTTCTAGTTAGCAGCCAAGTGCCTTAGGCTCTATGCTACCAGACCTCCTAGGATCTCTACAGCAAATATTAAATATTTGTTTCTATCTGCTTTCTTAGAGGAATTACAGCCCGAATGTTCCCTTTAGAGGGAAAGATGCCAAGACTTCATTTTCTCACTTTGGACACATTATCAGGAGGAAAAGGAAAATCCCTGGAAAAGGACAGTGAAAAAGAGGATGTCCCTCAACAAAATGGATTGGCAGAGTTGCTGTAACAATGGGCTCAAACATAGCAACAGTTGGAAGAATGGCATACGACCAGGCAACATTTTGTTCTATTATATATGGGTCACTGTAAGTTGGAGCCGAAGCCATGGCACCTAACAACGTCTGTTTTCACATAACCCAGGACTTATGTGAACAGGACTGAGGACTGTTTTCTCTCCTTCCTGTGATGTCCAGCCTCACTGGGTCTTCTCTCCCTGCGTTGCAGAGAGCTTCTGCTCTCCCCTAGCTGCGACTCACAAACTGCACACACAAAGCCAACTCATAGCTCAGCAACACAAACGGCCTCCAGTTAACAGGATTCATGTTCCATAAAAGACAATCCACTCTTATTATTATTATGACTAATCTTGCCCGTGAGGTAGCACTCTCCCAGCCCCAATTATCAAAATATTCCTTGCCAATGAATCGTGCTTTCTCAAGAGGAATTCAGATAAAAAGGAATTTAACATTTTACTGGTCATTTCAGCTGGTTGTTGTAAACTTTGAAGTCATATATGACACAAAATCTAGCACATGGCTATCAGCCTTTGTCACAGAATTGTTTTGAATTCTGACCTTATTATTTTAAAATGTAAGAATTGAAATAGGAATTTACACAAACACCCATCAGATTAAGCTATTTTCTGTTTCCCGAAACAATAAACAATGCCGTGTTTTGTGAAGCTGGCCTACTTTTTCTCACAGCTCTTTGTCAATTTTTGACTAAGTGGAGGTTGTGTTGGAGGGGATGTGAGAAGGAAAGAGGATTCGTGTGCATGTGTGTGTGTGTGTGTGTGTGTGTGTTAATAGCCTTGGGTGTGAGTACATGGATGCTGGAATGGAGAAAAGGACATGAGGCTTGTTAGCTCCATGACTGACGAGACGGAAAACACTGGGAACACCCCTCCTGGCCAGATAGTTCAGGCAGCATAAACAAATTATGCACAAACTAGAATCCAAGGGAAGAGTCCAGAAATGCAGCTTGATCTTGATTCAGAGAACTGGCAAAAAGGGCTAAATTCTCATTTGAATGCTCATCCCAACTCTATTATTGATGATCCTACCATCCTTCCTTATCCTGTTGTGGCTGTCACTGAGTGAGTGGGAGATATCAAAGACAAGATTCTTCTTCCTTCCTTACCTATGAGGATGGAAGCCAACCTCATTATCTGTGCCTGGTTAAGCAATACGAAATGGGGCACACTGTCCCTGTGTTAAATGTTGCTGTTATGTGCCATTGAGTCGGCCCCGACTCATAGCGACCCCTCCTTGGGTTTCCTAGGCGGTATCACTATGGAAGTGGACTGCCCAGCCTTCCTTCCTTCCGAGGGGTGGCTGAATAATAAGCAAAAATGTCTTCTCTGGCTGCTCCTGGAGAACCAACTGAAAGAGCTCACTTACCAGGACATTTTTCTTCAAGTCCCTCCCCCATTGTGTCCACCAATCTGAAGCTATTGTGTCATCAACTCTGCCCCACACCAACTAGGAACCCAGCTGCCAAGGCCTGCCTTAAAGTCACCAAGACCAGGCCCTAAAAAACCAAAACCAAACCCACTGCCATGGAGTCAATTCCAACTCAGAGAGACCCTATGGGAAAGAGTAGAACTGCTCCCTATGGTTTCCAAGGCTGTAAATCTTTGTGGAAGCACATTGCCTTGTCTTTCTCCTATGGGCTTGCAGAAAAAACAAAACAAAACAAAATAAAAAACTCGCTACTGTGGAGTGAGATCCGACTCATAGCGACCCCTCCTTGGTTTTCCGAGGGGATGATAGCATAGTGCCTAAGGCATTTAACTGCTAACCAGAAGGCTGGCGGTTCAAACCCACCAGCCACTCCTTGAAAGGAAGGTTGGGCAATCTACTTCTGTAGTGATACTGCCTCGGCAACCCAAGAAGAGGTCGTTATGAGTCGGGTCTGACTCGATGGCACATTACAACAACAACAACATCATTACGGAAGTAGATTGCCCAACCTTCCTTCTGAGGAGTGGCTGGTGTGTTTGAACCACCAGCCTTCTGGTTAGCAGTCAATTGCCTTAGGCCTATGCTACCAGATCACCTCAAGAGGTGGATAGCTCCACATATTTAACAAAAGTCTTCATGTTTATTTCCACTTAGGCTTTGTTGATAAAATCCTTAAACACACGTGGGTCTTGTTCCCATTCCCCCATCCTTAAAAAATCCCATGGTCATTGAGTCGATCCAGACTCATGGTGACCCCTTGTGCGTCAGAGTAGAGCTGTGCTCAACAAGGTTTTCAATGGCTGACTTTTTGGAAGTAGATTGCCAGGCCTCTTTCCCAAGACACTGCTGGTTGGTATTGAACCTCCATCCTTTCAGTTAGAGCACATTATCCAGTTGTATCACCCAGGGACTGCCCCCACCCCATCTTCACTGCATCAGCAATCCACAGTTGGTATGTCATAAGAAAAGCAAAGAAAAATGATCCCATAAAGAGGCCAGTTGGAAGGAAAACAAAAAAAGAGGAAAATGGGGAGGAGGTGGAAGGAGAGAAGAGGAGGGAAAGATGAATGGAAAAAGGAAAAAAGAGAAAGAAATAGAAAACTCTAGGAGAGAGAACTAACACTTATTAAATTTTAGTGTGTGGCCAGTAGCTTCTGGATGGATAAAGCCCTTTCAAATATGAGGGTTCTTAATTGTCATAGAGGCCTAGTGAGTGAGTAGAACTTATTATCCTCAGTTTGCAAATAAATAAGATGAAGCTCCTAGAGGTCTCCTTTAGGGTCCCATACCTAGAAAGTGACAGAAGAGGTATATCAGCCCAACCTGATTCCCAAATCCAGGCACTTTTTTTTTTTTTTTTAATCACATCCTATGGTATAAAAGAGCAAGAAAGTCTGAGGACAAGGAGGGAGAAAACCAAGTGGCATATGTGGTTGGAAGCCGGGAGAAAGCCACCAATCTCTGCTTTCAGATGCTAAATAGTAAAGTGATCTTGACTTATTTCTCATCCTGTAATCCTTAGTCATTGTGAATACTCTGCCATCAGTTCAGTCGCCCTAATTGGGTATGCCTCAATGCCATCGGCTGGATCATACAACAAAACATTTTTTCAGAAACTCTTAAGGTTAAAATTATACAGTATAAACTGCAAAGAATGTGGCTTGGGGCTTCACACAACTCTTTAGGACTCAACAGCAGGATAGAATTGCAATCAGATGCTCTGAAGACATTTCCTCAGGACAGATGGACATCAGGATTGCCTTTCTTCTGCCAAGAAGCCTACTGGAAATCGCTAATAACAGGGAGACATGACAAGAGGTACTGTCTTAGTGTCCTAGGATTGCTATAAAAAAAACCACAAAGTGGGTGGCTCAAAGAACAGAAATTTGTCATCTCCCAGTTCTGAGGGCTAGAAGTCCAAATCAGGACAAGCCATGTTGATTGCTTCTGAGGGCTCTGTGAAAGAAACTGTCTCATGTCTCTCTGCTGACTTCTAGTGACTCCCAGCAATTCTTGGCATTCATTCATTCTCTGGCTTGCAGCCACATCTGTCTCCATGGTTCCACGGCCCTTCCTCTCTGTCTTTTCTCCACTTTAATAAGACTCAGAAGGGATTAGGACCTACCCTCCCACATTATGACCTCATGTAAACCTCACTGATAACATCTTCAAACACTATTCCAGCCAAAGAAGAAAAAATTTAAGAGCACCTACATCTTGGCTCCTTAGTAATCTGACCAATTGTTCCTCCATGCCAACTTGTCTTCATGCCAACAGCATGTTCTGACCTCCTCTAACTCCACAAGAGGAAGACAGAATCACCATCAGCGGCCCAAGGCCTGCTCCATGAGTCCAGGCATGCCGCCACCCTCCAGCCCTCTTGCCTTGATACCAACCGTTCCCTCCTGCGGCACCCACCACCTCTCTGCTGGGTTCGATAATTCACTGCAGTGGCCACACAAAACTCACAGATTATGGGGTTTATTAAGGAAGCAACAGGCTACAATTCAAGTTCTGGTACACGCTCAATCTCTCTCAGCTGGCTGTCTCTCTCAGCAGCAGGTCTCTCTCAGCCAGCAGTGATAGATTCCTTCTGTCTCTAGGAGGGCTCCTTTATGAGTGTGGCAGAACCAACCAATCCCAACATCTGAGTTCTACATACCTGAGAGACAGTGAACTTTCCCAGAAGATACTTCATGCTGCCCCAGTGGATGACTTTAACAAGCAGCTACTCAGTTGCTCATGGTAAAGTGGGAATTACAAAGACCATGGCTAGAAAAGCCATACCATGTAATTTACTACACAGCAGACAGCAACTCGTGTTGCAAAGGCAATTGCCAATTCCAGACTGTTCTGGTTATCTCAAGTTCAACCAATAACTGACTCATCTCCCAACAAATTGTCTGTTCATAATTGGAGGAGCGACTGCAGCAAGTAATTTGACTGAGCAATGGGTTGGTGACAAGGACCCACTCTGGTCACACAGAATCTGATGTGATAAGAGTGGAAAACAAAACAAAACAAAACTGCAATTTGGTTAAAAAGATAAATAAATAAAAGGCAATGGCTCAAGTCACTTCTAGGTTGCTGTGGGGGACAGTCAGGCAAAAAAGAAGTGGGCAGTGTATTTCACTAGAGAGTCTATACTTTGGGCCTTACTGATTGAGAAAGGAGATGCATTGCTGGGCATGGTCTGGAAGAAGATTACATTAATAAATAAATACATAGAAATGAAAAATACCATATAATAAAGTAACAGATAATCCTGGAAATAAACCTTCTAAGAGGCTTTCGGACTCAATAAAATGGGAGATTGGAAACATGTCTGGGAAAAAGAGGATCACCAAAAAAATGGTGAAAAGCAAGGGGCGGGTCTTGTACTCATCAGAATTGGTAGTAGTAAGAAGGGTGCTATGACTGAATTGTGTCTTCCAAAAGGGTAATTTGAAGTCCTAACCTCTGCACCTGTGACCTTGTTTGGGGTTAGAGTTTTTCTTTAGTTATTAGTTGGACTGAAAGAGGCTGTACCAGAGAAAGGTGGGTCTTGGTTATAACTCCTTCTGGTTGGTGTTTTACACAAATGGAGTCACAGGGAGAATATAGGTGCCATGCGACAAGAGAAGCAAATGTATCTGTAAGCAACAAAGGAACACCAAGGATTGCCAGCAGCCATCAGAAGGTAGGAGAAGTGCCCACAGAGGAAATCAACATGATTGAGACCTTGATTTGGACTTCTGGTCTCCAGAACTGGGAGTTAACACATTTCTGCTCTTTAAAACCACCCACTTCTGCCAGCTACCCAGATGGAGTAAGTAGTTGGACCTGTGGGCTTGGGACCATAGTTGTAGGGGACATCAAGCTCAATTGGCATAACACAATACACAAAAACATTGTTCCACATCCTACTTTGGTGAGTAGCAACTGGGATCTTAAAAGCTTGCAAGCAGACATCTAGATGCAACGATGGGTCTCTCCTCATCCAGAGCAAAGAAGAATGAAGAAAACCAAAGATTCATGGAAATAATGAGTCCAAGGGACTGGTACACCATGCAGTCCTCAGCCTATATGACTATGAGACCAGAAGAACCAGATGGTGCCCAGCTACCACTGTCAGCCACTGGTAGGGGGATCTATGTAGGAGATCCTGGATAGAGAGGGAGAACAATGTGGAACAAAACCCAAAATCATTAAAAAAAAAAAAAAAGGGACCAGTTTTGCTGGTCAGATAGAGCCTGATGGCTGCCCTTCAGGTCTGGAATTGAGTCCACTTCTGTGGCTTCCAGACAAACAAAAGACAGGCATATGAGCTGAACATTTACATTAGGTAGATACACTCCTTGGAGAGATCAGTCATGGGAGAATAGAAAGGCTGTTTATGCACAGGGAGACAACTCAGGGGGTAGGAGTGCAGGGGAAGGAAGGACACAGGGAAGAGGTAAGTATGGGGAGGAAGTGGGAGGGGAGCTGTTGCATTGTGAAAAATTGCAGCCAATGTCATGAGACAAAGTGTATGTGAATTGCTGTATGGAAAGTGAATTTGCTCTGTAAACTTTCACCCAAATCACAATAAAAATTATTTTTTTAAAAAAAATCACCACTTCTGATGTATTTTACTATGATAGCCCTAGTAAAGTAAGGTCCTTCTAGTCTGCCTCTCTTTTACAGGCACACTAGTCATACTGGATAGGACCCACCCTACTCCACTATAATCTCGTGTTAATTTAACTGGTAACAGCTTCAAAGACTCTATTTCCAAACAAGCTCACATTTACAGATAGGTACTGTATATCTTTTGATAGATGCAAAAAATAAATACAAGTTCAGTAAGGTTTGCTACGTTTGATTGTTCCCTAGTTAATAATTTTTCATTATGAGCCCATAAAGGACATACGCCTTAAAAAAAAAAAAAAAAAAAAAAACCTAAACAATATCGTCAAAGTTTTTTTTAATTTTAAAGTAATTTTAGACTTACAGAAAATCTAGATGGCAGCTTGCAAGCTTTTCATACAGAATTCCAGCACTCTATTCACCTAGCTTCCCCTTATGTTAACACAACCATAGCATGGTAACTAAACCAGAAAATTAACGTTGGAACAATACGTTAACTTCAAAGAACTTTTAGCCTCTGTTCTGGTTACCTAGTGCCACTCTGACAGGAATATGCCACAGATTAGATGGCTTGAACAAACAGGAGTTTATTCTCTTACAATTCTGGAGGCTTTAAGTCCAAGTTCAAAGTGCCAGGCTTTAGGGGCTGGATGAAAGCCCCTTGACCTTGGGCTTCAGCTCTGCCTCCTGCTCCAGGCCAACTGAAGCTGGAGGTGTTTCTTCATTCAGACAGCTGCAGGCTTCTGAGGCTGACAAGTCCAAGGTTGACAAGTAAAAAGGCACAGTCCCAATGTTACCAAACCACATGGCAGGCCATTAATTCAAGTCCAGAAGTCCCAAGA
The DNA here is from genome assembly GCF_000298275.1 of Orycteropus afer afer. Taxonomy (NCBI): domain Eukaryota; kingdom Metazoa; phylum Chordata; class Mammalia; order Tubulidentata; family Orycteropodidae; genus Orycteropus; species Orycteropus afer. The sequence continues at coordinate 6,052,252 of NW_006921589.1, forward strand.
TCAGCAGGACATGGCAGCGACTTGGCTACATGCAGACTTCAATCAGGGAAAACCTTATGACTAGCAGAGGAACACTGTCTGATACATTACTGGACAACTTTATGAATAGCTCTGAAACACTCTCCAATACAGTCCCAGAAATTGAGCTCCTGAGGTCAGAAGTCACTCAAAATACAACTGGGAAAGAGCTGCCTCATCAGAGTAGAACTGACCTTTATGATATGGATAAAGAAAAGCTTTTGGGACCTCCGTTTGCTGATGTGGCACAACTCAAACTGAGGAGAAACAGCAGCAAATATCCATTAATAATCGGACCGTGGAATGTACGAAGCATGAACTTAGGAAAATTGCAATTTGTCAAAAATGAAATGGAACGCAGAAAGATTGATATCCTCGGCATTAGTGAGCTGAAATGGACCAGTTTGGGCCATTTTGAATCAGACAACCATATGATCTACTATGCCGGGAATGACAAATTGAGGAGGAATGGAGTGGCATTCATCATCACAAAGAATGCTTCAAGATCTATCCTGAAGTACAATGCTGTCAATGATAGGATAATATCCTTACACCCACCTACAAGGAAAACCTGTTAATAATACCATGATAATTGGATCTGTGTGTCAACTTGACTGGATCACAATTCTGGTTTAAGCAGTTGTGATGTGGGTTATTCCCATGGTGAAATCGGTTGTATACGTTTTAAGCAGCCAATCCATTGAACGGGAGTTTCCCTAAGGATGTGACCTATTTCCAAGATATTTATGGACATCCTGGGGAAAAGAGCCACACTTCTGTGGATTGGAATCCTGTAGTGATACCTACAACTGTCTGTAAGTGAACAATCCACCAATCGGCCTGGAGATCTTCGATTCATCATTCGTTGGAGTCAACAGCTGGTATACTGCCTGCCAACCTTGATATCATCAGCCCCTGTAGCTGCATGAGTCAGGAAAAGCCTCCAGCTTGACATTTGATCCAAGAACTTGGGACTAGCCAGCTTCTATAAATGTGTGACCCATTTTCCTAAGATAAATTTTTCTCTTTCTCTCTCTTTCTCTCTCTCTCTCTCTCTCTCTCTGTATATATATATATATAAGCTTTACTGGTTTTACTTCTCTAGAGAACCCAGTGTAACACATACTACTATTATTCAAATTTACTCACCAACCACCAAAGCCAAAGATGAGGAAATTGAAGATTTTTACCAACTTCTGCAGATTGGAATGCAAAAGTGGGAAACAAGGAAGAATCACAGGTAGTTGGAAAATTTGGCCTTGGTGATAGAAATAAGGCTGGAGAGCACATGATAGAATTTTGCAAGACCAACAGCTTATTCATTGCAAATACATTTTTTCAACAACACAAACGGTGGCTATACATGTGGACTTCACCAGATGGCATGCACAGGAATCAGATTGACTACATCTGTGACAAGAGGTGATGGAAAAGCTCAATATCTTCAGCCAAAACAAGGTCAGAAGCTGATTGTGGAACAGACCATCAACTGCTCATATGCTAATTCAGCTTGAAGGTGAAAACAAAACAAGTCCACGAGAGCCAAAATATGTCCTTGAATATATTCCTCTTCGATTTAGAGACCATCTAAAAAATAGATTTGATGCATTGAATATCAATGACCAAAAACCAAAGGAATTGTGGGATGACATCAAGAACATCATCCTTCCATAGTTGAAGGGGACATCAAGTTCAACTGGCATAACATACTACACAAAACATTGTTCTGCCTCCTACTTTGGTGAGTAGTGAATGGGCTCTTAAAAGCTTGCAAGCTGCCATCTAGATGCAACGATGGGTCTCTCCTCGTCCAGAGCAAAGAAGAGTGAAGAAAACCAAAAATTCATGGAAACAGTTAGTTCTAGTGACTGGTGCACGATCTGATCTGAAGCCTATACGACTATGAGACCAGAAGAACTAGATGGTGCCTGGCTACCACTGTCAAGCACTTGGAAGGGGATCTACGCAGGAGATCCTGGATAGAGAGG
>NW_006921589.1:6056433-6057437 GCF_000298275.1 Orycteropus afer afer
TCAACAAACTGATGTCACACTAGGGGCACTCACTTGGCTATACTGGGAGATTTTGAAGAAGCTACCTGGCCAACTGACTGGAAGAGATCCATATTTGTACCCATTCCAAAGAAAGGTGATCCCAAAGAATATGGAAATTATTGAACAATATCATTAATATCGCATACAAGTAAAATCTTACTGAAGATAATTCAAAAACTGTTGCAGCAGTTTGTTGACAGAGAACTTCCAGAAATGCAAGTTGGATTCAGAAGAGGATGTGGAATGAGGATATCGCTGCTGATGCCAGGTGGATCATGGCTCAAAGCAAAGAATACCAGAAAGATGTTTACTTGTGTTTTATTGACTATGCAGAAGCATTTGATTGTGTGAATCATAACAAATTTTGGATAACATTGAGAAGAATGGGAATTCCCAAACACTTAATTGTCCTCATGAGGAACTTGTACATAGACCAGGAGCATGTTGTTCAAACAGAACAAGGGGACGCCACACGGTTTAAAATCAAGAAGGGATTGCATCAGGATTGCATCCTTTCACCATACTTATTCAATCTCTACACTGAGCAAATAATCTGAGAAGCTGGACTATATGAAGAAGAATGAGGCATCAGGATTGGAGGAAGAATCATTAACAACCTGAGATATGCAGATGACACAACTTTGCTTGCTGAGAGTGAGGATGACTTGAAACCCTTACTGATGAAGATTAAAGAATACAGTCTGTAGTATGGATTACACTTCCATATAAAGAAAACAAAAATCCTCACAAATGGACCAATAAGCAGCATCATGATAAATGGAGAAGAGATTGAATTTGTCAAAGACTTCATATTACTTGGTTCTACGATCAACGCCAATGGAAGCAGCAGTCAAGGTATCAGATGACATATAAAAAAAAAACCAAACTCACAGCCATCGAGTCAGATCTAACTCATAGAGACTTCTCCTTGGGTTTCTGAGACAGTATCACTACAGTATTCACGTTACTTGGTTCTACAATCA